>NC_054375.1:160108884-160438188 GCF_017654675.1 Xenopus laevis
TAACATATTAATACATAGATAGAGAGAGATAAATAGATCTTTATGACTCTTTGGCATCATATATAAAGGGTGATCTACTGTTAAAATCACTAAACCATATTTGCCAAATCAACCTTTGTATTTTGTACCATGACCCCCATGTAACATTTTGTAAGGCTGAAGGTCTGAAATGTGAATTAAAATTTCTGCACATTTCTCTGTCAAGGACCAGCACTTTTGTCAGCAAAATAACAATAGTTTGATGTAAAGACACTTTCCTTAGGGCTTTCCATTGGTGTTTAGACATATAATTGGAGATGGATTGGAAACAAGTTCAGAGTTAATGGCCCTAGTGTAGCCCATGATGGAGTTGTTAAGAGAGATGGCTGTGTATATGGCACTGTACTGTCCTACGTATCACCACGTTCTCTCTTCAGTCAAAGGAACTAGTTAATCTCAAATGTCAATTTGGTCTAGCTGAAGAACAACCCCCAAACATAAGTTTCAACAGAGGTCAGAGGTCTATAACTAAGGTTAACTACTATTTCTTGGGTTATGTGGATGGTTTTTGCTTGTTCCTTAGTGGGTCTTTTCTTTCTTTGTGTGTCACTGAACTGTTAATACATCAGGGAGATACACACAAAAATATACTGGGGTAAAATGAATTACACTAATGATAAATGGGTTCAGATAAACAAACTGCCTGTCACAGGGATACTGAGATTGAACCCCAAGTTACTCCTAGTACTTACTTCCTGGTGACCAGATGGTCAAGGGCTTGTCTGATATCTTTATTTCTCAGGCTGTAAATAAGTGGGTTAATGAGTGGGGTAACTACAGTGTACAGCAGAGACAGAAGTTTGCTTAAGGTCTGGGAGTTTTTTTTATGGGGAACCACATAAATAGAAATGAGAGTCCCATAAAATATGGAGACCACAGCCAAGTGGGAGCCGCAGGTGGAGAAGGCTTTTTGTCTCCCGGTTATGGACACTATCTTTAGGATTGCATGGGCAATACATAAATAAGATATAATGATGAATATTAAAGGGAAAACAGCCACTGGGATAGAAAGTATGGTTACTTCTAGTTGCACAAAGAAAGTGTCTGAGCAGGAAAGTTCTAGAATAGGTAATAAATCACAGAAGAAATGGTTAATGGTATTTTGGTCACAGAACTGTAGGGTAGCTATGAAATTGGCCATAAGCAATGAAGTTATATGGCCAAGCACCCAAGACATGAAAATTAATGTAACACAAACCCTGTGAGACATTATAGAAGAGTAACGCAGTGGGATACAGATGGCCACATATCTGTCATAGGACATTACTCCTAGAAGCAAACACTCAAAAGATTCTGAGACACAAAACAAAGAATACTGGGTAATACAGCCAACAAAGGACATCAAGACTCTATCATAAATTCCAGTTTGGAGCAGGGTGGGTACAGTATCTGTGACCTCCAGTAGATCACATAGGGACAACTGTCGGAGAAAGAAGTACATGGGGGACTGGAGGTTCCGGCTGGAGGACACCAACACTATGATGAGGACGTTCTCCCAAATTGTCATAATGTAAATCAGAAGGAACAGAGAGAACAGGGGAATCTTGAAGTTGAAATTCTGAATTCCCAGGAGAACAAACTCACTGACCAACGTCTGGTTCGTCATGGTTCTTCTTGAAGTAAATCTCAAAGGACAAACAACATCTGTATAGGGGAACCACATTCTTAGGAGCAAATTTTTCAAGGGTTGAATTGAAAATTCAAATTTTGAATTTAAAAATTTTAATTTCGAATTTAAAAAAATTTATTTTAGTGTTATTCGACTAGGAAATAGTCGAAATTTGATTTGAGTTTTTAAAGAAATCGAAATTCAAATTTTGAAATATTTCATGTACTGACACCTTTAAGAATTAGAATTTGACTATTCATCTAAAACCTGTTGAATTTGTGTTTTAGCCTATGGGAGATATACTACAATTAATTTGGAGTCATTTGGTGGACTTTTGAAAATCAAATTTTTTTGGAGAAAAATCTCGAATCGAATTAGATTCAAATATTTTATTATTCTTTGATTTTTTTTTCATTGTTCTGCACTCTAGGAGGCCCCTGTGATTCTTTTTCATTTAAAAAAATATATTTTATTTGATATTACAGGTAATTATATCTTAGTTGGGATCAAGTACAAGCGACTGTTTTATTATTACACAGAAAAAGAAATAGAAATATTTTTTTTAAATTTTAATTTGAATATAATGGAATCTATGGAAGTCAAACTTCTGCAATTTGGAGCTTTCTGGATAACGGATCCTATAGCTATATTATTATTATTATTATATTCAGATATATTTGCTTTTCCCCCATAAAATCAAATAAAAACATGTTTTTAGACAAAACAATTCAAAAGAATAAAATAATAATTTTTGATTTCTCTCTTTTGTAACATCTATTATATCTCTTTTTAAATATAATCATATAAAATATCATTTCTGATTATTTTTAATTACTTTTTCTTTTAACTTGGGTCCATATTTAAAAGTGTCACTGGTCTCCAATTTTGAGTAGATTCTTTTTTCTTAAAAATCAAAGTCACTGCTACTTCCAACCATGACAAAGGTAATACACATTTTAGGGCTAGATTTATTAAAGGTCGAGGTGAATTTTTGAATGAAAAAATATCAAATTTCAAGCTATTTTTTGTGTACTTCGACTAGGGAATAGTCTAAATTCGATTAGAATTTCTAAAAAATTAGAAAATTAGAATATCAAAATTTATCATGTACTGTCACAACTAAAAATTCAACTTAGACATTTGCCATCTAAAACCTGCCGAATTGCTGTTTTAGCCTATGGGGGACCTCCTAGAACCTATTTGGAGTCAATTGCTGGACTTTGAAAAATCAAAGTTTTTTTTTGGGAAAAAACTTTGAATTGAATGCGCTATTCCTTCCATTCGTGCTATTAGAATTCGGCCAAATATTCGATCGAAAACAGATCTATTCGACCAAAAAAAAAAAACTTTTGACTTAATTGGTCTTTATGAATTCAAAATTTGACCCTTGATGAATATGCCCCTTAGTGAAACTTCTAAAATGTCCAAAAAATCCTCCCTTAAGATTTCCCAATTTAATTTTAACTTTTCTTCTCAATATTCTCATTATTAAAATTCCTTGTATATCTCCATCCACATCTACACCCTCTTTCTTAAACAACAAAAACGATTTCAATCTAGAATTTAAAATCTTAAATAATCTTCTTTTTCCCCTCACCTTCATTTTACTCACCTGTTAACGTCTAAGTTGTGTTTTATCCACTTTTTGTAATTCTCAATAAATGTATCCTTCACAATCTCATCATCTAATAATGTGCACATTCCTTTTCCAATATGTCTCTTTCCTTTTAATATAACAGTAGGGGAAAAAACATAAATTCTTAAAGAATCAGAATCTCTTTCACTCACTTTACAAGAGTGAGTCTTCACAGATAATCCTTTATACAACATAGGGAGAGAAAATACCTGCATTCGCTGAAGTTTCACATTAAACAATATATGAAGAAGTAAACACTTCCATCACTAGAACTATCAAACCATAGATTGACTTTCCATTAAACAATACAGTTGAGATATAAAATCTGCATTTCTCCTGCCATTTTGCTAACACAATCCCAACCATTTCTTTCCAATGAAATCACTTTACAGGAAAGATGTTCTTGGAATATTATACTCACCTGATTTGTACCTACCAGAACTGCCCCAGATACTGTGGAACCATAGGAGGATGTCCATGAGCTTCTCCCAATGTGTAACCTGCTCTGTATTTCTCCTGCCATTTTGCTAACACAATCCCAACCATTTCTTTCCAATGAAATCACTTTACAGGAAAGATGTTTTTGGAATATTATACTCACCTGATTTGCACCTAACAGAACCACCCCAGATACTGTGGAACCATAGAAAGATGTCCATGAGCTTCTCCCAATATGTAACCTGCTTTGTATTTCTCCTGCCATTTTGCTAACACAATCCCAACCATTTCTTTCCAATGAAATCACTTTACAGGAAAGATGTTCTTGGAATATTATACTCACCTGATTTGTACCTACCAGAACTGCCCCAGATACTGTGGAACCATAGGAGGATGTCCATGAGCTTCTCCCAATGTGTAACCTGCTCTGTATTTCTCCTGCCATTTTGCTAACACAATCCCAACCATTTCTTTCCAATGAAATCACTTTACAGGAAAGATGTTCTTGGAATATTATACTCACCTGATTTGCACCTACCAGAACCACCCCAGATACTGTGGAACCATAGGAAGATGTCCATGAGCTTCTCCCAATATGTAACCTGCTTTGTATTTCTCCTGCCATTTTGCTAACACAATCCCAACCATTTCTTTCCAATGAAATCACTTTACAGGAAAGATGTTCTTGGAATATTATACTCACCTGATTTGCACCTACCAGAACCACCCCAGATACTGTGGAACCATAGGAAGATGTCCATGAGCTTCTCCCAATGTGTAACCTGCTCTGCATTTCTCCTGCCATTTTGCTAACACAATCCCAACCATTTCTTTCCAATGAAATCACTTTACAGGTAATATGTTCTTGGAATATTATACTCACCTGATTTGTACCTACCAGAGCTGTCCCATATACTGTGGAACCATAGGAAGATGTCCATGAGCTTCTCCCAATATGTAACCTGCTTTGTATTTCTCCTGCCATTTTTCTAACACAATCCCAACCATTTCTTTCCAATGAAATCACTTTACAGGAAAGATGTTCTTGGAATATTATACTCACCTGGTTTGTACCTACCAGAACCACCCCAGATACTGTGGAACCATAGGAAGATGTCCATGAGCTTCTCCCAATGTGTAACCTGCTCTGTATTTCTCCTGCCATTTTGATAACACAATCCCAACCATTTCTTTCCAATGAAATCACTTTACAGGAAAGATGTTCTTGGAATATTATACTCACCTGATTTGCACCTACCAGAACCACCCCAGATACTGTGGAATCATAGGAAGATGTCCATGAGCTTCTCCCAATATGTAACCTGCTTTGTATTTCTCCTGCCATTTTGCTAACACAATCCCAACCATTTCTTTCCAATGAAATCACTTTACAGGTAATATGTTCTTGGAATATTATACTCACCTGATTTGTACCTACCAGAGCTGTCCCATATACTGTGGAACCATAGGAAGATGTCCATGAGCTTCTCCCAATATGTAACCTGCTTTGTATTTCTCCTGCCATTTTTCTAACACAATCCCAACCATTTCTTTCCAATGAAATCACTTTACAGGAAAGATGTTCTTGGAATATTATACTCACCTGGTTTGTACCTACCAGAACCACCTCAGATATTGTTGAACCATAGGAAGATGTCCATGAGCTTCTCCCAATGTGTAACCTGCTCTGTATTTCTCCTGCCATTTTGCTAACACAATCCCAACCATTTCTTTCCAATGAAATCACTTTACAGGAAAGATGTTCTTGGAATATTATACTCACCTGGTTTGTACCTACCAGAACCACCTCAGATATTGTTGAACCATAGGAAGATGTCCATGAGCTTCTCCCAATGTGTAACCTGCTCTGTATTTCTCCTGCCATTTTGCTAACACAATCCCAACCATTTCTTTCCAATGAAATCACTTTACAGGAAAGATGTTCTTGGAATATTATACTCACCTGATTGGCACCTACCTGAATGGCACCAGATACTGACTGGACAGGGAAGAACAGATCTCTTTTAATTAACCAGTGTCAGTAACAACCGAAGCTGGGAAACCTACTGAGAAATCTCCAGGAGACTCTGGGGTTTGTGGTAATTACAAATCCACCAGGAATTTTTTATTTTTGTTTTCATAACAAGCTAATTTTTGATTTATTTAGTTCTGAAATTGGTATTAACTGCAAACTGTATGAACTGATCTCTGATATTATTTCCTATATCACCGCTGCTATGGTATATGGGTTACACACAGGTGTGTTTCAGGGGGTTGAGGGGGGAGGGGCACATCACTAGTGACCTAGCGCTCGCTGCACTAGCAGAGCCGAATTTCTGTTTTAAAAAACGGAAATTCGGATCTTAAAGTTACCAGTGGCGGCTTTTTGTTGCCCCTGTGGCCACTCCGTGTCGCCTGAGGCAATGTTCTCATGGCAGGAGCGGCCCTGGTTACACAACAGAAGAAAAGGTTTATTTCCCACTGGTGTCTTATTATTATGCTGAGGAAATGTCTGTACAGGTCTTTGTATATTATGCTTATTCCTACTAACATATGTTAATGTCTTAAGGTAAAACAATCTTATTGGGTTTTTTTTGTAATGCTTAAACAATTTTTAGCTAGACTTAAGGTAGGATGATCCAAATTATGCAGAGAATTCATAACCTATTGCTTGAATTGGAGTGAAATAAGTGGAGGGATGTCATTTGTACGGCGAGTAGCCTAAAACAAGCCCCTCCCACAATTCTAAGCCCGACCCACTGTTATAATAAGCCTCACACACCAACAATTACTGGTTTCACCCACTTTAAAGGGTTGCTATTTCCATTTTGGTATTGTCACATTCGGAGCCCTAACTCCAGAACCAATGCTGGGCTCCCTGGTCTCAGCTCTTGCTTCTGCCTTTAACAGCCGCCTTTCAACTCGGGAGGAGCCCTCAGCTAATTGGATCCCACCAGGTCTTACTAAGAGAGGAGCAAAGCTAACGGTTTTGGATGAGCAAAGGGGCACGATTGTTTAACCATGAATACTGGATGGAAGTCAAACCAGAAGAACAAGCAGGATTCAAATAAAGTTAAGCACCAGGAACTAACTAATAGAACCTAACAACGGGCAATGTGCTAAACACTGAAATCCCTTTATATACTGTTTGAATTTCGCGCCAGGTGTGATGACATCATAACACCGATGCATAAAACCTGGAAGTGCGTGCCGCACACGCCATAGGAACACCGGCACAGGAGGGAGCAGGACATGGGCTTCTCCGCTGGAGATGTGGTGGGCGTCCCCTGGTAGGGTTAGCAATCTCTACAATATCATATGGACCAATAAACCTGGGGCCCTGCCTAAATAAAATAGGATTTTAAGCTTGAAATCCCCTGTGGATAATCAAACCAAGTCCCCAACCCGATATTTGGGTACCTCCCTAAGGGGCTTATCGGCTGCTCTTTTCTGAGGGGATGTAACTGCCCAAAGGGAACTATGTACCCCAGAACTAGACTTAGAACAATGCTCAACAGAAGGGAGTTTCTCTAGGGAAGCAACTGCCACCATTAGAGTGGGAGCTAGACATGAATCTTTACACTTGGAACCCCACTGAATAACCTCCCCAGTTACCCAATCAATGTGGGGGTTGTGTACCTGTAGCCAAGGTAACCCCAGAATTAGCGGGGACGAGGAAACATCGAGAACGTGAAAAGCTAATTTTTCACAATGCATATTGTTTACACACATGGACAACGACTTGGATTTTTGGGTTACTAGACCTGACCCGAGTGGGCTCTGATCAATAGCAGAATCTCTCATAGGAGGTGTGAGGGGAATAAGGGGAATATTATACCTTTCTGCAAAGGCAGCATCTAAAAAAATTTCCCCCCACCATCCACCAAGGCCGAAACTTTAACTGAACCCCCCAGGCCACGACAAAACGACAGGTACTATGTTTTTTGAGGCAAATTGGGGAGAGGAAATCTCTCTACCCAAATGGAGCTCCCCTCTACATTTAGATTTTGAGGTTTTCCAGGCCTCTTGGGACAATTTTTAAGGAAATGCCCCTAATCCCCACAATATATGCACAGACCCAGGGATCGCCTTCCGGCCCTTTCCTCAGGGGACAAGTATGTAGCCCCCAATTCCATCAGTTCCCCCTACATGTTAGGAAACGAGGGAGTTGGTGATTCATAATTATCACATATAATAGGGAAATATGTACCCCCTTCAGCCCGTCTTTCTCTTTGCCTCCTGTCAATTTGGATGGCTAACCTCATGAGGTCATCCAAAGTAGATGAAGGAGGGTAATTAACGAGGCTGTCTTTGATAGAGCTAGAAAGCCCCACCCGGAATTGGCTACAAAGAGCTGTATCATTCCACCCCGTCTCAACTGACCAGCGGCGGAGTTACATAGTTACATAGTTACATAGTTAAATCGGGTTGAAAAAAGACAAAGTCCATCAAGTCCAACCCCTCCAAATGAAAACCCAGCCCCATACACACACCCCTCCCTACTTTTAATTAAATTCTGTAGAATACTCCTCATTTACTCTTTTCCCTTGACAGAGTTTACAAATCGCGTAATTGACAGAGTTAGCACGATCCAGGTCATTGTATAACATGGCGTTGGTAGCAAAAAATGCTTCTAGGGAAAGACGGGCAGGATCAGAGGGGGAAATCTTAGTGCCCAGACTTGTGGGTCACTTTGTAGTAACGTCATAATGAACCTTACTTCATCCTCACCAGTAGGGAAGTTGTGAGGGAAAAACTGAGGTATAACTTAAATGACTCCTATCCACACTAAACTTATCAGGGAAGGGGGTTTTGGGGTCATGGGAAGACCCTCTATTACCCGGAGTAGATAACGGGGCAGACCCCTCAGGAATCGCAGCAGAGGATTGCTGAACTGCATCAAGCCTTTCAGAGAGAGATCACAGACGTTGAATAATATAGTCCTTGTTCAACTAGGCACAGGAGGAGGGTTGAGTAGAACAGTTCAGTGGTTTGCGGAATAGCAGGAGCTTCTTCCATTTTCTTCCATCTCATGGGCCATTGTACTACCATGGTCGGCGCCCTAACTCCAGAACCAGTGTTAGGCTCCCTGGTCTTTTGGCAACTCAAGGAATGTGACAGTGTTTAATGCTTGATTTTCACCATATATAATGAGCTAACTGATAAGATGTACTTGGTAATGATGTACATTAACCATACATAGTATACTAAGTGATATATGCAGTAATGATGTATTTTACCATATATAGTATGTTAGCTGCTAAAATGTTTATACTTCTTATATACTGTGTGGGGGAAACATATATAAAGCTTCATTTGGGGGGAGGCTCTTTGACTTCTGCCTGGACTTCAGAGAATCTGGTTACGTTGGAATTGCTGCTGAGCCATTTTATGGAGGGGTCCCACATTTTGTATAAACATTTTATAGATGATTTAATGTTTATTCGGGATGGAGGAGTTGATGTAATGTACGTGTTATCATTAATGAGGATAATCTCAAATTCACTAAAGCTAGAGGGTGGGGGAGCAGGACTACCTGCCTGATGTGAGCTGACTTCTTTTTAAGGGTCTCCACTGCTCTGGACCCTTTCATAAAGATTGGGCACACTCAGACAAGCCAAAAGGGAGAAAGGCCTTCCAAAAGGAAGAAAGGCCTTATAGAGAACCAGAACCTTCACTGGTGGACTTGCTAGTGGAGATCAAAGCTAACAGGGACATTTGCACAAACCTCATTACAACTAAAACAGAGGAGCTGAAAGTGGAATTGTCCATTCTGAAGACATTGAGAAGCTGCGGGAGTGAACTGTTAAAGCTGAACAACGAATTAACATGCTGGAGACTATGTGCAACCCTCTCCCTCAGCAAATACAGGATCTTCACTGGGCAGTTACACAGTGACAAACTAA
The DNA here is from genome assembly GCF_017654675.1 of Xenopus laevis. Classification (NCBI taxonomy): domain Eukaryota; kingdom Metazoa; phylum Chordata; class Amphibia; order Anura; family Pipidae; genus Xenopus; species Xenopus laevis. The sequence goes on from NC_054375.1 coordinate 160,118,513, forward strand.
AGAAAACAACTTGGAAAATCGGCTGAGGTGTAAGAACATTCGGCTTGTCGTATAACTGGAGTGGGTGGAGGGGACCAATGAGGAGAGATTTGTGTAATGGCTGTGGGACACTTTTGAGGTAACAAATGTCTCTACCTCTTTCACTATAGAGAGAACTCATTGTATAATGATGAAGACTCCTATCCCAGGTGTCCCCCCGAGCCCTGATTGCTCGCTTACTAAACACAAAAGACAAAGATACTTTATTGGCAATGGCCAGAATTAAAGGGCAACTGTTATATGATAACACAAAAATTGCACTCTATCCTGATTTCTCTCTGGAAATTCAAAAGCAAACGGCCAGAGACAAAAAGATTGTATACTCCATGGTTTATCCAGCCTGGCTTAGACTCCAAGCAAATTGTAATACACATTTTCTACAAAAACCACAGGAAGCTTCAACATGGCTGGAAACAGCCAATATTTAATAATTGTCGGTGCACAAGATGCCCTGAGTGATGTACACATGCTATGTGACTACAGTGATGGCTATGGAACATACAACTGGGATTCAGGACATACGCAGCAACACCAGGGACGCCCAAACTTAGTGTTAACTGACGTAACCAATACTTCCTTCAGTGTTTTTAATATAAAACTCAAAGACAACCTCTAGGAGCCCCTTGCTAATACCTGAACTGGGACCTGGCACTTATATGTGTCACACACTGTAACCTAAAGCACTTTAATACACCTCTGAATTGTGTCTGTATGTTACCCTCCCATTTAGACTGTAAGCTCTATGGGGTAGGGTCCTCCAGCCTTTTGTCTCCTTGACACTGAGCACGTAATCTGTATTGTAATTATATTTTATATTAATATAAATTGTATTTCTAATAATGCACTTATTTTTACTTATAATTGCAGAAACTCCTTATTTGTCACTACTAAATTATTGTTTTGCAGTACAGTGCTTTGCCCTCAAGGAGCGCTATACAAATAAAATATACATACAGACATAAAATCATAAGGGGGTGATAGACTTATTAAGCTACAGCAGAGAGAAACATATTGGATTCACAGGTTGAATTCTTTAATTCCTGGAGGTTTTAACATAGATGTGATTTAGCAGCTTTTATAATGAATTTACATAACTAATTAATTTAAACACCATAGTTGCTCCAGTCCTTATTTAATTATGAATTATTAGATCTTACCTTATTTAGTTCATCAGCATAGCATCAGCTTTCCTCCAATCCATAGGCACCATACCAGATGAAAGGGAATCTGAGAAAATCAGAAATAGGGGCTGGTCTAAAACTGAACTAAGCTCTCTTAGAACCCGGGGGTGTATGCCATCAGGCCCTGGTGTCTTGTTTACATTAATTTGTATTAAAGCTTTATGAATCATATCCTGAGTCAGCCACTGACTAGATTGAGCTGAACCATCAGTGAAGCAATGAGGTGGTCTGGAAATGCTGACTTAACTAGTAACTAATAACTATTACCTATTAGATATATAGATAGATAGATTGATAGATAACCGATTAATACATAGATAGAGAGAGAGAGATAAATAGATCTTTATGACTCTTTGGCATCATATATAACAGGGTGATCTACTGTTAAAATCACTGAACCATATTTGCCAAATCAACCTTTGTATTTTGTACCATGACCCCCATGTAACATTTTGTAAGGCTGAAGGTCTGAAATGTGAATTAAAATTTCTGCACATTTCTCTGTCAAGGACCAGCGCTTTTGTCAGCAAAATAACAATAGTTTGATGTAAAGACACTTTCCTTAGGGCTTTCCATTGGTGTTTAGACATATAATTGGAGATGGATTGGAAACAAGTTCAGAGTTAATGGCCCTAGTGTAGCCCATGATGGAGTTGTTAAGAGAGACGGCTGTGTATATGGCACTGTACTGTCCTACGTATCACCACGTTCTCTCTTCACTCAAAGGAACTAGTTAAGCTAAAATGTCAATTTGGTCTAGCTGAAGAACAACCCCCAGACATAAGCTTCAACGGAGGTAAAATGAATTACACTAATGATAAATGGGTTCAGATAAACAAACTGCCTGTCACAGGGATACTGAGATTGAACCCCAAGTTACTCCTAGTACTTACTTCCTGGTGACCAGATGGTCAAGGGCTTGTCTGATATCATTATTTCTCAGGCTGTAAATAAGTGGGTTAATGAGTGGGGTAACTACAGTGTACAGCAGAGACAGAAGTTTGCTTAAGGTCTGGGAGTTTTTTTTATGGGGAACCACATAAATAGCAATGAGAGTCCCATAAAATAAGGAGACCACGGCCAAGTGGGAGCCGCAGGTGGAGAAGGCTTTTTGTCTCCCGGTATTGGACACTATCTTTAGGATTGCATGGGCAATACATAAATAAGATATAATGATGAATATTAAAGGGAAAACAGCCACTGGGATAGAAAGCATGGTTACTTCTAGTTGCACAAAGAAAGTGTCTGAGCAGGAAAGTTCTAGAATAGGTAATAAATCACAGAAGAAATGATTAATGGTATTTAGGTCACGGAACTGTAGGGTAGCTGTGAAATTGGCAAGAAGCAATGCAGTTATAAGGCCAAGCACCCAAGACATGAGAATGAATGTAACACAAACCCTGTGGGACATTATAGAAGAGTAACGCAGTGGGATACAGATGGCCACATATCTGTCATAGGACATTACTGCTAGAAGAAGACACTCAAAAGATTCTGAGACACAAAACAAAGAAAACTGAGTAATACAGCCAACAAAGGACATCAAGACTCTATCATAAATTCCAGTTTGGAGAAGGGTGGGTACAGTATCTGTGGCCTCCAGTAGATCAGTGAGGGACAACTGCTGGAGAAAGAAGTACATGGGGGACTTTAGGTTCCGGCTGATTGACACCAACACTATGATGAGGATGTTCTCCCAAACTGTCATAATGTAAATCAGAAGGAACAGAGAGAACAGGGGAATCTTGAAGTTGATGAAATCCTGAATTCCCAAGAGAACAAACTCACTGACCAACGTCTGGTTCTTCATGGTTCTTCTTGAAGTAAAACTCAAAGGACAAACAACATTTTTATTTATTTACCCAGTTTGTAACAGAATATTTGGCATCACTGTTTATTATTATTGTTTATCTGTATAGGGGAACCACATTCTAAGGGGAAGATTTTTCAAGGGTTGAATTGAAAATTCAAATTTTGAATTTGAAAATTTTAATTCCAAATTTAATCGAAATTGAAATTTCAAGTTTATTTTAGTGTAATTCGATTAGGGAATAGTCCAAATTTGATTTGAGTTTTTAAAGAAATCGAAATTCAAATTTTGAAATATATCGGGGCACATTCACTTAGTTCGAGTGAAGGAATAGAATAAAAAAAACTTCGAATTGCAAATGTTTTTTTGGTTACTTCGACCATCGAATTGGCTTCTTCGACCTTCGACTTCGAATCGAACGATTCGAACTAAAAATCGTTCGAATATTCGACCATTCGACCATTCGATAGTTGAAGTACTGTCTCTTTAAAAAACAATTTTTGGTCGTAGAAAATCGTTCGATCGATCTAACTATTTGCAGTAAATCCTTCGACTTCGATATTAGATTTTTTTCATTGTTCTGCACTCTAGGAGGCCCCTGTGATTCTGTTTCATTTACAAAAATATATTTTATTTGATGTTACAGGTATAGGACCTGTTATCCATAATGCTCGCGATTTAGGGTTTTCTAGATAATGGGTCTTTACATATTTTGGATCTTCATACCTTAAGTCTACTAAAAAAATAATTTAAACATGAAATAAACCCAATAGGCTGGTTTTGCCTCCAATAAGGAATAATTATATCTTAGTTGGGATCAAGTACAAGCGACTGTTTTATTATTACACAGAAAAAGAAATATAAATATTTTTTTTTAATTTGAATTTGAATATAATGGAATCTTTGGAAGTCAAACTTCTGCAATTTGGAGCTTTCTGGATAACGGATCCTATAGCTATATTATTATTATTATCATATTCAGATATATTTGCTTTTTCCCCATAAAATCAATTAAAAACATGTTTTTAGACAAAACAATTCAAAAGAAGTTAATAATAATGTTTGATTTCTCTCTTATATTATATCTTTTTTTTAAATATAAACATATCATTTCTGATATTGATCCATCTGGTATTTCAGAATATTGATTGTTTTTAATTACTTTTCCTATAACTTGGGTCCATATTTAAAAGTGTCACTGGTCTCTAATTTTGAGTAAATTCTTTTTTCTTAAAAATCAAAGTCACTGCTCCTTCCAACCATGACAAAGGTAATACACATCTTAGGGGCAGATTTATTAAAGGTCGAGGTGAATTTTCGAATGAAAAAAATTTGAATTTCAAGCTATTTTTTGTGTACTTTGACCAGGGAATAGTCCAAATTTGATAAGAATTTCTAAAAAATTTTGAAATTCGAATATCAAAATTTATCATGCACTGTCTCTTTAAAAATTCAACCATTTGCCATCTAAAACCTACTGAATTGATGTTTTAGCCTATGGGGGAACTCCTAGAACCCATTTGGAGTCAATTGGTGGACTTTGAAATGTCAAAGTTTTTTTTGGGAAAAACTTTGAATCGAATTTGATTGCTAAGTTTGATCGCGCTATTTTGTCCATTCGTGCTATTCGAATTCGATCGAATACAGACCTATTCAACCAAAAAAAAACTTTCGACTTAATTGGTCTTTTTGAATTCAAAATTTGACCCTTGATAAATATGCCCCTTAGTGAAACTTCTAAAATGTCCAAAAAATCCTCCCTTAAGATTTCCCAATTTAACCTGAAAAACTTTTAACCGATTCACATACCTCACCCTCTGTAATTTTTCTTCTCAATATTCTCATTATTAAAACTCCTTGTATATCTCCATCCACATCTACACCCTCTTTCTTAAACAACAAAAACGTATTCAATCTCGAATTTAAAATCTTAAATAATCTTCTTTTTCCCCTCACCTTCATTTTACTCACCTGTTAATGTCTAAGTTGTGTTTTATCCACTTTTTGTAATTCTCAATAAATGTATCCTTCACAATCTCATCATCTAATAATGTGCACATTCCTTTTCCAATATGTTTCTTTCCTTTTAATATAACAGTAGGGAAAAAACATAAATTCTTAAAGAATCAGAATCACTCTCACAAGTAAAAGAATTCGTTTTCTCAGATAAATTTACTTTAGATTTTTTTAACACTTTTTTATTTTTGAAAAAGCATCAAACAATGGTTGTCAAAGGAGAGCTTTCAAAACTCTGTCATTACTAGAGCTTTCATCATTCCATTAAAAAGAAATAAACATTTCCATCAGAAGAGATATCAACCCTTTAAAAAATGTAAATTTCTATTATACAACAGAGACAGAGAAAATCCTTTATACAACATAGGGAGAGAAAATACCTGCATTCACTGAAGTTTCACATTAAACAGTATATGAAGAAGTAAACACTTCCATCACTAGAACTATCAAACCATAGATTGACTTTCCATTAAACAATACAGTGGGGCTCATTTATCAACACTGGGCAAATTTGTCCATGGGCAGTTACCCATAGCAACCAATCAGTGATTAGCTTTTTAAAGCCAGCTGCAAGTAAAACAATCAAAACAGCAATTTGATTGGTTGCCATGGGATACTGCCCATGGGCAAATTTGCCCAGTGTTGATAAATGACCCCCAGCGAGAGATAAAATCTGCATTTCTCCTGCCATTTTGCTAACACAATCCCAACCATTTCTTTCCAATGAAATCACTTTACAGGAAAGATGTTCTTGGAATATTATACTCACCTGATTTGTACCTACCAGAACCACCCCAGATACTGTGGAACCATAGGAAGATGTCCATGAGCTTCTCCCAATGTGTAACCTGCTCTGTATTTCTCCTGCCATTTTGCTAACACAATCCCAACCATTTCTTTCCAATGAAATCACTTTACAGGAAAGATGTTCTTGGAATATTATACTCACCTGATTTGTACCTACCAGAACCACCCCAGATACTGACTGGACAGGGAAGAACAGATCTCCTTTTATTAACCAGTGTCAGTAACATCCACAGCTGAGAAACCTACTGAGAAACCTACTGAGAGTTCTCCAGGAGTCTGTTGGGTTTGTGGTAATTACCAATCCACCAGGAATTTTTTTATTTTTGTACTCATAACAAGCAAATTTATGATTTATTTAGTTCAGAAATTGGTATTAACTGCAAAATGTATCAACTGATCTCTGGTATTATTTCCTATATCCCCGCTTCTATGGTATATGGGTTACACACAGGTGTGTTTCAGGGGCTGCTACTGCCGCCCCCCTCCCGCTCTGCGCTTATACCTTCTAGCATTGGAGTGGGTTGAGGGGGGGCACATTACTGGTTTCACCCACTTTAAAGCAGAGTCATTTTGCTATTTCCATTTTGGCATTGTCACGTTCGGAGCCCTAACTCCAGAACCAATGCTGGGCTCCCTGGTCTCGGCTCTTGCTTCTGCCTAAAACAGCCGCCTTTCACCTCAGGAGGAGCCCTCAGCTAATTGGATCCCACCAGGTGTTACTAAGAGAGGAGCAAAGCTAAAGGTTCTGGATGAACAAAGGGGCACGATCGTCTCACCAGGATACTGGATGGAAGTCAGGTCAGACAATACAACGTGGATGAGCAGACTGGGTCAGCACAAGCAGAGTAGAGAATAGTCAGAGGCCGGGTCGGTGCAGGCAGAGTACAAGGAATGGTCTAGGCTAGGATCAGGATTGGAGAGCGTAGAATAATCAGGCAGGTAATGGTCAGATTGGTGAGTTTAGAATAAACAGACAGACAAGGGTCAGGATACAGAGTTCAGAACAGTCAGGTACAGGCAAGGGTCAAACCAGAAGAACAAGCAGGAGTCAAATAGAGTTAAGCACCAGGAACTAACTAATAGAACCTAACAATGGGCAATGTAGGGAGATTAATGTGTGGCTGAGAGATTGGTGTAGGGAGGAGGGTTTTGGGTTTTTGGAGAACTGGGCTGATTTCTCAGTTGGCTACAGGCTCTTTGCTAGGGATGGGGGCACCTCAATGATGATGGGGCAGCTGTTTTGGGAGAGAAGATGGCTAGAGGGTTGGAGGAGATTTTAAACTAGGTGTGGGGGGGAGGGTTCAGTAAAAGATTCAGTGGAAGACAGGTTAGATGAGATAGTGGGCAAAGAAAGGGAAAATGGGGGAGGAGACTTGGCTGGCGGTACTGTTAAGGATAGGAAGGAGCACATGTCATATGTTCAATATGGGACCAGTATTAAATGTATGTTTACAAATGCAAGAAGTCTGACTGGTAAAATGGGAGAGCTGGAGCTGCTGGTGTTGGAGGGAAAATATGATGTGATTTTCTCAGATTCACTGTCATCTGGTATGGTGCCTATCGATTGGAGGAAAGGTGATGTTATTCCAATATTTAAAAAGTGATTACGATCTCAGCCTGGCAATTATAGGCCAGTAAGCTTGACATCTGTGGTGGGCAAATTATTTGAAGGCTTGTTAAGGGATCACATTCAAAATTTTGTCCTAATGAATGGCATTATGAGCAACAATCAGCATGGCTTTATGAAGGAGAGGTCATGTCAGACGAATTTGATTGCATTTTATGATGAGGTAAGTAAGATTCTGGACAGTGGGGGGGCAGTAGATCTATTTGGATTTTGCCAAAGCGTTTGATACTGTGCCCCACAAACGACTGCTTTCTAAACTAAGGTCTGTTGGGCTTAATGAAGTCGTTTGCACGTGGATAGGAAACTGTCTACAGGATCGGGTACAGAGGGTGGTTGTTAATGGGACATTCTCTACTTGGAGTAAGGTTCTTAGTGGGGTCCCTCAGGGCTCAGTATTGGGGCCACTTTTATTTAACTTGTTCATTAATGACTTAGGGGAGGGTATTGTAAGTAATGTATCAGTGTTTGCAGATGAGACAAAACTATCAGCCCAATTAATTCCATCCAGGATGTGGCACTTGCAACAGGATCTTGACTAACTGGCAATCTGGGCAGCTAAGTGGCAAATGAGATTCAATGTTGATAAATGTAAAGTCCTGCACCTGGGATGTAACAATATCCACTTATACCCTTAATGGGACTGCACTAGGCAAATCCATAATGGAGACGGAGCTTGGAGTCCTTGTAGATAATAAACTTGTCTGTAGCAAGCAATGCCAGTCAGCAGCATCAAGGGCAAATAAGGTCTTGACTTGTATTAAATGGGGCAGAGAGTCACGGGAGGAGGGGGTCCCACTGTATAGAGCACTGGTAAGGCCCCATCTAGAATATGCCCTACAGTTTTGGTCTCCATCACTCAAACAGGACATTATTGTATTAGAGAGGGGACAGAGAAGGGCAACTAAGCTGGTAAAGGGAAAATCTTAGCTATGAGGAAAGACTGGCCAAATTGGGGATGTTCACTCTGGAGAAGAGGCACTTAAGGGTTGATATGATGACTATGTATAAATATATTAGGGGATCATATAATAATCTCTCTAATGATTTATTTACCAGTAGGTCTTTCCAGCTGACACAAGGTCACCCATTCCGATTAGAAGAAAAGAGGTTCCAGCTAAATATTGGGAAGGGGTTTGTTACAGTGAGAGCTGTGAAGATGTGGAATTGTCTCCCTGAATCAGTGGTACAGGCTGATACATTAGATAGGTACAAGGAAGGGTCGGATGCTTTATTCACCAGTAGCTCCTCCCAGCAGACAGGAGGGAGCCAATGAGATTAGAGGAGGGAAAGGGGTGTTACAGGGAGAGCTGGGAAGTGAATCAGGGGTACAGGCTGATACATTAGATAGGTACAAGGAAGGGTCGGATGCTTTATTCACCAGTAGCTCCTCCCAGCAGACAGGAGGGAGCCAATGAGATTAGAGGAGGGAAAGGGGTGTTACAGGGAGAGCTGGGAAGTGAATCAGTGGTACAGGCTGATACATTAGATAGGTACAAGGAAGGGTTGGATGCTTTATTCACCAGTAGCTCCTCCCAGCAGACAGGAGGGAGCCAATGAGATTAGAGGAGGGAAAGGGGTGTTACAGGGAGAGCTGGGAAGTGAATCAGAGGTACAGGCTGATACATTGGATAGGTACAAGGAAGGGTCAGATGCTTTATTCACCAGTAGCTCCTCCCAGCAGACAGGAGGGAGCCAATGAGATTAGAGGAGGGAAAGGGGTGTTACAGGGAGAGCTGGGAAGTGAATCAGGGGTACAGGCTGATACATTAGATAGGTACAAGGAAGGGTCGGATGCTTTATTCACCAGTAGCTCCTCCCAGCAGACAGGAGGGAGCCAATGAGATTAGAGGAGGGAAAGGGGTGTTACAGGGAGAGCTGGGAAGTGAATCAGTGGTACAGGCTGATACATTAGATAGGTACAAGGAAGGGTCGGATGCTTTATTCACCTGTAGCTCCTCCCAGCAGACAGGAGGGAGCCAATGAGATTAGAGGAGGGAAAGGGGTGTTACAGGGAGAGCTGGGAAGTGAATCAGTGGTACAGGCTGATACATTAGATAGGTACAAGGAAGGGTCGGATGCTTTATTCACCTGTAGCTCCTCCCAGCAGACAGGAGGGAGCCAATGAGATTAGAGGAGGGAAAGGGGTGTTACAGGGAGAGCTGGGAAGTGAATCAGTTGTACAGGCTGATACATTAGATAGGTATAAGGAAGGGTCAGATGCTTTATTCACCAGTAGCTCCTCCCAGCAGACAGGAGGGAGCCAATGAGATTAGAGGAGGGAAAGGGGTGTTACAGGGAGAGCTGGGAAGTGAATCAGGGGTACAGGCTGATACATTAGATAGGTACAAGGAAGGGTCGGATGCTTTATTCACCAGTAGCTCCTCCCAGCAGACAGGAGGGAGCCAATGAGATTAGAGGAGGGAAAGGGGTGTTACAGGGAGAGCTGGGAAGTGAATCAGGGGTACAGGCTGATACATTAGATAGGTACAAGGAAGGGTCGGATGCTTTATTCACCAGTAGCTCCTCCCAGCAGACAGGAGGGAGCCAATGAGATTATAGGAGGGAAAGGGGTGTTACAGGGAGAGCTGGGAAGTGAATCAGGGGTACAGGCTGATACATTAGATAGGTACAAGGAAGGGTCGGATGCTTTATTCACCAGTAGCTCCTCCCAGCAGACAGGAGGGAGCCAATGAGATTAGAGGAGGGAAAGGGGTGTTATAGGGAGAGCTGGGAAGTGAATCAGGGGTACAGGCTGATACATTAGATAGGTATAAGAAGGGTCGGATGCTTTACTCACCAGTAGTTCCTCCCAGCAGACAGGAGGGAGCCAATGAGATTAGAGGAGGGAAAGGGGTGTTACAGGGAGAGCTGGGAAGTGAATCAGTGGTACAGGCTGATACATTAGATAGGTACAAGGAAGGGTCGGATGCTTTATTCAGCAGTAGCTCCTCCCAGCAGACAGGAGGGAGCCAATGAGATTAGAGGAGGGAAAGGGGTGTTACAGGGAGAGCTGAGAAGTGAATCAGGGGTACAGGCTGATACATTAGATAGGTACAAGGAAGGGTCGGATGCTTTATTCACCAGTAGCTCCTCCCAGCAGACAGGAGGGAGCCAATGAGATTAGAGGAGGGAAAGGGGTGTTACAGGGAGAGCTGGGAAGTGAATCAGTGGTACAGGCTGATTCATTAGATAGGTATAAGGAAGGGTCAGATGCTTTATTCACCAGTAGCTCCTCCCAGCAGACAGGAGGGAGCCAATGAGATTAGAGGAGCGAAAGGGGTGTTACAGGGAGAGCTGGGAAGTGAATCAGGGGTACAGGCTGATACATTAGATAGGTATAAGAAGGGTCGGATGCTTTACTCACCAGTAGCTCCTCCCAGCAGACAGGAGGGAGCCAATGAGATTAGAGGAGGGAAAGGGGTGTTACAGGGAGAGCTGGGAAGTGAATCAGGGGTACAGGCTGATACATTAGATAGGTACAAGGAAGGGTCGGATGCTTTATTCACCAGTAGCTCCTCCCAGCAGACAGGAGGGAGCCAATGAGATTAGAGGAGGGAAAGGGGTGTTACAGGGAGAGCTGGGAAGTGAATCAGGGGTACAGGCTGATACATTAGATAGGTATAAGGAAGGGTCGGATGCTTTATTCACCAGTAGCTCCTCCCAGCAGACAGGAGGGAGCCAATGAGATTAGAGGAGGGAAAGGGGTGTTACAGGGAGAGCTGGGAAGTGAATCAGTGGTACAGGCTGATACATTAGATAGGTACAAGGAAGGGTCGGATGCTTTATTCACCAGTAGCTCCTCCCAGCAGACAGGAGGGAGCCAATGAGATTAGAGGAGGGAAAGGGGTGTTACAGGGAGAGCTGGGAAGTGAATCAGGGGTACAGGCTGATACATTAGATAGGTACAAGGAAGGGTCGGATGCTTTATTCACCAGTAGCTCCTCCCAGCAGACAGGAGGGAGCCAATGAGATTAGAGGAGGGAAAGGGGTGTTACAGGGAGAGCTGGGAAGTGAATCAGGGGTACAGGCTGATACATTAGATAGGTACAAGGAAGGGTCGGATGCTTTATTCACCAGTAGCTCCTCCCAGCAGACAGGAGGGAGCCAATGAGATTATAGGAGGGAAAGGGGTGTTACAGGGAGAGCTGGGAAGTGAATCAGGGGTACAGGCTGATACATTAGATAGGTACAAGGAAGGGTCGGATGCTTTATTCACCAGTAGCTCCTCCCAGCAGACAGGAGGGAGCCAATGAGATTAGAGGAGGGAAAGGGGTGTTATAGGGAGAGCTGGGAAGTGAATCAGGGGTACAGGCTGATACATTAGATAGGTATAAGAAGGGTCGGATGCTTTACTCACCAGTAGTTCCTCCCAGCAGACAGGAGGGAGCCAATGAGATTAGAGGAGGGAAAGGGGTGTTACAGGGAGAGCTGGGAAGTGAATCAGTGGTACAGGCTGATACATTAGATAGGTACAAGGAAGGGTCGGATGCTTTATTCAGCAGTAGCTCCTCCCAGCAGACAGGAGGGAGCCAATGAGATTAGAGGAGGGAAAGGGGTGTTACAGGGAGAGCTGAGAAGTGAATCAGGGGTACAGGCTGATACATTAGATAGGTACAAGGAAGGGTCGGATGCTTTATTCACCAGTAGCTCCTCCCAGCAGACAGGAGGGAGCCAATGAGATTAGAGGAGGGAAAGGGGTGTTACAGGGAGAGCTGGGAAGTGAATCAGTGGTACAGGCTGATTCATTAGATAGGTATAAGGAAGGGTCAGATGCTTTATTCACCAGTAGCTCCTCCCAGCAGACAGGAGGGAGCCAATGAGATTAGAGGAGCGAAAGGGGTGTTACAGGGAGAGCTGGGAAGTGAATCAGGGGTACAGGCTGATACATTAGATAGGTATAAGAAGGGTCGGATGCTTTACTCACCAGTAGCTCCTCCCAGCAGACAGGAGGGAGCCAATGAGATTAGAGGAGGGAAAGGGGTGTTACAGGGAGAGCTGGGAAGTGAATCAGGGGTACAGGCTGATACATTAGATAGGTACAAGGAAGGGTCGGATGCTTTATTCACCAGTAGCTCCTCCCAGCAGACAGGAGGGAGCCAATGAGATTAGAGGAGGGAAAGGGGTGTTACAGGGAGAGCTGGGAAGTGAATCAGGGGTACAGGCTGATACATTAGATAGGTATAAGGAAGGGTCGGATGCTTTATTCACCAGTAGCTCCTCCCAGCAGACAGGAGGGAGCCAATGAGATTAGAGGAGGGAAAGGGGTGTTACAGGGAGAGCTGGGAAGTGAATCAGTGGTACAGGCTGATACATTAGATAGGTACAAGGAAGGGTCGGATGCTTTATTCACCAGTAGCTCCTCCCAGCAGACAGGAGGGAGCCAATGAGATTAGAGGAGGGAAAGGGGTGTTACAGGGAGAGCTGGGAAGTGAATCAGGGGTACAGGCTGATACATTAGATAGGTACAAGGAAGGGTCGGATGCTTTATTCACCAGTAGCTCCTCCCAGCAGACAGGAGGGAGCCAATGAGATTAGAGGAGGGAAAGGGGTGTTACAGGGAGAGCTGGGAAGTGAATCAGTGGTACAGGCTGATACATTAGATAGGTACAAGGAAGGGTCGGATGCTTTATTCACCAGTAGCTCCTCCCAGCAGACAGGAGGGAGCCAATGAGATTAGAGGAGGGAAAGGGGTGTTACAGGGAGAGCTGGGAAGTGAATCAGGGGTACAGGCTGATACATTAGATAGGTATAAGAAGGGGTTGGATGGTGTTTAGCAAGTGAGGGAATACAGGGATATGGGAGATAGCTCATAGTACAAGTTGATCCAGGGACTGGTCCCATTGTATTTTGGAGTCAGGAAGGAATTTTTTCCCCCTCTGAGGCTCTTTTCCCTTGAGTTCACGAATCGCAGAATCTACAGAGTTAACACGATCCGGGTCATTGTATAACATGGTGTTGGTAGCAATAAATGCTTCTAGGGAAAGACGGGCAGGATCAGAGGGGGAAATCTTAGTGCCCAGACTTGTGGGTCACCTTGTAGTAAGATCATAATGAACCTTACTTCATCCTCACCAGTAAGGAATTTATGAGGCAAAAAACTGAGGTACAACTTACATGTCTCTTGACTAACAAAAAATGTACTCCTATCCACACTAAACTTATCAGGGAAGGGGATTATGGGGTCATGGGAAGACCCTCTATTACCGAGAGTAGATAACGGGGCAGACCCCTCAGGAATCGCAGCAGAGGATTGCTGAACTGCATCGAGCCTTTCAGAGAGAGATCACAGACCTTGAATAATATAGTCCTATAGGAAGCAGGACATATGCGGCGGGCATCCCCGCTGGAGACGCTGTGGGAACCCCCGCCGGACACTAGCCCACCAGGGAGAGCCACTGGACCACCAGGGTAAACTTCATTCGTTACAGTTATTTCCTTCTAATGGACAGTTTGATGCCCACTATACATAGGGGCAAATTCACTAAGATTCGTAGTTGCACCAGGTGTAACTTTGCCGCACTTCGCCACACTTCGCCAGGCGTAGTTTCGCCAGTGCTCCGCAAATTCACTAAAATCCAAAGTTGCGCTCAGGGGTAGAGTAAGGTTGTGAAGTTGCGCTAGCGTTGATTCGTTAAGCGAAGTTACGCTAGCGATGGTTAATTTGCATACGGCGCCAAATTCAAATTTCAATGGAGGAATACGTACAATCACTACATAAGCCTGGGAAACCTTCAAAACAGCAAATAAAATGTTTATTTTGCCCTACACATGTGCCCACTGTATAGGTAAGTTGCCATGAGTCAGGAAATGTAGGGGGGAAGGAGGGGAGCCCCAAAAAATTTTTCGATCTTTTTCAGCCTATCACCCATAATATAGAAAAAACGCCGGCGTTTTTTGGGACTTAGAAAAAATTTGAACTTTTTTTTAAGCAATCCCTATCTACTCTATTGCGCTTCGCCTGGTCTGAGGTGGCGAAGGAAGTCTGGCGTAAGGGTGCGAAGTAACACTAGCGAATTTACGCCAGCGTTCGTTAGTGAATTTGCGAAGTAACGAAAATGACCAATGCTAGTGAATTGACGCTAGCGTTAGGCGCTTCAGCGCTTAGTGAATTTGCCCCATAGTGTGTGGCCTGTAGGGACCCCAAAATGAAAAATGGACATGTGCCTTTTCTTGGCTGACAATTCTGCAAACACAGAAGCCTACCTGAGTCTACACAGCCCAACCCCCACATATTCTGTATTACCCCATATTATTTCATATATATCATTCTCTCACCATTCCTCACTTCTACTGATCTCTACCTTCATTTTCTCCTTCTCTCCTGTTTTCTTTGTTCCTCTCTGATGCCTCAACCTTCTTCATCGGTGTAACACTTCTCCGTCTCTTCTCTACTTCTCTCCCAGCCATCTTTATCTGTCCTTTTATTTTCTATCTGCTTTTTTGTGTTTTAACCTCTCCATGTTATCTGCATGCAGACGTGGGAAGAGCAAAAGAAAGCTGCAATATTACAATAAAAAAACTCCATAGCTCATTGGTAACAAAAATATCTCATCAACATAAACCCACTATATATGTAAAGGGAACTTGAAATTACCAGCCTTTCACAAATCCATGAACACAGACATGGGGGGGGTGATTTATCAACATTCAAATACACAATTCAATTTTTTTGCACTAAAACGCACAAATTCAAATTTTATTTTCAAAAACTTGAATGTTTGGTATTTATTAAGCAAGAAAAACTGAAATGTAAAATGTCAGCATCTATATACTTGCAAGTTTTTGTAGAAGTCAATAGGAGTTGTCCTAGGCAAAATCCAAGACTTTTTTAATTTGAGATTTTCGAGTTTTTCCCCTTTTTTTTTGGAGTTTGAGGTATTTGAATCGTATTCAATCGTTTCTTTATATTTGGATTCTTTAATAAATAAGCCAACTTTATTGAGTAAAAAAGAAACTCTACCACCTCACAAATTAGATGGTTAATAAATAAGCCCCATTGAAGTACAGACAACTTTTGTATCTCCAGATTGAGCTCCATAACTTGAGAAACAAAAGGTTTATTATGGTATTTCTATCATATTGGGAAAGTGGAAGCATTTGACAGCTCAATAGAGGACTGGGCTACATATATAGAGAAACAGTATTTGGAAGTAAATGACTTACCCCTAGAGAAACATGTAGCAGCAAAACGGGGGCAAAACGTACAGCCTTGTGTGCAACTTAACCGCACCAGAAAAACCATCTTCTAAAAGCTTTAAAGGGATACTGTCATGGGAAAAAATATTTTTTTCAAAATGAATCAGTTAATAGTGATGCTCCAGCAGAATTCTGCACTGAAATCCATTTCTCAAAAGAGCAAACAGATTTTTTTATATTCAATTTTGAAATCTGACATGGGGCTAGACATATTGTCAATTTCCCAGCTGCCCCAAGTCATGTGACTTGTGCTCTGATAAACTTCAGTCTCTCTTTACTGCTGTACTGCAAGTTGGAGTGATATCACCCCCTCCCTTTTCCCCCCCAGCAGCCAAACAAAAGAACAATGGGAAGGTAACCAGATAGCAGCTCCCTAACACAAGATAACAGCTGCCTGGTAGATCTAAGAACAACACTCAATAGTAAAATCCAGGTCCCACTGAGACACATTCAGTTACATTGAGAAGGAAAAACAGCAGCCTGCCAGAAAGCATTTCTCTCCTAAAGTGCAGGCACAAGTCACATGACTTGGGGCAGCTGGGAAATTGACAATATGTCTAGCCCCATGTCAGATTTCAAAATTGAATATAAAAAAATCTGTTTGCTCTTTTGAGAAATGGATTTCAGTGCAGAATTCTGCTGGATCAGCACTATTAACTGATGCGTTTTAAAAAAAACATGTTTTCCGATGACAGTATCCCTTTAATGAAATAGTGCAAATTGTTCAGGAACACAAGTCACGTAAGCCCCTGGTTATAGCAGAAAGATTCAGATTTCACAAAAGGAACCAGCAGGAGGGGGAGACAGTTTGTGTGTTTGCAGCAGAGTTAAGGGAACTGGCAGAACACTGTGATTTTAAGGATGGACTGAATGATGGACTAAGGGACAGATTTGTATGTGGTTTATGCAGTGAAAACAAACAGAAAAGGCTGCTAACAGAGGAGAACATCACATTGAAACGAGCAATAGAAATTGCAGTAGCAATGGAGGCCGCTGCTAAGGACACATTCGAATTACAGAACAGAAGCAAAGCAGAAACCCAGGAGAAAGCAGCAAGTGATGTGCATAGAGTGGTGGCAGTGAAAAGAAAAGATACTCTAGGATCTTGCTACAGGTGTGGGAAAGGATTCCTTAATGCAGCAACCTGCAAATTCAAAAATTCTTACTGCACAAAATGTAATAAAAAGGGCCAAGCGGTACGTCTAAGTGACAAAATGAGCCTCCCTGTTCCAAAACAGCCTTTTACAAATCCACATGATGTTCATAATGTTTGTTTAGCTGATCGCACTGACTCTGAACTTGGAAGTATTGATGTTTATGGTGCAGATACCGGTGACCGATCTGTCATCTGGATAACACCAAAAATAGCTGGGATTCCAGTTAAGATGGAATTAGACACAGGGTCTGCTGTTTCAATAATAACACACCCGGAATATAAAGAAATATTTAAAGACACACCTCTTCAGAAAACAAAGCTGCTACTAAAAACCTACACTGGACAGAAGATCGTGCCACTCGGAGTTTTAAATGCTGACGTAGAGTACAACAAATTTAAATGCCAGCTGGACTTATATGTGGAGGAGACCGGTGGTCCTGCATTATGGGGCCGGGAGTGGTTACACAAAATACCCATTGACTGGAAATCCATAAAAATGTTACATTCAGGGGCCCATTTACTTAGTTCGAGTGAAGGAATAGAGGAAAAATAGTTCAAATATGGCTACTTCGACCATCGAATGGGCTACTTTGACCTTCGACTACGCCCTTTGACTTCAAATCAAACGATTTGAACTAAAAATCTTTGACTATTCGACCATTCGACAGTCGAAGTACTGTCTCTTTAAAAATCTCTTCAACCCCCTAGTTCGCCACCTAAAACCTATCGAGGCCAAAGTTAGCCTATGGGGAAGGTCCCCATAGGCTTCCTAACAATTTCCTGATCGAAGGAAAATCCTTCGATCGATGGATTAAAATCCTTGGAATCGTTAGAACAATTATTCCTTGATCGTTCGATCGTAGGAATAGCACAAAATCCTCAACATTCAAATACACAATTCTTGGAGTGACTGGGGCACACCTACTGTGCCTGTTATAAAAAGGGATGGTTCAGTAAGAATATGTGGAGATTTTAAAGTTTCCTTTAACCCAGTTAACCTACAGTCTGATAAGTATCCCTTACCTTTGATTGAAGATATATTTGCCTCTCTTGCGGGTGGACTAAAATTCAGCAAAATTGATCTTGCTCAAGCCTACTTGCAAATGGAGGTAGTGGAAAATGCCAAACACTACCTTACAATCAACACACCAAAAGGACTATACCGATACAACAGATTAGTATTTGGCGTGGCCTCGGCACCGGCCATATGGCAAAGAGCCATGGATCAAGTTCTACAAGGCATTCCACATACTAAATGTTATCTGGATGACATAATTGTCACAGGCACAGATGATACAGAACATTTGAAAAACCTAAAGAGGGTTCTAACACGGCTGGAAGAATATGGGCTAAGAGCCAACAAAGAAAAATGTGCCTTCTTTAAGGACTCTATACAATATTGTGGACACATTATAGATGCCAATGGCTTGCACAAGTCTCCAGAGAAAATCCAAGCAGTGTTACAAGCACCACTGCCCAAGGATGTAACACAGCTCAGCTCGTTTTTGGGGTTTATTAATTATTACAGCCGGTTTGTTCCAAATCTTGCAACTGTGCTATACCCATTAAATCAATTGCTGCAGAAAGGTGAAAAATGGGAGTGGACTGTACAGTGTGACAAAGCCTTCAAGGAAGCAAAGACATTGGTCACGTCTGATGATGCCCTTGTGCATTTCAATGCTTCCTTGCCATTAAAACTGGCATGTGATGCTTCCCCATATGGCATTGGAGCTGTGATATCTCATGTTCTCCCAGACAAAAGTGAAAGGCCGATAGCATTTGCTTCAAGATCACTCACAAGTGCAGAACGCAACTATGCACAGATAGACAAGGAAGCACTTAGCCTTATCTGGGGAGTGAAAAGATTTAATCAATTCTTATATGGCCAGAAGTTTACACTCGTAACCAGTGGCGGGCCAAGCCAACCGGGCCCCCTAGGTGACCCGGGTGGCCACGCGCTCCCCTCCATGCTCCCCTCCACGCTCTCCTCCGTGCTCCCCTCCGCGATCGCTCGCGCGGACGTGCGCGCTCCTGAAACCATTGTGCGCATGTGGGAGGGGAGAGTGTTACAGCACTGGAGGCAGAGCAAAGCGACCGAGGGGAGTGGTGAGAGGCAGGGAAAGTGACTGAGGAGATGGGGTAAAGCGCTTGAGGGGAGGGAGGCGGGGAGGAGCGCTGGAGGAGTGGGAGGAGCAGCGAACATGGACTAGGGGTAGGCAAAAGTCAGGTACCTGCCCAGCGCCCCCCTTTCGTTGCGCCCTAGGCAGGTGCCTCTTCTGCCTACCCCTAGTTCCGGCCCTGCTCGTAACAGACCAGCAGCCATTGGTTGCAATACTTCACCCAAAGAAAGGAGTTTCTGCAACAGCTGCTGCGCGCATGCAGCGCTGGGCTTTGTTTCTTGCTGGTTATGACTATGATATTGAGTTCAAGAGGACAGCTGCACACGCAAATGCAGATGGACTGTCACGTCTGCAACTACCAGGTCAAGACAGTTCTGAGGAAAATATGTTACTATACATCAGATTGATTGTCTTCTTCTAACCTGTAAAATGATTGAGAATGAAACCAAAAGAGATCCCACTCTAGCATGTGTCTATGAGGCAACTCTTAAAGGCTGGAAGTATACAGACAAGGCTCCACTTATTCCTTACTACTCACGTAGACATGAACTGACCATACATGAAGGATGTGTAATTTTGGGGAGTTTGTGTTGTTATTCCCACAAAGTTGCAATCAAGAGTACTAGATGAGCTGCATGAAGGCCATCTAGGCATAGTAAAAAGGAAGTCACTTGCTAGGAGTTTTGTGTGGTGGCCAGGAATTGATCAACGAATAGAGCAACTAGCAAACAAGTGCCATGGATGTCAATGGGTGCAGTCTATGCCACAACCAGCTCCAGTTCATCTGTGGGAATGGCCCTCTGCTCCTTGGCAACGTATACACATTGATTTTGCTGGACCATTTCTGGGACTGATGTTTTTCATTATTGTGGATGCTCATTCTAAATGGCCAGAGGTTTTCTGCATGAAGTCTACTAGTATCTCATATACTATTGATGTATTGAGAACCTTGTTTGCAAGAACTGGAATACCTGAACAGATTGTTAGTGATAATGATCCTCAATTCATTTCTGAAGAATTTCAATTGTTTATGAAACGCAATGGAATTAAACATTCTACTTCAAATCCACACCATCCTGCAACAAATGGTTTAGCCGAAAGATTTGTACAAACTATGAAACAGTCACTGCAGTCAATGGCACATGAAAGTGGATCCCTGCAGCATAAACTGGCAAGGTTTTTGTTATCCTATCGGAATTCAATTCATACAACTGCAAGCTGCACGCATGCAATGTTATTTATGGGCCGCAATCTTAGGTCTCGGTTAGACTTGCTGAAACCAGATCTCAATCGTCATGTGAGAAACCATTAGTTTAAAATCAGGGGAGGAGAGAGGAGAACCTTGCGGCAGCTTAGTGTTGGGCAAACCGTCTTGGCAAGGAACTACAGAGGGCCTAATAAATGGCTACCAGCAATTGTCACTGCTCAAAGAGGTCCATGCAGTTACACGGTAAAAGTGGCAGGCAATCTATATTGGCGTCGTCATATTGACCAGCTACGTAATACTGCAGTTACCACTGAGCAAAACCAGACACAAAGCCTTGTTGGAATTCCCTATACTAATGGGGTACCCCTTGAGCCCCAGATTGTGACATCACCAGAGGTAACAACCCCTGCAAGTCCAACCGAAATGGAGAGTACTTACTCTGAAGCATCGGTGGTACCTGATTGTTCCGAGCACCAGTTTCCTTCCATAGAAGAGGGCGTTACCCACAAAGAGAGCATCGACCTCCTGATAGACTTAACTTATAACTTGTGACTTTTATTAACCATTTCTTTTACAGGTGTTACCACCATGAATCTTGATAGGGGAGAGAACTGTTAAATATGAGTTAAAGTAATTGTGCCTGTTGAATCTGCTGATGCTGTTCTAGAACTAGAGTCTTATGTATAAGGCTTCCTGTTGAATCTGCTGTTATGTTTTCTCTGCTACTTTTATCTTACTGAGTTATGGAGTTTCCTTCCTGTTAAGCATTACACAATTACTCCAGCAGCTACTTGTCTGTGTGTTTCACTATATTCCATAGACACAACATATACCACACTCCTATAAAATAATATTTTCTTCTGAGGTCATCTCATTTCAGTAAAGAAACCAAAGTTATTTCTGCTCCATGGACTTTACAAGATATTTTAATGGCATTATTAAAAAAGTTTGCAACTGACACACAGACGTGCTTGAGGAAGGGTTGTGGTTGGTTATCTATAGGTCTAAGTTACTCCTAGTGTTTGCCTATTGTTGGTGAGGTAGTCAAGGTCTTGTTTGATATCTTTATTCCTCAGGCTGTAAATAATTGGGTTAATCAGTGGGGTAACGACTGTGTACAACAAAGAGAGAACTTCACTCATGGTCTGTGATTCTTTTCTGGGAGGAACCACATAAATAGCAATGAGAGTCCCATAAAATATGGAGACCACAGCCAAGTGGGAGCTGCAGGTGGAGAAGGCTTTTTGTCTCCCGGTATTGGACACTATCTTTAGGATTTCATGGGCAATACACATATAAGATGCAACGATGAGCATAAAAGGAATGAAAAAAACTGGGAAGGACAATAAGATATTAGTTAAACGCACTAAGAAAGTATCTGAGCAGGAAAGTTCTAGAAGAGGAAAGAAATCACAGAAGTAATGGTTGATGGTATTTTGGTCACAGAACTGTAGTGTGGCCATTGTATTTACAAGAAGCAATGCAGACGTGAGGCCAAGCAGCCAAGACATGACAATTAATGTAACACAAACCCTGTGGGACATTATAGAAGAGTAACGCAGTGGGATACAGATGGCCACATATCTGTCATAGGACATTACTGCTAGAAGCAAACACTCAAAGGCTTCAGTTGCAGTAAGAAAAGAAAACTGTATCATACATCCAACAAGGGGCAACATGACTTTATCATAAATAACAGTTTGGAGCAGAGTAGGTACAATAATTGTGGATTCCACAAGATCACATAGGGACAACTGACGGAGAAAGAAGTACATGGGGGACTGGAGGTTCTGGCTGGAGGACACCAACACCATAATGAGGACGTTCTCCCAAACTGTCATAATGTAAATCAGAAGGAACAGAGAGAACAGGGGAATCTTGAAGTTGTGGAGATTCTGAAATCCCAAGAGAACAATCTCACTGACCAACGTCTGGTTCTTCATGGACATTACCTGGAGGAAAGTCAAGCAGAATTTTAATCTCAACTTGTTTACCCAGTTAGTAATAAAAGGAATATTTACTGCATCGGAACATCATTCCCACCATCATTTGTTCTTCTATAATGGTTATAAGGAGAACCCCATTCCTGCTGCGTATAATGGGGATTCTCACATATTGATACTGACACATTTTCTAGAAATGTTCCCCCTTAATATTCCCTTCAAACTTTCTTTAACGTTGCTATGGGTTAGTGTTGGGGGTAAAATTGATGCCAATTTTGGAATGTCCCCAGAACCACTTAAGATTTGAATTAATTCACAGTCAATTTGACAAATCAGAAAAATCAATGAATCAGAGGGATAAGTATACAAGTCCTTCTTGCCCTTTTTTTTTACTAACTTATAATTACCTAATGGGGTTGTGCCATGTCTTTCTGCATGGGAAACTTTGCAAGCTGGGGTACAGTGAAGGCTTTTGGCCCTGGGCAATTTTTTATTAAAAAAGTATTTTTAAAGTGCCAAAATATTACACAGTGCTGTGACATATTGTTTCCTTATGCAATAGGGCTTTAATAGGCTGCACATTGGAATGAAATACTAATACTCACATTCTACCCCTAATATACATGTGTGATGTAGGACTGCAGATCTGGATTGCAAATATGGTGATGTGATGAGGTCCAGGCATGGAATGTTGGGATTCTTGGCAGAAAGCTCAAGAACAAAAAAGGTGAAAGTCCTGTAAGGGCCCAATCACAAGGGGGCTGAATACTTTTTTAATTTTAGAACTCAAGCTTTTCCCACATCTCTCAATAGAGAATTGTTTATTACAACTGCACTTATATTAATGAATCTCTCCCAAAGCTGATTTTATAATTACACCTCCAGTGTCATGGAATAACCTTTTGCCCCCGTACCATCCTTAGGAAGAAAATTTGACTGGGCAATTGAAGTGCTAGGATAAGAGCTTGTGGTAAATAATTTTCTCAGCAGAAGTCTGTACCCTGCTCTCTGTGGTGGAACTACCGGGGGAGGAGGCGGTGCAATTGTACCAGGGTCCGCACCCCGCTGCGAGCCCGCTGGCAGTTTCTGAGAGCATCAAAAAGCTGAAAAAAACACTTCCAGAGGGGGTGGGCAGGCCCCAGGCCTGCCTCCCCATAGTTACTGCCTGCTCTGCATTTCTCCTTTACAGGAAAAATGTTCTTGGAAAATTCTACTCATCTGAGTAGATGTCCATGAGCTTCTCCCAATGTGTAACCTGCTCTGCATTTCTCCTGCCATTTTGCTAACACAATCCCAACCATTTCTTTCCAATGATATCACTTTACAGGAAAGATGTTCTTGGAATATTATACTCACCTTATTTGCACCTACCAGAACCACCCCAGATACTGTGGAACCATAGGAAGATGTCCATGAGCTTCTCCCAATGTGTAACCTGCTCTGTATTTCTCCTGCCATTTTGCTAACACAATCCCAACCATTTCTTTCCAATGAAATCACTTTATAGGAAAGATGTTCTTGGAATATTATACTCACCTGATTTGTACCTACCAGAACCACCCCAGATACTGTGGAACCATAGGAAGATGTCCATGAACTTCTCCCAATGTGTAACCTGCTCTGTATTTCTCCTGCCATTTTGCTAACACAATCCCAACCATTTCTTTCCAATGAAATCACTTTACAGGAAAGATGCTTTTGAAATATTAAACTCACCTGATTTGCACCTACCAGAACCACCTCAGATACTGACTGGACAGGGAAGAACAGATCTCCTTTTATTAATTGCTGCCAGTAACATCCACAGCTGAGAAACCTACTGAGAAATCTCCAGGAGACTGTGGGGATTAGATATAATTACCATTCCTTGGGGAAACTGTATACTTTTTGCATTACTTTAGGCAATTTTTACATATACTTTTTTAAAATTTCAAATTAAAGAAAAGTTGACTGATATAAATTAATTTTGACAATTTAACTCTACCATAACATATGGGGTACACAATGGAAGAGTTATCAGTAGAAATTTCCAGTCTTCAGTGTTTGCTTAGCCAAGCCTAAAACCAAAATGCAGCACCAGCAGCAATAACACTCATCTTCTCTTACCCATAAATACATTCCATTATGTGGTTTCCAATGTAATTTTTTAAGCCAAGTTCAACCAAGTTCCCATCCATGCTTTTAGCTTATTTATCAATAAAATAACTCTAAAAAGTTGGGTTGGGAAAAGACTAGATAAAATCGAGCATAAACTTGAATCATACAAATTTTTCGGATTTGACACCCGAATCGCAGATGAAACTCAGTGCATATCACAATATCTTCAAATTGTAAAAGGGACATCAGCCATTGACTTCTATTTGACCTTTACAGGTGTCATGGCAGATTTTTGGATTTGAACTTTTAGCAGCTTCATGGTATAATCAATATCGGAAAAAATATGGGTTTTTTCCTCCTCTAAAAATTGCCCAAAAAAACCACAACCAGAAAAAAGTCAAGGTTTATTTATTGATTAATAAATGTCTCCCCCCCTTAGATACAGTGAGTATCCAGTACAGAAAATATGACATTAGGAATACCCTATAGGTAAGGCTTCTGAATTTTCCATCTAGGTTGGAAGAAAATTAAAATGTCATTATTAGTGAAATCCCATTATTTTAATAAAACTATTTTTCTTTCTTCTATTTCTATAGTTAAATTATATCCAAAGTGAGAGAGATAGAATGAGCCATTTATGTAGAGTGTGCGGTGAAGTTGGTTTCAGCCAACAGAGGAGAACTTTATGCTGATACTGACAATAACGTTGGTCTCATTGTGTAGATAAAATCTGTAGAGCTCACTAACTCAATGCAAGTGTATTAGTTTGTCAGGGAAATTAGAAGAGGAGAGTGTGTAGTAACCCACTTTGTCCTTCAAAATAAATAACTGAATTAATTGTAAAGGAGCAATGTTTTATTTAAATGATGTTTTTAACTCAATTCACCAACTGATCAGAATCTATTATTGGTGAATGTTGTCATTTTGAGTTGTTTTACTACTGAACTGATTCTTTAATTATAACACTAAATATGATTATTTATTTATGCGATTGTATTAAAAAAATATGAATTTGTTATAAAATTTTTGGGTTAGCCCAATTAAAAAGTACATTTTTTGTGACAGGTCCAGTTGTTTAGCCGAATTCCTAGCTTCCTATAGTAGTCCATATAAAAATACAGTTTCAGTAGGAGTTCCATGAAAAATGAAGTTCTCCTTTACAAAAAGATCTAAGAGAGAAGAGGCAGCAGTAGGTTTTCCTACCACAAGCAAAATACTTTCATATATCATATATATCATATATAAAGTCCAAGTACATTTGACTCCGAGCCAAAGTTGGAGCATGTAGTGGGGTGAGTATACCTCCTGCAATGTCCCAAAAGCAATTTAGACAAAAGCAGAGCTTTCAAACTGGATTATCTGGGAGCCATCTACATTTATTCATTATATATTAGGCTGGGCAGAGCTGTGTACCAGAATGTGGTGGAGTCTTAAGAAGCATTGCCAGAAAATAATAGGGGTATTGACAAAAAACCTCCAGTAGTTTTCATACTCCAGGAGTAATACATTCCCAGAAACCATCCAAGAGAAACCAAAATTTAGAAACTATAAATTAAATCTTTGGATGACACCAACATTTTTTACAAGCTGAGCCCTCATCAAGTTCTACAGGAATATTTGGAGAGTACTGGTATTTAAAATCTTTATATATTAGGTATATTTATCAACACAGCTGGACAGATAAATCAGAAGTCAATGCTGTCCAAACTCTTCCATGTTGCGGGGCCCATAAACTCCAAAAAAAACATTAAACTTCCCAGAATAATTCTGCTGTTTCTTACTTGGATAAACCTGGATCTTTATTCCATGTACTAACATGTTTTATGTTGATCATCATTTGCCTTTGTTGCATGAGTTCAGTTTTCTTTGAGACAATTAGTACAAGGGCCCACGCTTCTTTTTATTTCTTCATGGTACTGAATGTTTGTTCAAATAATAAATCATAAAGAAAAAATCCCTTGTGTGTCCAGATTTGGCATGAGCAGTTGTCATGTTTCCAACACTATTCAGAGAGATGGAATCACCAATGTAGAAGCCTTTTAATGTCCAGCTCTCATGTCCTGTTAAAACAATAAAACTTCTATGGGAAAATCAGATTTTGGAAGTAAATTACCAAAACAGCAATATTTGGGTACAAAGGAACCTTAGGACTTTTCATTGTCAGGCAAGTAATTGTTGATCTAATTGTCAGAGAGTGGACCTGATATATCACCCCAGAAGGTACCACCATCGAGCTGAATGGATATTGTACATATGTGTCAAATGCCTGTATGGGCAACACCTGGGTCAGAGAACATGTATGGTGAAAGGAAGGATCTGTGGACACAAATCGGCCATCAAACTATTAGCTCAGGCTGTGTCATATTAATTTAGAGAAAAAGGCCAAGGGGTAGGCAATAATGTGACAAAGTGACATCATGGACGTGACAAGGAGTATTAAGTATTATATATAAGGTTTTCACAGGAGATGTACGAGGAGTTTGCTCTTTACTTTGCTGGCAAGGTGACTTCCATCCAGGTTGGAATTAAGGCTGAAAACTTTGCATCTATCCCAAGTCCCAGTGGTGTAAAAGCCACATTCCCAGAAACATGAACAACATTCAGTAATATCGGTGAGTGAGAAATAGTGAAAATCCTCCAAGTCCTCCACCCAACCATTAATTACCTTGACCCTGGCCTTACAGTTCCATTACTAGCAAATATGAACCACATTTCCCCAGCAGTCCATACAATTGTCCAGTGTTATTTGGAAACAGGCAGGTTTTTACTGAAAAAATCATCTCTGGACCCAGAAAATTGGCCAACTACAGCCCAGTAATAGTGAATGTGATCACTAACAGGTTGGAAGTCAGCCTCTTATACAACAAGATATATGACATTTTCCATTCTGGGTTTAGAAGGAAACACAATACAGAAACCCCACTAGTCCACATACTGAATGACCTGCTGACGGCTAGAGATCTCTCTGCTTGACAGTGCACATCATAGTTCATATTATATATAGGTTTCTCTTCAAATTTGGCTTTCTTGCTTTAAATATCTAAATAATCAAGGCCCTGTGTATCTGGATGAATGTCTAATACATCATGTACTATTCATCAGACTCCCCTTCCCAACTTAAAGTACCAAAAGTAGCACTAAAATCCTTGGGATCTTGTATTTTCAGTCACACAGCACCACATTATGGAACTCTTTGCCATACTCAGTCCAAGAGGCATCTTCTCCAGATGTTTTTTTTAAAGCAAACTCAAGACACATCAGTTCACCCAGGCTATTTTTCATTTATATTTTATATTGTGGAGATGTACCTTTTATATGCTGCCTATGCTAATAGGTGTTGTAGTCATATAATGTACAAAGCTGGAAAACCACTTGTAAATCAGTAGCTTGACGAAGAACCTGAAACATTGCAATTGTTACAGATCAGAGCTGTTTTTGTCTAATATTGGCTTTTCAATCTTTTTTTCACATTTAGGGGCAGATTTATCAAGGGTCGAATTTCGAAGTTGAAAATACTTTGAAATTCGACCATCGAATTGAATTACTTTGACTTCGAACATTGAAGTTCGAAGTTTTTTTTCATCGAATTTGGCCATTTGCGGTCAAAGTAAAATCTTTTGAACTATTCGAAGGATTTCAGCAATCAATCGAAAGATTTTTGTTTGACTTCCAAAAACTTAGAAAACTGCTCTAGAAGGTCCCCATAGTCCACTTCGGCAAGTTTAATTTGGCAAAATTATTGAAGTTGAAGTTTTTTTTAAAGAGACAGTATTTCAATTATGGAATGATCGAATATTCAAACTATTTTACTTTGAATCGAATTCGAAGTCGAAGTCGTAGTATCCTATTCGATGGTCGAAGTATCCAAAAAATTACTTCGAATTTCAAAATTTTTTACTTTGAAAATTCTCTCGAATTCACTTCGACCTTTGATAAATCTGCCCCTTATTGGTTGCTGTTTGCTTCAAAGTATAGAGTCATTTCCAGATCCCATTATTACACTGATAAGAATACATTGAATTTCCGACAATTGGTGGTCGTCATATCAGATATAATTATTTGCCTTCTGAGTCTATTTCTCTCTAACCTGAAACGTTACATTCAGCCTAGTTCATAGGGTCAGCAACAGCGTTTCAAGGAATTCCCTAGTATTTTACATTTTTTGAAAGCTTCTTTGATGTCTTGGCTTCTCAAGCTGTAAATAAGGGGGTTAACCAAAGGAATCACCACAGTGTACAACAGAGAGAGAACTTTACTTATAGTTTTGGTTTCATTTCTGGAGGGGGCTAAATAAATAGCAATGAGAGTCCCATAAAACATGGAGACCACAGTCAAGTGGGAGCTGCAAGTGGAGAAGGCTTTTTGTCTCCCCATATTGGACACTATCTTTAGGATTGCCTGGACAATACACATATATGTTATAATAATGAGTATGACCGGGAAAACGATCACTGGGATAGACAATGAAATAACTTCCACTTGTACTAAGAAAGTATCTGAGCAGGAAAGTTGTAGGAGAGGATCTAGATCACAGAAAAAATGGTTGATGTTTTTATTTTCACAAAACTCTAGGGTTCCTATCAGATTCACAGTTACTAATGCAAAGCTGATGCTAAGGAACCATGCCATAAGAATGACTTTAACACAAACCCTGTGGGACATTATAGAAGTGTAACTCAGTGGGATACAGATGGCCACATATCTGTCATAGGACATTACTGCTAGAAGCAAACACTCAAAAGATTCCAGCACACAGAAAAAATAAAACTCCACGAAACACCCAACAAGGAATACTGTGACTCCATCATGAATTAAAGTTAGGAACAAGGTAGGTACAATATTTGAGGATCCCAGTAGATCAGTGAGGGACAACTGTTGGAGAAAGAAGTACATGGGGGACTGGAGGTTCCGGCTGGAGGACACCAACACTATGATGAGGACATTCTCCCAAACTGTCATAATGTAAATCAGAAGGAACAGAGAGAACAGGGGAATCTTGAAGTTGTGGAGATTCTGAAATCCCAAGAGAACAATCTCATTGACCAACGTCTCATTCTTTGCGAACATTTGCTGGAAAGGAAATTTTTTTCAAATTAACTAAATTACCTAAAGCGATATTTAAACATTTTTAAAAACCATTGGTTAATCATCCCCAAGTCCCGGTTTTCCAAGTTTTGACTTTTGGTTGTACATCTGTTTGAAATTCTTGGCCAAACTCACCCTGGAATGGTTAAAGGAAAACTATACCCCCCAAACAATGTAGGTCTCTATAAAAAGATATTGCATAAAACAGCTCATATGTAAAATCCTGCTTCATGTAAATAAACCATTTTCATAATAATATACTTTTCTAGTAGTATGTGCCATTGGGTAATCATAAATAGAAAATTGCCATTTTAAAAAATAAGGGCCGCCCCCTGGGATCGTAGGATTCACTGTACTGACAAACATACCAACAAACCATACTTGTTAGGTCACATGAGCCAATTAACAGACAGAGTTGTGTCTTTTGCTTCCACACTTCTTCCTGTTACAGTTAGAGTTGTAGTATTTCTGGTCAGGTGATCTCTTCCTGTTACAGTTAGAGCTGCAGTATTTCTGGTCAGGTGATCTCTTCCTGTTACAGTTAGAGCTGCAGTATTTCTGGTCAGGTGATCTCTGAGGCAGCACACAGACCATCACGAAATGGTGGCTCAAGGCAAGAGATGTAAAAGGGCAATATTTACTTAAATATATATTCCAGTTTGGTAAGATTCTTTAATATGCCACTTAATATGATATGAACTATCTGTTGCTTAAGTGTTCATTTTGGGGGTATAGTTTTCCTTTAAGATGATGGATGGCTGCATTTTTCCATGCAACTGATTGCGCAGCTCCACAAACACCAGTGGAGCCACCAGTGTTGCACTATTTTAAAAGCTGTGAGATATTTTTTTATAAAACAACTATTTCTTTATATGTATAGATACATGTGCTGGAAAATGAGCCTCACTGAATTCTAGAACAATGATACATTTGTTAGCTGATCTTCTTGTTAAGACCTACATGACTGATGCAAAGTGTTGGCATAGATTAGCACTAGAAACATCTTCACTATATTATGACCTACTGTATGTGACCTGTGGGTACAGCGCCACTTTCACTTCTTCCTGGGAGTATACCGGGTTTCGCTCTGTCTGTTTACCCCTTGTCATTGGTCTAGTAACCTTGTTGTAAATAACATAAATAATGAATATATTTTACAAATTTTGGAAAAAGAAGTGAAGGACACTGTCAAACTAATGAAATATTCATTTCTGGCTAGAAAATAATCAAATTAGTTTCAAAACCAAAATTCTTTCCCTATGACGTTCAATAGACAAAATGATTGCCCTTGCATTAAAGAAGCATTATTATGCATGTGGTGGAATATCCTTTATTTTATTATGCAGCCTCACTTCTTGTTCTCCAAGTTGGCCAAAAGGTTAAGTGATCTGCCATTCATGTTGAATTTCATGCTAGAGAGCCTGGTTCAAACTCATTTGAAACATTCTAGTGATCCTGGACAATTTACTCCTGTAATAATAAATCCTTCCCACTACATATTTACTATTCAATCCATACGACCATAGCACACTGACAGTAAGCTTCAGTTGCGTTTCAAATGTTTTATTGGCTCAACATATTTATTGGCCCACTACATATTTACTAATGGTGAACACTAGGAGCAACATAACTTTAAAGCACTAAATAAAGACAGAGGTGGAGTGTTTACATTCAAAATAAACCCCTATTCTTGTGGGACTCTAATTGACCTTCTCCCAATGTGTAACCTGCTCTGTATTTCTTCTGCCATTTTGCTAACACAATCCCAACCATTTCTTTCCAATGAAATCACTTTACAGGAAAGATGTTCTTGGAATATTATACTCACCTGATTTGTACCTACCAGAACCACCCCAGATACTGTGGAACCATAGGAAGATGTCCATGAGCTTCTCCCAATGTGTAACCTGCTCTGTATTTCTTCTGCCATTTTGCTAACACAATCCCCACCATTTCTTTCCAATGAAATCACTTTACAGGAAAGATGTTCTTGGAATATTATACTCACCTGATTTGCACCTACCAGAACCACCCCAGATACTGTGGAACCATAGGAAAATGTCCATGAGCTTCTCCCAAAATGTAACCTGCTTTGTATTTCTCCTGCCATTTTGCTAACACAATCCCAACCATTTCTTTCCAATGAAATCACTTTACAGGAAAGATGTTCTTGGAATATTATACTCACCTGATTTGCACCTACCAGAACCACCCCAGATACTGTGGAACCATAGGAAGATGTCCATGAGCTTCTCCCAATGTGTAACCTGCTCTGCATTTCTTCTGCCATTTTGCTAACACAATCCCAACCATTTCTTTCCAATGAAATCACTTTACAGGAAAGATGTTCTTGGAATATTATACTCACCTGATTTGTACCTACCAGAACCACCCCAGATACTGTGGAACCATAGGAAGATGTCCATGAGCTTCTCCCAATGTGTAACCTGCTCTGCATTTCTCCTGCCATTTTGCTAACACAATCCCAACCATTTCTTTCCAATGAAATCACTTTAAAGGAAAGATGTTCTTGGAATATTATACTCACCTGATTCGCACCTACCAGAACCGTCCCAGATACTGACTGGACAGGGAAGAACAGATCTCCTTTTATTAAGCGGTACCAGTAACAAACACAGCTGAGAAACCTACTGAGAAATCTCCAGGAGACTCTGGGGTTTAGGATAATTACAAGTCCACTGGGTACTTCCACAAATTGTCATAACAAGCAATGTTTTGATTAATCGGATTTGTAAATTGCTATCTCAGATAGCATTTTCCTTATTACCATCACTACTATAGAATTGGGCTTACACAATGAAAAAGAAATATCAGTATTTAATAAAAATAACACACATTGAAGGGGGTTTTCACCTTAAAATACATTTTAGTATGATGAAGAGAGATATTCTTTATTTTTTATTTGCAGTTTTTGCAGCTACATGGCTTTATGTTTAGCAGCTCTCCAGTTAGGAGTTTGGCATCTATATTAGCAAAAAACTACACACTATGGGGCAGATTTATCAAAGGTCGAGGTGAATTTTCGAATGAAAAAAATTTGAATTTCGAGCTATTTTTTGTGTACTAGGGAATAGTCCAAATTTGATTTGAATTTGAAAAAAATTAAAAAATCTGAATATTGAAATTTATCATGTACTGTCTCTCCTGCTGAATTGCTGTTTTAGCCTATGGGGGACCTCCTAGAACCTATTTGGTGGACTTTGAAAAATTTTGGGAAAAACTTTGAATCGAATTTGATTGAATGTGCTATTCCTTCGTATGATATGAATTCGTCCGAATTCATATGAAATTTCAAGAAGAATTTTTTTTTCTCCAAATTCCATTTTTTTCCTACATACTTCAATGGAGTTGTCATGTGATAAACAGTGAGATAAATTTACTGAATTATGATTGTATCTCAAATTTAATTTCATCTATGAGTTTTCATGTGATAAATGTATTCCACACTGAATTGAATGTGGCCCTTAGTGTCTTAGAGCCAATTATCACTGTTGTCTATTTTGTAGCCGTGAGAAGTAACTGCTACCAGTAGCTGTGTGTGTCTTCGCCCTTAAAACCGCAGCAGTCCTCAGCTATTAAAAAGTGTTTTTTTGCAAGCTCGTTCCAAATTTGTAGGCTTTTCCAAAGGTGAACATTCCCTTTAATGTCAAGTTTAATGCTGTGCATTTCTATATCCACTGCTGCCATACACCAGTGTTTTTTTCCATGTTTTGCAGCCAGCGAATAAATTTGAGAATCTCCCGTAAAAATTTGCCGTTGAAAATTCGCCGGCGTCAACTTCCGATTTTCACGATTTTTTCGTGAAAATGTCCAATTTTCACTATTGTTTAGTGAAAACCTTTATTTCACGATTTTTGAGTGAAATCCTTCAAATTTTACGATTTTTGAGTGAAATCCTTCGAATTTCACGATTTTTGAGTGAAATCCATCAAATTTCATGATTTTTTTAGTGAAAACCTTTACAGTCAGACAGGAAGTGGAATTTCTGTTAGTTATTTCTTAATAAAGCCTTTGCTATTTTACATTTTAATTTGTCTTGGTGGTTTTTTTCGATGTATTCTAACAATTTTTTTTTTTAAATATTTGATGTTACTGTTCCTTTAAGTGGTAGCTCCTCCTCTTCTCCGTCTCCACTTCCGTTCCTCAGTTTTTTGTTTGTCCTGCACCAGCTGTTACACACACCTCTGTTTAATAATGCTGACTACACTACAAGTCCCAGAATCCTAACCGTTGGGCGCGAATGAACCGTGGCGTCACTTCCGGTCCAGTGAACATGCTGATCCTCACAGCGCGATCCATTCTAGTGGCAGTCTACGGATCTAGCACATTATGGTGGTCCCTGTAGATCTTAAAGACCTCATACAGGAGATCTCAGCAGAGCCAGCCTCTTGACCAAAGAAAACTACACATAGAGCAGGCACATGGAGAGGTAAATAGTAGGGTGGGAATTTGACCCATTTCGCTTCGCCAAAAATTTTCCGCCGACGTAATGTTGACAACGCACATTAAAGTCTATGGGCGAAAAATTTTTGCCGTACAAGTCTATGGGTGTAATTACCGCGGTTAGTGATGGGCGAATTTATTCGCCAGGCGCGAATTCATCGCAAATTTGCGCGATTCGCTGCCAGCGAATAAATTCGTGAAACGCCCGTGAAAATTCGTCTGAAAAAAATTCGCCGGCATTAAAAAAAAATTTCCGGTGCTTCGAAAAAAACGCATGCTGACGTCAAAAACAGGCGCCGGCAAAAAAAAAAAACAGGCGCTGGAGTCAAAAATGGGCGCCGGCGTCAAAAACGAGGCGAATTTTTTGCCGTTTCGCGAAATTCACTAATTTTCTGGCGAAGCAAAACGGCGCAAATTCACCCATCACTAACCGCGGCGAAACAAGCTGAAAAATTTGCCCATCCCTAGTAAATAAAGGAAGCAGTCTAGATCACCAGACACCATTCCCATACTCCATGCCATAGACTCTGATTCAGACTAATAGGTTTCAGATAATGGCAGCACCATTAATCCTACTCTGCTCACTACTACAGCTCTCATTCACCCTGAAGCATTAGTGGCTAAGTCTCCTCAGGTCACCTTTAATTCTGCACCCTCTGCCTCACTGCTTCAGAGTAATTCAGATCAGGAGCAGAACCAGTTTCCACAAAAGATGGAGTGGCTCCAATTACAAATAAAAACATCCGTTTCCAATCCCATATGAAGCAAAACATTAAAACTAAGGATTTATCTACAGATTCCAACTCACATTAGGACTCACCATTGGGGTCAGACACTCATAGTTCAGAATCAGAATCTTCCACTTCAGATTCCTCACTATCTAACTCAGGCCCATCTTCTAAACAACCAGAAGAGGTCAAGATGCTCATTAAACAAATTTGGGAGAGATTAGAAATTAAGGAAACTCAAGCACCAGTCTCCAAAGCAGATACTGTAGGTTGCTCGGCAGTAAAGCTAAAAAGACCAGATTGTTCCCTACCAGTAAATGCATCACAGATGCAATAACACAAGAATGGGCAGAACCAGATGTTCATCAGTTTCAAACATTTTGTTAATAAATTTCCAGTAGCTGAAGATCTAAAAAATACCTGGGACAAGTGGACTCTGCAATAGTCCGTCTGTCTAAAAATACAACTCTGCCAACTGAAGATGCAGAGACAACATGGAAAAAAAGATTGAATCAACCCTCAAAAGAGGTTTTCTCCACTCAAGAGCCATTTTCAGGCCAGCATCAGCGGCACTGTCAGTAGCCAGTGATCCAGACTCTGGTGCCAAGACATTAAAGGGATACTGTCATGGGAAAAAAAAAAAAAATCAAAATGAATCAGTTAATAGAGCTGCTCCAGCAGAATTCTGCACTGAAATCCATTTCTCAAAAGAGCAAACAGATTTTTTTTATATTCAATTTTGAAATCTGACATGGGGCTAGACATTTTGTCAATTTCCCAGCTGCCCCTGGTCATGTGACTTGTGCTCTGATAAACTTCAGTCACTCTTTACTGCTGTACTGCAAGTTGGAGTGATATCTACCCTCTCCCTTTTCCCCCCAGCAGCCAAACAAAAGAACAATAGGAAGGTAACCAGATAACAGCTCCCTAACACAAGATAACAGCTGCCTGGTAGATCTAAGAACAGCACTCAATAGTAAAATCCAGGTCCCACTGAGACACATTCAGTTACATTGAGAAGGAAAAACAACAGCCTGCCAGAAAGCATTTCTC
The DNA here is from genome assembly GCF_017654675.1 of Xenopus laevis. NCBI lineage: Eukaryota > Metazoa > Chordata > Amphibia > Anura > Pipidae > Xenopus > Xenopus laevis. The sequence goes on from NC_054375.1 coordinate 160,154,042, forward strand.
TCCTAAAGTGCAGGCACAAGTCACATGACCTGGGGCAGCTGGGAAATTGACAAAATGTCTAGCCCCATGTCAGATTTTAAAATTAAATATAAAAAAATCTGGTTGTTCTTTTGAGAAATGGATTTCAGCGCAGAATTCTGCTGGAACAGCACTATTAACTGATTCATTTTGAAAAAATGTTTTTTTCCCATGACAGTATCCCTTTAAGAAGAAATATCCACAAGCTCATGAGCTAGACAAGCTCAGTGCAGCTTTTACTTTCCTCAGCGAAGCATCTCTCAAAATAGCTAAGTTAGCAGCTAAAGTATCATCTGATGCAGTCCTGGCTAGATGGTCACTCTGGCTTAGACAATGAAAAGACTCGTCACCGCCAGGGACCATAGAGGTCACGACACTTGACGCTGTCAGATCACTAAAGCAATATGTGAACAAGACAAAAAGTGTCAGGATTCTACATAGTGGTCACAAAAAAGGAGAGAAAGCATCCAAACGATCTATTGCCAGGTGGATTGTGGCTACAATTTGTATGGCTTACAATAAATCAGAAACAAATGCCCTCCAGCACATCCAAAGGCACGTTCCACTAGAAAGATCATTATGAGAACAATTGCAAAGCAGCTACTGGGACATCTTTGTAGACTTTTGCCAGATTTTATACACAGGGACAAGACAGAATTTGGCAGGAAGGTGCCGCAAGCAGCAGCAGAACCTTCGTTAGTTATTTTTTGTTCAGCAAAATGTACATAGTTTTAGTTCCCACCCTGGAGAATTAGGTCAAAATATCCCACAGATTCATACTTAAATCTCCTCTATTAACCACATGCATAAATAATTACAGAAAAGTTCATAACAAAATCCCAGTCAAAGCTACAATACGACTTTTTCGATTGCAGGTTCTTAGGTTCCAGAATAGAAATGATCTTTCAGAAAGAGCCTTTCTTTAGGTTGCTAGGTTGCTGTTCTTAGATCTACTAGGCAGCTGTTGTGTTAGGAAGCCGCTATCTAGTTACCTTCCCATTGTTCTGTTGTTAGCCTGGGGGGGGGGGAGGGGTGATATCACTCCAACTTGCAGTACAGCAGTAAAGAGAGACTGAAGTTTATCAGTGCACAAGTTACATGACTGGGGGCAGCTGGGAAACTGACAATATGTCTAGCCCGAAGTGTCAGGAGCACTCTGCGGCGCTCCTGTTCTTGGTGACAGCAAATCCAAGATGGCTTTCAGTGTCTCAGGTAATCCCGCTTTTACTCCTCCTTCTGCAGACTCATCAGCTGCCTCGCTATAATGGATATCCTCAAGCCTTCAGAGGTTTCATCACTCAGTGTCTGACCCAGTTTGAGTTTCAACCCTCGCAATACTCCAGCAAACGCACAAGGAGGGGAATGTCATGTCTCGTTTGGTCTCTTTTTATAACGTTGACAATATCCTGATATTATGAGCTATAGGTAAGTATGTGGTAATATCGTGATCCTTTGTTTTATTATTTGTCATTTTTGTGCCAAATTTATATTTATTGACGAGTGTATCACAAGGGGTAAATAATGCTCTTTTAAATGCTTTTAGTAGAATTTCATAACCCTGTGTTATAAGACAATCTCTTAAATCATAAGACTTTTTTTACAAAGTTTTACTGGTCTGAGCATAAACGCCTCAATCTCAAAAATTGTCCCGTTGGTATGTTCCGAATGAGGTGAATGAGCCAAAGTTGCTCCTAATATTGTGCTACCAGTTCATTCTTTCCTATATAAGGATGTTGTTATCTTATGTTCGTTGGATGTTAGAACTATATTTGAAGTACAATTTTTGGAAAACGTAAATTTAAGTTTAAGGTCATTATTATTAAGATATTCTCCCTGCCAGTCGAAATAAGTATAATATCATCAATCGTGCATAGAAATAAATATTACTTTTAAACGGATTGCTAAAGACAAATTGCTCCTCACATCACCCCATGTACCCAAACTCTATTATAAAATGTTCTTATCTTAAAATAAATCACTATAAAGGACACATGATATTCTGAGACAATTTTTTCGTCATCCTATCTAAGATCTCCTATTCATGGGATCAAAAGCTTTTGTAAATCTAGTTTTCAAAAAAAATGTTGCCTCCATTGAGACAAAGAGGCTCAATACATCATCAATACTTAACAAATAACCTGCTGGATGGTAAAAAGTCTACCGAATCCCTTTGAAACATTTCCATCCAGATATTTGTGTGAAAGTCTACTCTGTGGTTTAAATAAAAAGATGTGTCCTAATAGAATTGGAGCACCCAGGAGATGATCAGTTGGATAGTCATAAAACCTATGTGCGGATAAAGAATCTATTCCATGGATGTGGTGAGTGCTAACTCTTGTCAGGAGAAAAAGAAAGAAATATATATGACCCTCACAGAGTGATGATGAGCAAGGGGACAAGACTATCTGTGGTGAACTCTAATTTCCCACTTTGATAAATCTGCCCCTAAGAGAGGTTTCTTTTCCAGTTACCAAGACAGTTTTAGGATTAGCAGAGCCAGGGAAGACCCAAATCAAAATGAATTGTACCCAATGTGAGAAGTATAATTTCTTACATCACTGGACCAGACTCAACAGAGGCTTCATCAGCACCTTGAATATTAACTGGAAAGACTTCACTTGAAAAGACTCAAAGGGGGGAATTCACAAAAGTGATGATATTGAGACAAAATAAAAGTGGAGATAAAAATGTTGGATTTCCCACCAAATCACAAACCTTTATCTCCACTTTTGTGAATTTGTCTTTTAAAAAGACAGTTTTCATATTTTGTCTTTTGCACAACATTTTTAAGACATTTCTTCTGGATTTGTCTTTAGCGCTTACTACACCTGTCAGTCAGCCATCAAACTGGAATTTTTGGGGAAGGGGTTTATTCTATAATATATTCACTCAAATTACTACTATTATCTCATTCATTAAGCTAAAACTAGTAAAATAACACAAGTGTGAGTTAAAAACTTTTTCCTTATCAAATTGTACAAAACACACCTTTTTGTTTAATCAGTGTTTTACTTGTTTTGTTAATGAGAGTTTTACACCTTAGACAGAAACTGGTGCCCTGACCATAAAATGTTAATCCCTATTAATATACTAATTCTTCCCCAATGGGGCACTGTAACAATCTCGTTATTAGGAACCTTGTGTAGTTAACGATACCTTTGGATGCACAGATGAACCCTTTGGGTTCCGATGTTCACCGACACCATTTCGGCTTTTTGCTGTGGAAGCCAACAAGGAAGTGCGTAGCAAGAATGTAAATGAGGTAGAGGCAGGGATAAAGAGAAATCGTAGTCGGAGTCAGACGAAGAGTTCAAGGAAGGCGGCAACGATCTTAGTCAAATGATCAGGCAAAGGCAAAACCAGGATATTAATAAACAGGAATACGCTTGAGCATATTGTTATTTTGTTCAAGACATGATAGTCAATGCATGCTCTAAGCATGCCATCCTTCTTCTGGACAAAAAAGAAACCAGCTCCGGCCGGGGACATGGACTTCCTGATGTGGACGCTTTAGAAAGATTCTCCTGAACATATTCTTTCAGGGCTTGGGTCTCAGGCACGGATAAGGGATATGTGGAACAGGGAACCAGATCAACAGGACAATCGTACGGACGAGGAGGAGGTACGGTTTCCGCATTTCTCTTCTCAAACACATCTGTGAAATCCTTGTAGACATCAGGAAGAAGAGAACTTGAGACTGGAAGCAAAGATGAAGTGGCCACAAGAATAACAGAAGAGGAAATGCAATTGGAGTGACAAAATGTACTCCAGGCCGTAAGTTCCCCCGAAGAACCGTCAACCCCAAAATGATAAGAGTTTCAGGACAATCAATGAGCAGAAAAGACATATCCTCTACATGAAGTCTGCCCACTCAGATCAGGACTGGAACGGTAGCGGAAGAAAGAACACCAGGTGAAATTGGTTGCCATCCACAGCCTGGGCAGGAAGAGGAATCTTGACGTTTCAAAATATTTATTTGATTTTACATAAACAAGAAAATCAATATGACAACATATTTCAAGAAGATTTAGAGAATGTGCTGCAATAAATATGATGGCATAAGAGGAATCTTGAGAGGTATGGAACTCAGTCCACAGGACTTGGCAAATGTGTTATCGATGAAATTTCCTGCTGCTCCGGAATCCAGAAAAGCTTGGCAGGAAAACGTACCAGACAGTGTGGAAAGGGAAGCAGGGAGAAACTGGGAGTGCAGAAATCTTGCCTAGAGGAGACTCCCCCCTCACACCTAGGCTGAGGCATTTCCCTGATTCTGAGGTCTGGTAGGACAGGATCTCAGCAGGTCCAGCGAGGCCGCAATATAAACAGAGGCCAGAATTTCTCATAGGGATCTTCTCCTCTTGAGCTAGGAGAGTAGCTCCTATCTGCATAGGTTCATCGCAAACCGGTGGTGTAGAAGCCACATGAGGAGGAAAGTCAGGCCTGACATAGGATGAAACCAAAGACTTGTGGCATGAAACTTATGGGAAGACTTCTCTCTCATTCGGGAATCTATCTTGACGATAAATACTATGAAGTCATCAAAAGAAGTAGGCAGATACCAAGTGACCAGCTCGTCCTTTAGATCCTCATGAAGCCCCCTCCAGAAAGATGCAATAAGTGCCTCATTGTTCCAGGATACTTCTGCAGACAGTGTCTGGAAATTTATGGCATATCCGGAGGCCGTATTGGAACCTTGGTTGATCTTCATGAGCTGATTAGAAGCATTATGTGTCCGGCATAGAAAATCAAAAACTTGACGGAAAGTAGATAGAAAGGCCTCTGAGCATTGATCCAGGGGATCATCTCTATCCAGAAGTGGAGATGACCAAGCAAGGGCCTTTCCCTGAAGAAGAGCAATGATATAAGAAACTTTCTCCATTGAGAGTTGGTCGGGTGCCAAATCAAACTGGATCTTGCATTGAGTTAAGAATCCTCGGCAAGCATCCAGATCACCTCGAAAACGAACTGGAATCTTAGGAACCTCTGCGGGTGCATGTGGCGGAAAGTGTGCAAAGTTCTCAGAAATTTGAAGTGCCTCGAAACGCGATGTAATATGCTGCAAAGCTTGGGCAAGATGTGCCTGTTGAGACTCATGGCTGTCCAGACGTTTCATCATCATGTCGAGGTAAGCTTCCATGGACGAGGAAGCAGCAGCCTGGGAAGGTTCCATGGCCAAAGCTACCTCTAATGATCTTGGTATTAGGAACCTTGTGTAGTGAACGGTACGTTTGGATGCACCAGTGTTCACCAACGCCATTTTGGGGCCCCAGGCTTTCTGCTGCGGAAGCCAACAAGGAAGTGCATAGCAAGAACGTAAATGAGTTACCGATCAGGGATAAAGAGAAAGCGTAGTCTGAGTCAGGTAAAGAGTTCAAGGCAAGCAGCAATAATCGACGTCAAAATATCAGGCAAAAGTCAAAACCAGGATATCAATAAACAGGAATACGCTTGAGCAGGAACAGATAAACTGAAACCTAGCTTGGGGACTCTCAAAATAGAGGACTGGGCCTTTAAAGCTGAATTGGCACAACAATTAATGCCACGTCATGATGCTCTGCGTCAAAGTGGCCGCAAACGCAAAAGTTTGCTCCTGCGCACAGACTTCCTCGAAGAGACGCGCCGGGAGGTAAGAGAACGCTGGAATCTCCCGCCACATCTTACTTGCACCTACAAGAGGTGTGAAATGAAGACTAGGTGAAGCAAAGCAGAGCAGTTTTTTAGAATTGATGTGACACATGGGGAAGAGTTATACTCCATTTTTAAAATGACGGGAGAAAATGTCATTTAAAATGTCGTTTTTTATGTTGTTTCAAAGACAAATTCAAAAAAATGTCTGTAAACTGTCTTTCTTTCACTAAAATATGAAAAGTGGCAGTTGAGTCGGAATTTAGGTGGATTTTTGGAAGTTTACCACCACTTTTACTCCAAAAATGGGCTCTCTCCACTTTTGTGATTTCCCCCCAAGGTCTTTCAACTCACAGATAACTCCTGCTCTCCTTCAATCTTTCCCCTCCCACATGCAATACTTGCCAGTCCCAAGGAATAAATAAAAGCAAAAGTCAGGTGGGGAACAGTGGATAAAGTATGGATTTTGCCTTTCGGTGTTATGGGGTGGGGTTAAAGAGGGAGAGAGCAGTGGCATTGAGTTGACAAATACAAGAGTCCTCTGCACTCAACCCATTATCAATATATTTAAGACAGAGACATTTTGTGCTACTGCTACTGAAAAATGCCTTACCCTTTAAACAAAACAGGGATTGTTTGTCCATATATTGCAATATATTTAATAATAAACTCATCCCATATCTGGCCAGTCCTACACTCAATTTTATCTGATTCATTAAGAATTCTATTGCTTCATTATACATTTTACAAAGGGACTAAGTTTTACCTGCAACTTACTTGCTGCTTTCAAAGTAAAACTCCCAAACTTGGCTGCCCTTTTATTAGACACCAGTGGGATCACCTGACTATAGTTGGAGGGGTGGGAGCTACAACATGGAGCTGGTCACTGCTCCTGTATAACTATAACAAACAAGGGAAACTTGTGCTCAACACTAGTTTTTAAAACCATTAGACTGTGACACAAAATACATATAGACAAATACAAGAGCCTTAAATATATTGATAATCGGTTCAGTGCAGAGGACTCTTGTATTTGACTATATATATTTTGTGTCACAGTCTAATGGTTTTAAATAATGAGTGGTGAGCACAAGTTTCCCTTGTTTGTTACAGTGGCAGTGAGTTGGGGAGGTTGTAGAGAAGGAAGTCTTTGAAGCCAGTAAGTGCACAAACACCATGTAGTACAGGTAGAGGATCTGTTATCTGGAAACTTGTTATCCAGAATGTTTCAATTTATAGGGCCATCTCCCATAGATTTCATTTTAAAAGGGTTGCCACCTTTCCGGTTTCCAGGGGGGCTGTCCGGGTGAAAACTGCCTGTCCAGATTTCTAGATTAGTGAGTAGCGCTGTGATCAGCCAGTCGGTGATCGTCATGTCATCAGAACCACCCCCGATGCTATTGACCCACCCCCGATGTCATTGACTCGTCTCATTGAACCGCCGCCCCCTTTAACCACCCCTGCCCAGTCTGCCATTTGGCAAAAGGTGGCAACTCTACTTTTTAATAAAATAATTACTTTACCTTTTCCCCTATAATTATAGTGCATTGTACTGAATTCAAACTAAGGTATAATTAAAGTTTATTGGAGGCAAACATATCCTACAGGGTTTAATTCAATTCCAAAATTTAAGAAAGATCCCTTATCAAGAAAACCCCAGGTCCTGATCATTCTGGATAAAGTCAAAGTAAACTTTCTTGTCATCTCAGCAGTATACGAATACACAGTGAGAGGAGACAACGTGGCTCCAGCTGGTACAGATATCAGAGTGTCTCTGAGGTAGTCCAGTTGTAAAGAAAACTTCAGTTCACAGTTCAGGTGAGTCTGGAATGTAGTGGGAGGACAGGCAGTGAGTTGAGGATTCTGATCGCTTGTAGAAAAAAGCTTTCGCGCAGCCTGGTAGATCGGGCTTTAATATTGTGAAAGCTTTGCCGGATGGGAGCAGCGTGAACAGTCCATGTGAGGGGTGTGTGGAGTCCAGTGCAGGAGACCTTTCTTACACAGCGCTTGTGGGACATGTCCTGCAGTGATGGAAGAGCCGCTCCAATGATGTTGCCAGCTGCTCTGACAGTCCAATGTAGACTTTTCCGGTCAGCAGAGCTGGCACTACTGTACCAGATGGAGATGCAGCTCGTCAGGACGCTCTCTATGGTGCCCCTGTAGAACACGGTGAGGGTGGAAAGCGGAAGGTTGGCCCGTTTCAGTCGTCTTAGGAAGTGAAGATTCTGCTGAGCCTTTTTGATGATGGAGGTGGTGTTGGTGGTCCAGATGAGGTCATCAGAGATGTGGACTCCCAAGCATTTGGTGTTCTTTACTGTCTCTACCGTTTAGCCGTTGATGTTGAGTGGTGTGTGAGCATGGAGAGTTCTCCTGAAGTCGTCTATTTAGTTTTATCCACATTCAGTGACAGGTTGTTCTTACTGCACCAGACCACCATCCTGCAAATTGTAGTGCGTCCAGTGAGCGGGGAGGGTGCTCTTGATGTGTGCCATCACAAGATTCTCAAAGCGTTTCATGATGACCGGGGTTAGTGCAACAGGTTGGTAGTCATTCAGGCAGGTTACTGAAGATTTCTTTGGCACTGGAACGATGGTGGTGGACTTGAAGCATGTGGGGATGATCATCTGGCTTAGCGAAGTGTTGATAAAGTCAGTGAAGACGTCAGCCAGCTGATCAGCACAGTCTCTGAGCACACGACCAGGAATGTTGTCTGGTCCGGCAGCCTTTTGTGGATTGACCTTGGTTAAGGTTTCCCTCACGTTGGCTGTGGGTAGACAGATGAATTGGTCGGTGAGAGGAGGCGTGGCTTTCCTCACAGGCTCTTTGTTTAGCATGTCGAACCGTGCGTTGAACTTGTTCAGTTCCTCTGGGAGTGTGGCGTCTTCGTTGGTGCTGCTCCGCGCAGGCTTGTACTCTGTGACAGCCTGAATGCCTTGCCATAAGTTGAGTGAGTCTTTTATGTTGAGAGAGGTTGGCCCTGGCTGTTTTAAGAGCAGCTCTGTCCCCTGCCTGGAAATGGCATCTCTCTTAGCCATGCACAAACCTTTGCTGTAAACCAGGGCTTTTCGTTGGCTCTCGTGTGACAGTTTTGGAGACGGTAACATCCTCTATGCATTTGTTGATGTAGCAGGTCACAGAGTCTGTGTACTCCTCCAAGTTAATGGAGCCGTTGTGGGTAGCAGCCTCCCTAAACATGTTCCAATCTGTGCAGTCATAACAGTCCTTGTGCTTCCACAGCTCCACTCGGCCAGACTGTGATGGTTTTTCTGGCTGGTTTTGTGCGTTTCAGCAGCGATGTCTATGTGGGTGATAACATCACTGTTCGATGGTCGGAGGAACCGATGTGGGAGAGCGCGAAGGCTTTGTAGGCGCAGCACACGTTTGTGTTGACTTTATTCAAACAGTTCTCTCCCCTTGTAGCAAAGTTCACATGTTGGAAGAATTTGGGAAGCACTGACTTCAGGTTTGCGTGGTTGAAATCGCCGGCAATAATGATAAAACTGTTCTGGTGCATTGTTTGAAGCTTGTTGATAGCCTCGTACAGCTCTCCCAGCTCCAGGTTAACATTTGAGCTAGGCGGCAAGTAAACGACTACCACTAGTACTGCGGTAAATAGATAGGTAAAACTGCGGCAGATAGAAAGGTCGACACTTAACAATTAAAAATTCCACTTGTGTTGAGCAGTGGCGAGTGACTTCAGCAGAGTTTGTTAATATTGATGCACAAACCACCAGCGCGGCTCTTACCGGACAATAACAGGTCCCATATTTGTAATACAGCAAGCATAGTTACATAGTTACATAGTTACATAGTTACTAGTTACATAGTTACATAGTTACATAGTTACATAGTTACTAGTTACATAGTTACATAGTTACATAGTTACTAGTTACATAGTTACATAGTTACATAGTTACATAGTTACATAGTTACATAGTTACATAGTTACTAGTTACATAGTTACATAGTTACATAGTTACATAGTTACATAGTTACTAGTTACATAGTTACATAGTTACAGAGTTACAGAGTTACATAGTTACTAGTTACATAGTTACATAGTTACTAGTTACATAGTTACATAGTTACATAGTTACATAGTTACATAGTTACATAGTTACATAGTTACTAGTTACATAGTTACATAGTTACATAGTTACATAGTTACATAGTTACATAGTTACTAGTTACATAGTTACTAGTTACATAGTTACATAGTTACATAGTTACTAGTTACATAGTTACATAGTTACATAGTTACATAGTTAATTCAGATTGAAAATAGACAAAGTCCATCAAGTCCAACCCCTCCAAATGAAAACCCAGCCCCATACACAGACCCCTCCCTACTGTCACATAAATGATATATACCCATATCTAAACTAACTATAGAGTTTAGTATCACAATAGCCTTTGTATTATGTCTGTCCAAGAAATCATCCAAGTCCCTCTTATAGTCATTAACTGAATCATCACCCGGCAGTGCATTCCCCAACCTCACTGTCCTCACTGTGATGAACCCCCTACTCTGTTCCTTTAAATGAAACTTCTTTTCCTCTAGTCTGAAGTCTATAATGTCCCAAGATAGTTGTCATTAGAAGACACAGGACAAGGTACAGTAATTAGATGTATTTGCAAAGTCAGTTCAATAAAACAAAAGCAATGTATTTTTTCAAAATAATTTAATGAAAAAAATACTAAAAATGGATTCATTTAGAGGTATCAGCTTTTTTATTTGACTTCCAACCTTTCCATCGAATATTTATTTATATGCCATTTTCAAAGCTTTTTTAATATCTGTGCTTCTCAAGCTGTAAATTACTGGGTTAATAAAAGGAATCCCTACAGTGTACATCAGAGACAGAACTTTGCTTATGTTCTGTGAATGATTTTTGGAAGGAGTCAAATAAATAGAAATGAGAGTCCCATAAAACATGGAGACCACAGCCAAGTGGGAGCTGCAGGTGGAGAAGGCTTTTTGTCTCCCAATATTGGACTTTATCTTTAGGATTGCATGGGCAATACACATATATGATACACAGATCAGTATAAAGGGTGAAACAACCACAGGGATAGACATTAAAGTAGCCTCTGTTTTTGCAAAGAAGGTGTCGGAACAGGAAAGTTCTAGAAGAGGATCCAGATCACAGAAAAAATGGTTAATATTTGTTTGTTCACAGAACTTTAGGGTCCCAATTAGATTTGCGAGTACCAATGTAGAGCAAAGACAAATTATCCAAGACATAAGGATAATATTTATACAAACCCTGTGAGACATTATAGAAGAGTAACGCAGTGGGATACAGATGGCCACATATCTGTCATAGGACATTACTGCTAGAAGCAATGACTGAAAGGTTACAGAGTAGGCAGTAAAATATAATTGAGTGATACAGCCAGCAAGGGGCATTGCAACACCCTCACTAATTATAGTTCTGAGCAGGACAGGCGCAGTATTGGAGGACTCCAGAAGATCACATAGGGACAACTGTCGGAGAAAGAAGTACATGGGGGACTGGAGGTTCTGGCTGGAGGACACCAACACTATGATGAGGACGTTCTCCCAAACTGTCATAATGTAAATCAGAAGGAACAGAGAGAAGACAGGAATTCTGAAGTTGTGGAGATTCTGAAATCCCAAGAGAAAGATCTCACTGATCAACGTCTGGTTCTTCATGGACATTACCTGAAGGAAAAATGCATTGTGAAAAATACTCAAATTTCTACTACTTCTTAATTTTACCTTATTGCAGTAACTGATTACAATTTTTTTACAGATTTTGATACATCAAACCCCATTATGTATATTAATGTCATTATTTTTTAACACTTCTGTCCAAGAGCAGGTCCATTTTATACTAAGCAGCCAACAATGGGGCTGATTTACAAATAGAAGTGCTATATTGCACTAGTGCAGTTATCCATAGAAACCATATCCGGTGAACCATCCCAAGAGCATTGTGTTGTCAGGAGTATATGCAATTATTTTAAGTACAACCAATAAAAACCTCACAAATCACAAAATCATAAAATTAAAAGAAAAAAAAAACAGCAGAAACAACAAAGTCGCACAAATGATTCTCGAATGACTATATATCAACAAATGTTTGAGGAGCAATTATACATTTTAACATTAGCTGGCAGCTCTCAACCAATCTTGAGAGGGATAAAAATTTCAAGACTCTTATATGGACTAATAAATATACAGTTGGTCTTAACTGGGCAGAGGGCACCTGGAGTTGAACAGTCAGATAGGTAAACCCCATCTCCCAACTGATAACTAGGAGTAGCTCAATGATGTCTGCCAGTGACTCTTTTCTGGTGGGCACCAACAGATATGTTAGGGAACTGCACCTTTGCCAACCATTAGCCATTGTGGCAGACTGGACAGGGAGAACAGGAATGGCAAATGGTTTTAGAAGTCCCAATACCAGGGTGACCAGGTTTCCCCAAAACATGTGTCTCCCCAGATACAGAAAGACATTCTTTGAATGGAAATTCTTGGAAATCAGGACAGGACTTGGGACTGCAGCAATCATTGGCATTAGTAGCTTTTTCAGTGAAATCCCCAACACATTCAGACAGATTCTCAAGGACTGTGGTAGCAAGATGTAAAGGGAATTTAATTCAGACTGACTTACAGCCAGGATCCCATTGCAAAATCTCCCCAGTACTTCAATGCGTGTTATGTAGCCTTTACCAGGGCAGACCTAACACGGCAGGAGTGAAATCACAACGGATAAGGTGAAAATCTCTGCAGAATGTTTGCTCTTGATCTGATTTACTGTTCCTGACCCTTGCCTGTCCTTGATTTCTGCTTTTTTGCTGCCTGAACGGGCCTTGCCTGATTACTGACTAGTCTTCTGGATCCTGATTCTGTACTGTGCTGTTTGTTTGCTTATTCATCTCGGCCTGTTCCATGACTACACTTTACTCTTTCCCTGTTCTTCCTAACACGTTCCAGTTCCCTTGCCTACCTAGAACCCTTGCCTTGATTCTCTTACTATAAGACCTGGCAGCATCCAAGTACGAAAGGTCTCCTCCCGACGTGAAAGGTTGCTCTTATAGGTGTAAGCCTTGACTGGAACCTTGGCGTATGTTCTGGGTTTTGGGATACCAAACCTGAAACTCAGTATTAAACTTGACTCACATTGGAAATTCTATATTTAAATTGCAAATATGACCAAAGTAAAACAAGCTGTGGCACAATTATCATATATTGATTAACATCAAGTAGCTGTCTATAAAAGAAAACACATTAATTTAACCACAAAATGTATTTTGAATCCTACAAACAACTCTCAATTTTCACTGTATTCTTATAATTTAGGAAATCAATAAACAAAAAATAAAATTTTGCCAGTTGTTAGTTTACATATTAAGGGTGTTATTTACTAAACTTCAGTCAGGCTTTTTGGGGCAAAACTCAAATTTTTTGGATTTTTTTAAAGCCCAATGGAGCAAAAAGCCTGAATCCAAAAGACATGGTGAGGTTGTGTATAAGTCAATGGCAGAGGTCCCTATCTTATTTTGAAGTTCCTGTGGTCTGCGCAGGAAAAGTTCAAATTTTTCAGATTTTTTCTGAAATGGTAGGATTTTTGAGCTAATTCCAGTGCACCAGTAATTCCACAGAAATGGTGGAAAAAAATAGAGCGATTTGGGAAAAAACTCAGTAAAAATCGAACAATTTGAGTTTTCGCTCGATTTTATTGTTATCCCCCAATCTGATTAAATCAAGCTTTTTTTTTAATAATAAATAAGATAAAATTGGGTATAGGAGTTTGGTCGTACATCAAAAGAGAGTAAAATGGATGGCACTCTGGTTAAAAATGTATAGAAGCAATAATAGATAGATTATTAGATTATAGAAGCGGATAGAAAAAAACCTCTAGGAATTTGGTCGTAGTTTTTTTATTTAAAAATTAAGATAAATTAGAACTTAAGTAAAAAGCCCCCACCCCCGTTGTAAAAAGACCAGCTTTCTGAGCACACAGGTCTTTTAAATACTGTAACTTTTATCAGAATTAGGAGCAGCAACCTGAATCCAGTAATAGTAGACTTTTTATTGCATGAAATAAATACTTTTTTACCTTCGGTCATAATATGTAGGAAAATAATTAATTAATAAAAAAGTCCTTACTGAGCATTATTTACATTCATAGTTAAACTAAATTCTACTATATCTGTTAATTTATAAAATGTATTAGTTATCTAAAAAGATCATTATACAAAAAATTATATTCACTCTTCAAATCACTCCACATAAGTAACATACAGTACCACTTTGAAAAGTCATCATATCTACAGAAAATAATAGTCTTATTTTTATATAATAGACAAATGGAGAATTGTGTTAATTAAAACAGTTTTTTAAATAGATTTTTCCCGGTAACAATAACCTCTGTATTCAACAAATTTAGTATAATCTCTATGAGATGTCAATTAGCAACATAAAAGCTAGAACCTAGGCTGGCTTCCGAAATAACATCAGTAGGTTGCCTCTTCCCAGATTTTCACTTAATGCCAAAATATTAAAATATCACCCAGACACCATCTCACTATAGGATTTGTATTGATCAAGGGGATGAACACATTTGCAAAAATATAGAAAATAGTTAACTTAATTTGACCATTTCAGTATGAATCGGGTAGTAAAACCACATATTTCCATGCTTTCTCCAGTCCTTGTCCTTGTACAATTCTAAGATACAAAATTTAAACAATTCAATAGTAAAAATAAAAGTATAACTGCATGTGACACTCGAATATTGTTCTCAACAAAAGTGTGTAACCTGCTCTGCATTTCTCATCCCAACTATTTCTTTCCAATGAAATCACTTTACAGAAAAGATGTTCTTGGAATATTATACTCACCTGATTTGTACCTACCAGAACCACCCCAGATACTGTGGAACCATAGGAAGATGTCCATGAGCTTCTCCCAATGTGTAACCTGCTCTGTATTTCTCCTGCCATTTTGCTAACACAATCCCAACCATTTCTTTCCAATGAAATCACTTTACAGGAAAGATGTTCTTGGAATATTATACTCACCTGATTTGTACCTACCAGAACCACCCCAGATACTGTGGAACCATAGGAAGATGTCCATGAGCTTCTCCCAATGTGTAACCTGCTCTGTATTTCTCCTGCCATTTTGCTAACACAATCCCAACCATTTCTTTCCAATGAAATCACTTTACAGGAAAGATGTTCTTGGAATATTATACTCACCTGATTTGCACCTACCTGAACCACCCCAGATACTGTGGAACCATAGGAAGATGTTCATGAGCTTCTCCCAATGTGTAACCTGCTCTGTATTTCTCCTGCCATTTTGCTAACACAATCCCAACCATTTATTTCCAATGAAATCACTTTACAGGAAAGATGTTCTTGGAATATTATACTCACCTGATTTGTACCTACCAGAACCACCCCAGATACTGTGGAACCATAGGAAGATCTCCATGAGCTTCTCCCAATGTGTAACCTGCTCTGTATTTCTCCTGCCATTTTGCTAACACAATCCCAACCATTTCTTTCCAATGAAATCACTTTACAGGAAAGATGTTCTTGGAATATTATACTCACCTGATTTGCACCTACCAGAACCACCCCAGATACTGTGGAACCATAGGAAGATGTCCATGAGCTTCTCCCAATGTGTAACCTGCTCTGTATTTCTCCTGCCATTTTGCTAACACAATCCCAACCATTTCTTTCCAATGAAATCACTTTACAGGAAAGATATTCTTGGAATATTATACTCACATGATTTGAAAACATTTTACAGAGATCCTTGAGAAGGTCCAGGAGATGTCCTCTCATCACCTTCAACTCAACGAAGAAGAAATGTTTTTCAGAAAAAAATAGAATTAGTAATAACTTATAGATTAATTGTCTGCAGAATGTGTAATTATGATATAACCAACACACACTTTTCGAAGAACTGTTCCTGTAACATGACACTGACCTGAACCACCCCAGATACTGACTGGGCAGGTAAGAGTTGAACAGATCTCCTTTTATTAACCGGTGCCAGTTACATCCACGGCTGTGAAATCTACTGAGAAATCCCCAGGAGAATTAACCGAGCACTGCATAATTAAAAAAAATTGTCTTCATACAAAGCAATCTTTTGATTCATTAACATTTTTAATTCCCTTTCTTTTTCAGCATTTCCCTTGAGCTTTACTTAAATCTCAGTTATACTTTTTCATTATTACCTTCAATGCCATAGCATGAGGATTACACAATGGAAAGAATTAGTAATCAATAAAAAGCACACATTCAAACATATATAGCCTGGGATCAAATATTATGGACCAATGATCCCTATTTGTAAAGAAAAAAAATTATAAATGACCTGCTTCTAAAAGACCACCCTCAACAGAAAGACAATAAAATTGTTGTAGAGTTGGAAATGTGATCAAATTAAAATATTTTGCGCAATTTCCATTATTTTAATAATATTGTCATCAAAATAATTGCAAAATAAAATGTTTGTGATATCTTTGCCTTATTTTACCAAATTCAAGATTAAACAATTGAACAGTTAGTGAAGTCACTGGGGTATATTTATCAAAGAGTGAAGTTAGAGATCACCACAGTCCACTAGAGTGAAATTCTGCCACTCTCCACCCATTTCTATATGATTTTGAAAGGCGTAAATATCAAAGGGTGAAGTTTCACCCATTGATACAGTAAATACTCTTTCAAAAATCCAATAGAAATGAATGGAAAGTGGCGGAATTTCACTCTAGTGGACTGTGGTGATCTCTAACTTTGATAAATATGTCCCACTGAGTTTAATGATTTCAAATATAGAATCACTGTATGTTAATATTGACTACAAAACTGTTGCCGTGAGCCTTTCTCATTATTTGGTCCAGGACCTTTTTAATCCCAGGCAAAAGGATTCTTTGATTCAGTTCCTAGAACTTAGATTTGGTCATAATTATTACATAAATATTAATTATATTCATCTCCCAAAAGCTTTATTGTTATTCATGCTAAGGTAAAGAATATTCAAGTGGAAATGTATGTACCTCTGACTTATGGTAAAATGATCTTCATGATCTCCATGAAGACAATAAGGAATTTTGTAGACCCCTTGTTGTAATGGACCAAATGCACTAAAAACATTATAGAACAGATTTATCAAACATCAATAAACTTCTATTATGGTCAAGAAGCTTCTTTTAAGGTCAAGATGAGTTTTTAGTTCTAACCCAGCTGGTGAGAGATTCTTTGGGATTTCACAGTTTGTTAAGGACTTCCTTGAAATATCAGTGGCTTGTGTCAGATATAATGTGTTTCCATAGGAGGCAGGTAGAACCATAATTCAATATTTATTGCCATAAAAGAATTTCTTCTTCTTTGCCTGCACATGAGAAAGGTATCTCCTCAACTAATTGCTTTTCTTGTGGACAATATCTGGGCACTTTGGATAAAACAATGTTTGTCTCATTCTTTTCAACTTTGACCATTGTTTTTAACTCTTCTCACCAACTTCTGCTTTGGATCTGAAATCACCGAGTTGATATTATGAAACTTATATTCTGCTTTTTAGTTTCTGATTTCAGTTTTTGAAAAGAAAAGTTCGGATTGCCGTCCTACTACAGCTACCCTAGCCAATCACACCTTACTATACAAAATATAATATTGTATTTTATAATTATTGTAGATATTGTACATCTAAACATCCTGAATTAGCCCCAGGATTGTTCAAGTATAATATGGATATTATTATTGATGCATATAAGTCTTACGGGGGTATCACCTGGTTCATATACTAGGATAGATTCAGGCAAAAGCAAGGATGTTGGTCTATGGATGGGCATGCTGGCACCTAGGCATCAGAACTGATCTGTCATAAAAGATTTAGCAGGCAATCATATGGCCAGAAATCAGCCAAAACCCAGTAACACCAGTGAAGGTACAAATGTTAATCCCTTACATAAGGGTATACTCAGGGTGAAGGCAGCACTAATGGAAAAGGGGTTCTCTGTTGGTTTTTGGATACCTCCTTATGTTCAGGAAGAAACCTTTATAATATTTGATAATCTTGGTTCGTATTATCATAGCCTGGGCATCTTAAAGGAAAAAAATTGCCAATATTAACAAAGAGAAAGCATTGAATAGAATAGAGGGTCCCTGCGATGAACCACCCTCTTATAATTTACGTGTATCTCCTTTAGGATTAGTGCCCAAAAAGGAGAACAGCACATTTAGATTAATACACCATCTTTCTTTTCTAGCAGGTTCATCAGTTACTGATGGAATCTCTTCCAAATTGTGTTCGATTACATACACATCATTAGACAAAGCCGTGGAATAGGAGCTTGTTTAGCCAAGAATGATATCAAATCAGCTTTTCATTTACAACCCATCCACTCAGCATGTTATCACCTATTATTTTCACTTTGATGGTTCATTCGTCTTGCCATTATTATGAAATCTTTGCATCATTTTTAGAGTGGACTGTTAATTCACAGCAGGTTCTGAGCTTATAATACATTATCTGGACAATTTTTATATTTTTTATATTTATAGGTCCACAAGGAACATTCACCTGCAATATACCACATTAGCCAGTGAGAAAATGGCGTTCCCCACCAATATCTTGGAATCCATGGAATTTAGGCAACCACCTGATGATAAATTTAAAAAAATAAAAAAAACAAATTCCTTCTGCTATCATAGCCAAAAAGATCAAACTCACTACAGTCACTAATTGGTCAGCTGACATTTGCTACACGGAAAATTGGTTGGGGTTTCAACAGAAAGATTAAGCTGCTTAATTTAATGGAATTTGGCCCAGTAATTGGATTCAGCAAGGTTAAACCTGTCTTTCTTTTATTAGCATTATCTCCTTTGCTAACTGCAGTAGATTTATGGGATTCTTATATGAATTGTGATAATTTAGGAATAGTTCAGGTCATTAACAATTTACCTGCTACGTCAAAACCAATATTAACAGTTCCCAGGCAAATAGTTTTTAGAGCTCTAAGATTTATCATCTGGATAAGGGCAAAATACATTGCAGGATACTCTAACTGCATTGCTGAAGTTTTGTCCCACCTGCAGTTTCAATGGTTGAAAGAACTAGCACAGCAAGCAGATGCACAAAGTAAAGAATTCCCAAATTATCTCTGGAACATAATATCCACTAATTTAGATGTTTATTAGAGAGCTCCATGAGTCTAAAAACTTGGTCACCATACACTAAAGGTGGCCATACACACATGATTTGCTCATTTGATTTGCTCATTTGGCTAGGTCGCCAAACAAGAAAATTTTCCTTCAGACTATATCTAGGGCCAAATCATCGCATTACAATGAAGGGGATGCAAAAAGTTGGAGCAAGGGCCACATCAATGAGCCAATGCAGTCCTTGACCAGACAGAAAAATCAAGCCACCACAATCAAAATCTTGCTGATTTCAATTGGGGAGGCCTTTTGGAGTGCCCAATACATGGGCAAATAAATTGCCGAATCGGTCTAAAGGACCTGAATCATCATCTTAACTCTGCCCATTTATGACCACCTTAAGGGGGTTGTCTATTAACGCTTTACCTACCAAGCATGCATCCCATATGTGCTGGCAGGCAAGTGCTCTAAGCGCCAAGAACGTATCTCATACATTCTTGTCAAGGGTGAGGTAGGGGGCGCTGTGGAGGCATAGGTGGAAAGGTGAGTCCTTCAGGCAAGAACTGGCTCTGCCCATAGGACACTAAAGGGAAAGGGCAAAAACAGGGTGATGAGGCCATAGTGTCTGTTTGGGTGGAATGGTTGCAAAGCGGAACAGGATGGAGTGGGCGAAGATCAGGACAGGATGGAGCAGGTGAAGATCAGGACTGGATGGAGCAGACGAAGATCAGAACAGGACAGGATGGAGCGGGCGTAGACCTGGACAGGACAATACAGAGCGGGCATAGATCAGGACAGGATAGGACAAAGCAGGTGTAGATCAGGACAGGACAGGATAGAGGATGAGCAGGAGGACTGGAGCAGGAAAGGGGTTGAACATTTGACTCAATCGTCGCAGGATCTTACTTATAACCGAACTGCACGGAAAAATGTAGGACTGCATGGAGAAGATCATTGACTTCAGCACCTGCCTTTTCACTTCCTGCTGTCTGGGCTCTGCAGATCCTGGGAGCTTCAATGCTGCCACAGATCCCCCTGCATACAGAAACGGTAGGTGGCCTTTCTTATATACATTTACACACATTTACACACAATTTACACACATTTTACTAAAGTTGGCTTTTATTTTACTTTTCTAGCTTTTTTTCTTTTGCACACTCTTGCTCACATTTACACACTCAGATACAAACATGACACACATTTTAGAGCTCTATGCATTCATACACAAGCACACTTTTTTTTTTTATAATTTTCCCTAGAAAATTGTTGATTTCACTGCCTGACTATTGGATCGAGTAATCTGACCATCAACCACACTTTCAGATTAGTTATTTTGTTATTTCATTGATTTGTCTAATTGTATTTGATTTTTGTGATTTTATTGCAGTTTTATGCTTGCATTGTTGTTAGTTATTTTTATTTTACAAACACACAAAAAATATAAAGAGAAGCTTGAGATAATTAGAGCCTATAAGTCTGCGGCACCAAACCTCAAGCCACCAAGCAAACCAGTTTGGGTGTTATAGTGAAATAACTTCAAAAAATAATAGACACTTAAAACGTAACCTTTAATAAATTTCGTTAAAAGCACAAAACCAAAAAATATACAGGGCCGTGCCCTCAGTGACACAACACCACTACAAAACGTGAAGACCCACTACCTCAAAGTAGTATAGGCAGTGCAGGACATTAGCCTTAAAAAACAACAATTAAAAGCTGCATCAGGTGGTATACGGTGGAGTGACAGAACGCCAGTCAGTAAGGCGAACTACAAATGTTTCTAGCAGCCTAGTAGCAGTAATTACACCCTCCCCTTAGTTTTTCCATTCCCAAGAAGACAATTTCTGCCTACCTACGTTGGGAACGGATGGGAGCTTCTCCCCCACCGTCCACCTATGCTGCCCGACGCGTTTCGTCGTGAAAACGGCTTCTTCAGGGGCATAGGTGATTATGGGTTGAGTGCAGAGGAATCTTGTATTTGTCTATATGTATTTTGTGGTCACAGCCTCATTGCACCCCCACCTAATGGTTTTAAAAATGAGTGGTGAGCACAAGTTTCCATTGTTTGTTATAGTTATACAGGACCAGTGACCAGCTCCATGTTGTAGCTCCCACACTTCCCAGCTATAGGTGATTCCAGTGGTGGCCAATAAAAAAAGGCAACCATGGTTGGAGTTTTAACCTTGAAAGCAAGTAAGTTGCAAGTAAAAAAAAAAAAATTGGTTACTCCCTGTGTGCAGAGTACTAGTGAAATCTGTCCCATTTTGCTTTGCTGAAAAATTTGCAAAACTGCAAAAAAATTTAGAAACGCATTGGTCAATGGGCATCGATTTTTGTGACAATTTTTTAAGCTCGCTACATTTTTTTCTCACTCCAAATGCATTAAAGACAATTGCCGTTTTTCTTGTGATGACTTTTTTGTCTTGCCGACAATTTTGTCTCTACAACTTTTTTCTTTTTTGTCCAAAGCATTAAAGTCAGTTGGTGGTTTTTCTTATGGTGACTTTTTTGTCTTGGTGACAATTTTGCCTTTGCAACTTTTTTATGGCAGATTTTTGCCATAGTTTCATGAAACACTTCAAAGCGCTAGGGATATCCATAAACAATTATAAACATATTAACTCAGAATAGGAGCGGATTCACAAGCTCAAATTTCTGGTTCCATCATTGAATTTATCAAGAAGTTGGGTCATTGGGATTCAGATAGAGATAAAACACATTTCATACCCAACATGCAGAATTCTTAAACTATGGAATGAACCTTGATTTCAAAGAAAACCAACTAACCATAAGGTGGATGGGCCTTCATGGAGCCAAATGGACAGAAGTCTTATTAATACTGTTTCAACACAATGGGGTCAGCTGAACACATTGATAATCCATTTAGGTGGTAACAATATTGTAAAAATGAAAACTATTGGTCTTATTAGACAGATTATGCAGGATCTGGCCCATATCAATTTCTTGATCCCTCAAACAGTATAAGTATGGTTGGAGGTGATTCTTAGAAGGATTTGGAAAGCTAATACTTCATTAAAATCTCTTGAAAAATGTCAAAAAAGTTAAAATTTTCTATTTCAAACTTCACAAAATCACTGAATATGTTGACATATAGACACCAGGATTTGGAACAAGGGGGAGAAGGCTTAAACAGTGAGGATGGCCTTCATTTATCTGATTATAAACTTCGCAAGGATCGATCAAGACTGCAGGTTAACTGCTCAAACTTAGTGTTTATTGTTTAAAACAACATGTTTCGAGTCTCGTAGGACTCTTTGTCAAATGTATAACAAGATGTGAAAAGGCATATAATATAGTGTTTCACAGGACATAATAAAGTGAGTGCCCGCCCTCCAATGAAAAAAAGGGGGGAAAAAAAAAAACAAAGCAACTTTTTTTGGAAACAATGTTTGAACAACAGTTTGCTACAACGTAAGTCCTGTCCATATTCAATAAAGTTCATTTTCCAAAAGGGGGGAAGAATTTGTGTTTTCCTTTCAATCTATGTTTGTGGGTTGGTTACCCACGAGTTTTCATGCCCCCAATGTAATTAAAGCAATCCCAAAAGGGCAGTTCCTACGGGCCCGTAGGATTTCGTCCGATATAGACAAATATGAACTTTAAAAAAAGATTCCTAGATAGGGGTTACAACCGTAAGTCCATTAACAATTGTATTGAAGAGACTTACAAGATTGACAGGAAAGAACTCCTTACATACAAACCTAAAAAAGAGAATAGGTTGCTACCGTTTGTATCTACTTTTAGTATGAACAGTAAGGCTATAGAAAAAACCATCCGTAACTACTGGCCTATAGTCCAACAAGACAATGCTCTAGGTAAATGTTTCCCTAGTACCCCTTTATTCAGTTATAAAAGGGGAAGTAACCTAAGGGATATCCTATGTCCATCAGAAGTTAATCCCCCGGGTCCGCGTACCCAAAGATTTATCGGCAAACCAAAGAAGGCCACATTTGCATGTCTGAATTGTGTTTGTTGTACATCTATTATTAAAGGTGATACCATCAATCATCCGTGTGACGGGAATCCCATACGCTTACAGCATTATGCCACCTGCGACACTTGTAATGTTGTGTATTTGCTTAAATGCCCATGCGGGATGGCATACGTGGGGCAGACAGTGAGACAGGTTAAATCACGTATCAAAGAACATCGAGGTTACATTAGGAACTTTAAAAAGGAAACCTATACGGATACAACCGTAGCTAGACATTTTTCGGTTATGAACCACAACGTAAACCAATTAAAATAGCTAGTCTTGGAAGTCGTACATACCCCCCCAAGAGGTGGGGATTTGAAACTAAGATTATCACAAAGAGAGATGTATTGGATTAGAAAGTTAAACACTGTAAATCCTAAAGGGCTAAATGAATCATGGAGTGTGAAAAGTTTCCTGTGATTCATGTGTTAACACTAACTTTATGCTTAACCTCTCTTCCAGATTCTGACCCCTTGCCTTAGCCACGCAATAAGAAAGTTTCAGAATTCCCATTTATGGTAACGTATAGTGAATATGCTAATTTTTCCATGTAGAATTATGTTTAAGTCCGAGAGGTGTCTGAGTCAGATTGTCTAATTTTCCTGAGACAGATTGGGCAAGTAGGCCATATTAGGCAGTGCTAGTTTTTCGCCCATTGGTCGAATTTTTTATTCTTTCACAGTATATATTTTTTTACAGCACTTCGGTGACAGCAGTAACCAACCCACAAACATAGATTGAAAGGAAAACACAAATTCTTCCCCCCTTTTGGAAAACGAACTTTATTGAATATGGACAGGACTTACGTTGTAGCAAACTGTTGTTCAAACATTGTTTCCAAAAAAAGTTGCTTTTTTTTTTCCCCTTTTTTTCATTGGAGGGCGGGCACTCACTTTATTATGTCATTTCCTGTGAAACACTATATTATATGCCTTTTCACATCTTGTTATACACTTGACAAAGAGTCCTACGAGACTCGAAACATGTTGTGTTAAACAATAAACACTAAGTTTGAGCAGTTAACCTGCAGTCTTGATCGATCCTTGCGAAGTTTATAATATATTTTGAGTCACATGACATTAAGAGCACAATAGAGAGATGGAGGTTGGTCAAGACTAATTTTAGGAAGTAAAATTGTCTTGGCTTGGACGATATTTAATTGTCAAATCATAGGCTCATGGATTGGTAATTAGTCAGAGCCAATTTAAACATATAGGCGCCTGAATTGTTAAGCAAGACTGGCTAGGTTTATGGTATATCAATTGCTTTAAGATGCATGGAATTCTGATCACTTGTTAATAAAAGCTGTGGCCATTCTCCAACCACTTCCTGGTGTCAATTCTGTGTTGGGTTAATTGAAGTTGTATCAATGCTATAAACCTTTCCCATGTGCAATAAGCAAAAAAAAAAAACAGGTGATTGTGGCCTTTATTTGCACTTTGCATGCTGTGTCAGGCTTCACAATTTTGGCCTTATTTTCAGTGAATGAATTTAAGAGCACAAAAAATATAATTTTATAGTGAATGTTTCTTGTACAAATGTCTGTCTCCTATTCATTCCCTTCTCTGAGAGAAGATCAAAGTCCCAAGAACAAGGAGCAAGAAGTTCAGTAGAGGCCTGACATGATCCTTCTTTTAAGCAAAGAAACTTCAGAACCTGCTGGAGTGGTAGAAGGTGTGCATGACCAGTAGAACGAAAAGCCGAACTTTAACTTAAAAATCAGCTATTTAGTTCAACTGCGCATTTGTTTGCCCTGGGAAATTTGAAGAAAGAAGAAGACGGAAGTGGATCACTCCATGGTGCTCTCTAGCAAAGCCAGGGAAGACCCAAACTGCTTGGAAAAGTGGAGAGTATACCAAAAAAAAATGACAATGTTTAGCCAATGTGACTGTAAGAAGTATAGTTTCTTATATCACAGGCCCGACTGAGCAGAGGATCCATCAGCTTCAGACAGACAGAGGTAGAGTTAGCAATCTCCATGATAGGATATGGACCAATAAACCTGGGCCCCCACTTAAAGGATGGACATTTTAAGCTTAATAATCACTGTAGATAACCAAAACCAATATTGGGATACCTCCCTACGGGACTTATTGGCTGCTCTTTTTTGAGTGGACGTAGCTGCCGAAAGGGAACCATGTACCCCAGAATAAGTCTTTGAATGATGCATTACAGAGGGGTTAAGAGAAGGGAGTTCCTCCAAGGAAGTAACCATCTGAGTAGAAACTAGACAAGAATCTTTACACTTAGACCCCCACTAGTTAACCTCCCCAGTGACCTGATCAATGTGGGGATTGTGTACCTGTAACCCCAGAATTAATGGAGATGAAGAACCATCAAGAATGTGAAAAGATAATTTCTCACAATGTATATTGTTTATACACATGAACAATGCCCTGGATTTTAGGGTCACCAGACCTGACCCGAGTGGGCTCTTATCAATTGCTGAAACTGTTATAAGAGGTATAAGGGGAATAATGGGAATATTATACGTTATATATATACGCAATATTATCCGAAGGCAGTATGTAAAGCCAGCACCAAAATCCACCAAACGAAACTTTAACCGAACCCTCAGGCCAGGACAAAACAATAGGTACCAATTTTTACAGGCAAATTGGGGAGAGGAAATCTCTTGATCCAAATGGCTCCCCCTCTCAATTTAGGCTTTGACGTTTTCCCGGCCTCTTAGGACAATATTTTAAGAAAATACCTTTATTCCCACAATATATACACAGACCCTGGGATAACCTACAAGCCCTCTGCCCAGGGGGCAAACGCATGGGCACCAATTGCATGGGTAGGAATAGGAAATGAGGGAGTTGGTGATTCATCAGTATTAAATACAGTAGGGAAATATGTATCCCCTTCAACCCACCTTTCCCTTTGCCTCCTATCAATTTGGATGGCTTACTTCCAAAGTGGATGAAGGAGGGTAATTAACCAGGCTATCCTTGACAAAGTCAGAAAGCCCCACCTGCTGTATCATTCTACCCAGTTTCAACCGACCAGTGGCGGAATTTCATACAGTACTCAATTACTCTTTTCCCTTTGCGGAGGTTATGAATCGTGGAATCTGCAGAGGTAGCACGATCTGGGTCATCGTATAACATGGCCATGGTAATGAAAAATACCTCTAGGGAAAAAAGGGCAGGGTCAGTTGTGGGTAATAGTGATGGGCGAATTTGCACCGTTTCGCTTCGCCGAAAAATTCGTGAATTTCGCGCGAAATTCGCAAAACGGCGAAAAATTCGCGAAACGGCGCCGGCGTCTCGTTTTTGACGCCGGCGCCCGTTTTTTCGACGCCGGCGCCCGTTTTTGACGCCGGCGTCCGTTTTTCGAAAAAATAAATTTTTTACGCTGGCAAATTTTTTCGGCGAATTTTCGCGGGCGTTTCGCAAATTTATTCGCTGGACGCGAATCGCGCAAATTCGCCGCGAATTCGCGCCTGGCGAATAAATTCGCCCATCACTAGTGGGTAACCTAAGTGCCCAAACTTGGGGTTCACCTTGTAGTAAGGTCATGATAAACCTTACTTCATCCTCACCAGTAGAACAAGTGTGAGGGAAAAAACTGAGGTACAACTAGCATGCCTCTTCAAAAGCAAAAAATATACTCCTATACCCACTAAACATATCAGGGTAGGGGATTTTAGGTTCATGAGAACTACCTCTATTACCTAGGGTAGATGATGGGGAAGACCCATCAGGAACCAAAGTAGAGGCTTGCTGAACTACATCTAGCCTTTCTGAGAGAGAACACAGACCTTGAATTATGTAGTCATGTTTCCCCTCTTGTTCCTCTAGGTGCAGGAGGGGGGGGGGGTCAAGTGAAGCAGCTCAATGGTCTGAAGAATATCGGTAGCAAGACCTTCGGGGTTCATTTTCTTCCTTCTTATTGGCCCGTTGTACTGTCATGATCAGCACCCTAAATTCAGAACAAGTGCTAGGCTCCCTGGTCATGGCTCTGCTTCCACCTGTAGTAGCCGCCTTTGGCCTCGGGAGGAGCCCTCAGCTACTCAGATGCCGCCAGGTCTTAATAAGAGAGGAGACAAGCAAGAGTTCTGGATGAGCAAAGGGGCACAATTGTTTACCAAGGATTAAGGACATAAAGTCACACAATACGGGGGGAAAAACAGGCGGGGTCGGTACAGGCAGAGTTTAAGCAAGGTTAGAAAGGATAGGGTCTGGATTGCAGAGTTCAGAATAGTCAGGCAGGAAGGCAAGGGTCAAAACCAGGATACACAATAAGATTCACATAGAATAAGCACCCAGGAACTAAACAAGTTAGACCTAACAATGGACACTAATTAGATTCTGAAGGGTAAGCGTGCCTTACACCCTGTCTGCAGTTGGCAGATATAGACCACAATGCTTGCCCCAATTGCACCTAGGAAACCAGTTGCTTGTCTCTGAATATTTGTCTCTGAATATTTGTCTCTGCCCTGGGGCAGAAAGGTTTATGCTATTTATGGAAATTCCTGTAAACCACTGTACTTACTCTAAATGCCCTTCAAAGGGCCTATAAGCTCAGACAAAAAGATTTATTCTGAACAACCTTGTCTTGGAATCTTGCTTAATAATAAGCTTCTGGTAAGCGAATTACCAACAATCAAGCTTAGCCCTATATAGTTCCCAGCAGAAGACACAGGATAATGTAATTAGGTTTCTTGTCAAATTTAGTTTAGTAAAACAATAATAATGAATTTATTTAAACAGTCATGTCATCAAATTTAATAAAAAGAAGTAAAGAGATAAAGAGATTAATCTTATAGATATCAGCTTTTTATTTTTGACTCCCAACTGTTCCATTGACATTTTATTTATACGGCATTTTCAAAGCTTTTTTAATATCTGTGCTTCTCAAGCTGTAAATTACTGGGTTAATAAAAGGAATCCCTACAGTGTACATCAGAGACAGAACTTTGCTTCTGTTCTGTGATTGATTTTTGGAAGGAGTCAAATAAATAGAAATGAGAGTCCCATAATATATGGAGACCACAGCCAAGTGGGAGCTGCAGGTGGAGAAGGCTTTTTGTCTCCCGGTATTGGACACTATCTTTAGGATTGCATGGGCAATACACATATATGATACACAGATCAGTATAAAGGGGGAAACAACCACAGGGATAGACATTAAAGTAGCTTCTGTTTTCGCAAAGAAGGTGTCGGAACAGGAAAGTTCTAAAAGAGGATCCAGATCACAAAAAAAATGGTTGATATTTTTCTGGTTACAGAATTGTAGGGTTCCTATGAGACTTGAGGTTACCAATGTAGAGCAAATACTAATTATCCAAGACATGAGGATAATTTCTATACAAACCCTGTGGGACATTATAGAAGAGTAACGCAGTGGGTTACAGATGGCCACATATCTGTCATAGGACATTACTGCTAGAAGGAATGACTGAAAGGTTACAGAGTAGGCAGTAAAGTACAGTTGAGTGATACAGCCAACAAGGGGCATTGTGACACCATCACTGATTATAGTTTTTAGCAGGACAGGTGCAGTATTGGAGGACTCCAGTAGATCACATAGGGACAACTGTCGGAGAAAGAAGTACATGGGGGACTGGAGATTCCGGCTCAATGACACCAACATTATGATGAGGACGTTCTCCCAAACTGTCATAATATAAATCAGAAGAAACACAGTGAAGACAGGAATCTTGAAGTTGTGGAGATTCTGAAATCCCGAAAGAAAGATCTCACTGATCAACGTCTGGTTCTTCATGGACATTTCCTGAAGGAAAAATGCATTGTGAAGAAATACTCAAAGGAGAAACAGCATTTCAACTAAACTCATTTACTCACTGAGTACTAGGATTAATATCTGGCATCACTGTTAGCCATAACTACTTTGAAACATCTGCCATTTTTTCTCCCAAATAATTTTTAGTATGGAACATGGCCTATGGGTATAGGGAAACCATATTCTTGTAGTTTGAATTTGTAGGGATATCATTCTGTTATTTTCCATAGTTCTGAAACATTTCAATGCAATTATTTTATGTGGTTCAATTATTTTCCTTTTCCTCTGCCAACTGGACTAAGTGCCACTTTTTAGCTCTGACTTGTTGCATTAATTAATGACCTCTTTGTTGCTTGATGGTTCAAATAACCCTGAATACTATACAGAACATTAAACTCCATTATGTATGTTGATGCCATTATTTCTGACCTTTTCTGTCCAAACAGAGGTTGACCTTAGCCATACCCAATTGATACCCCATTGTACATGTCCCTTATGTTATTAATTTTAATCTGGATGCTCAGTTTGCCCATTTAGCCCGGTTATATGCCACACTGCCACATTGAATCTCAAACTTGATAAACCCCCTGTTCATTTTCTGTTGGAAGTTCATGTGTGACATCCTTATTCCCTATGATTCCAAACATATACAATAAAAAAAACAGTACCCATTTCTTCAGGAGATGCGGGAGAGGTTATGGTTATTATAAATATCTGGTGAACTATTTATTTGAACCTAATAATACGTAACTGGGTTTTATATTAATATTAAGTCTAATTGTTTGGCATAAATACTTTTTTTTACCATCAGCCATAACATTAGACCCAAAGGACTAGAACATAAGTAAGAAGTAACAATGCCTATAGCAAGTGCCGGACAAATACAGGACAAATCATAGTTACTCTTCAAATCACTCCATGTAAGTAACAACAAAGTACTGTAAGTGCAATAAAGGGAAGGAGAAAACACTGTCTTATTTTTATATAATAAAAGAAGACATTTGTTAATTAAGAATGATTTTTCAATAGTTTTTTTCTGTTACAATAACCTCTGAATTGTATAATCTCCATGAGTTGTCAATCCCAAGGCCAGTATAAGTGACCAACAATATTATAGCCAAAATTTAGGTTTGATTCCAAATTCAGTATGTTACCCCTTCCCAGATATCCACTCAATCAACGATTACCACGATTTCTCTAAAATCACAAATTACATCTATTAAAACATCTGAATATAACATGTACAAGTGAAAAAAAACTGAACGATGCCCTAAAAATATATAAAAATTTCTAAAGCCTCTAAGAAATTGTGTTTTTTGGACAATTACTAGCGGAAAAAATCAGAAAACCACTAAAAATCCAAACTGATTAAAAATGGTCCACTAAGATCAGCACAGCTCCCGTTGACTTCTACAGGACCTCCACAGCTTTTACCTGGCAAATCTTTGAGTTTTTCGTGGTTTTTACATTGAATAAATCTTTTCAAGTTTTAAAGAAATACCCCACATTTTTAGAGATTCGTGAAAGAAAAGAAATTCAGATGTTAGTAAATAGGCCTCTTGGTGCTGAAATATTAACAGATCTGTATCCTCAGACCTCTTTTTTTAGCTAAGTCTTAGCTTTACCAAAGAGATCTTAGGAACATTTCATTATGTTAGATTATCAAAGGAATTTAGCACATGGTATGGTGTTAATATTAAAATGCCAATTAATGCATTGGATAATCATTTTATTTATAGTAGGACTAATGTTTAGACTATAAAAACTGTATTAGTCAGAAGAGTTTTGAAGTTTGGGGGGGATCACATTGGGATTTACACCATAAATACCACACCAGAGTGAACTCAAGAGAGCTTATCCAGCAGCAGTAAAATGGCAACAGACAAATAGGCTTGAATTCAGCAACACAAATCCAAAATATAAAACAGCTTACTTCAGCAAAATACAGTGTTTAGAGTGCAGGGAGTAAATAATCTGGTCATTCAGAAGATATTTTCCCAGTGAACAGCAAATTACAACCACGTGAAACGTCTACTCTCACACCTGTTGCTTAATTACTTATAACACCCCTAGGAGGTTCAGTCCATACCTGTGGCTGGTTAGACCTGTGGTTTCTCTTAAAGGGGAGACGTTTGGTGAAATATAGCTGATCATTTTGAGTTTGGCCAAATTCCTCCTTCAATTCAGATTTATCTTTAAATTAATACTGTCATGGGGAAATTTTTTTTTCAAAAGGAATCAGTTAATACTGCTACTCCAGCAAAATTCTGCACTGAAATCTATTTCTCAAAAGAGCAAACAGATTTTTTTATATTCAATTTTGAAATCTGACATGGGGCTAGACATTTTGTCAATTTCCCAGCTGCCCCCAGTCATGTGACTTGTGCTCTGATAAACTTCAATCACTCTTTACTGCTGTACTGCAAGTTTGAGTGATATCACCCCCCTCCCTTCCCCCCCAGCAGCCAAACAAAAGAACAATGGGAAGGTAACCAGATAGCAGCTCCCTAACACAAGATAACAGCTGCCTGGTAGATCTAAGAACAACACTCAATAGTAAAATCCAGGTCCCACTGAGACACATTCAGTTACATTGAGAAGGAAAAACAGCAGCCTGCCAGAAAGCATTTCTCTCCTAAAGTGCAGGCACAAGTCACATGACCAGGGGCAGCTGCGAAATTGACAATATGTCTAGCCCCATGTCAGATTTCAAAATTGAATATAAAAAAATCTGTTTGCTCTTTTGAGAAATGGATTTCAGTGCAGAATTCTGCTGGAGCAGCACTATTAACTGATTCATTTTGAAAAAAACATGTTTTCCCATGACACTATCCCTTTAAAACTTTATTTAAAAAAGACCAAACTTGTCAAAAGTGGCCCTACAGAGGCTAAATCAGCATCTTATCTGACCCTCTGACAATCCCGCTCAACTGATATCTGGACAACAATCGAGGACATGTTGCCCCTTACTACCTGCATTCTTGTAATTGTGATCTGAAGGTTTGGCCCTAGGTGGTCAGTTGTGATGCTGACCTCGACAAATGAATGAATTGTTCAGTGTATAGTCAACTCAAGGCCTAAAAAATCATTTCTATAGAATCTTTAGAGCCTTTTAATAAAGATTCTGGCAAGTGTCCAAAAAGTAAAGGTTGAAAAGTAATGTTACATAAAAAGGGAGGCAAAAGACCAACTTGGCATGGGCCTCGTTTTGGGTCTGATCATGACATTTGCAATAGGGTTGGAATAAATAAGGCTTAAATGAGGAACCACTGATATTTTCTTGTAAAAGTCAAAAAAGTTGATACCAGCACTATCCAAGGAAATAGCTGTATAAGACCTATAGGATGGTATAAGCATATTTGCCCTATTTTAATGTTAACTTCATATCATTTTGCTTTCGATTTAAACATTTACATCATTTACAAAAATGATTTTAGAAACAGAAGCACTTGAACCATCAAGGCCATTTGTGCTTTTGAATTTCAGACGACTAATCCCATTTGTTACCTCTTCCCACCTCTAATTTCCAGGCACTTTTAAATTCATTGAGAATCGCCAAACATCTACTACTACTGTCCTAAGATAAGTGTCATTGTTTGTTTCTTTTTTTCTTCATTTTAGGTTTTGCGATAATTGAGGGTAGGTTTAGTCAAATCTAAATTAGAATCTTTTCTGTGAATACATTTTATTATTTTAGACTTTTCTAAACTCAATTTTTTGAGATTTTATAAAAAAAAAAATAGAAAAATACCAAATTTAAAAAATGAAAAAACAAATGAGAAGAACACCTATAAAATTCAAGGGATGTGTATTTTCATCATTTACATAATTTATTAAGGTAATTAGCAGACATGCACACATTTAAAAATATTTATGTTGACATTGTTTCTTGTAGGTGCAATGTGCTTGGATGATTGTACATCGCATTTCTATGCACAGTTGAACTGCAACCTTCACCCTATGACTAAACCCAATAATTACATTTAAAAATGAAATAATAGGAGTAACGTTCTGGAATTCCACCAGATCCACTTAGGGTTGTTATGAATCCAGGATTCCATTTGGGAATTTATCTAGATCATAATTTAGAAGAAAGTTTGGAATTCAGCAGAGCCCTTAACGGAATCATTTAGGTTTCACCCCACTAAATGGCAAGTAAAGTGAAATGTCTAATGCCTATTGGTTATGTAGGACATAAGTGAGGTGATTCCCTCTAAAGTGAATGATGGCTGATTCTGTCTGTTATTGTAGCAAAGCCAATTCAACTCAATCAAACTGTAACTAAATTGCTAATGTAACTATTTAAATGTGCCAAATTTTCTGCTGGAGTAAATTCTCAGTAAAAATGCGTCAGTGATTTTCCCATACAATTGTAGTAGAGGAAATTTTGTGAGGATGTTCGCCATGAAGAAATGACATATGCGTGAAATTAGCATGGAGGAGATCACAATGAAAAGCAAAAGTGTCTGCTCTATCATTATGATAGAAGTGTAAGTCTCTGCTGGGATTCAAGTCAGAATCTCTAGTAGGCCAGGAGAGCAGCTGGAAACTTTTTGTCCACTTTCATATATTGGTCAGCCAGTACGATCTAACTGTGCCATATATGAACTCACCTCCTGCATCACTTCCTTGGCTGATTATAAACTTCTGGTAGCTTGGGCATTGTGGCTTGTCCTTAGCCTTGCTCTTTATGCTTGTTCTTCTTCCTGTTCCAATATTGTTCCTAGTCCTAATTCTGTCCTGTCTCTATGGCTGCTCCATCACCCTCCTGTCAGTTCCTATCTCTATGCCCATTCCATCTGTTGCTGTCTCTATACCGCCTCCTGCTGGTTCCTGATGCTATGCCTTCTCCATCATACTTCTGCCTCTACATTCACTCTATCCCGCTCCTGTTTTAAGCCACCATTTCTTCAGTACCGTTTGTATGGTAACTTCTCTTTGCCCAAAAATCTCTCCTTCAGAAAGGGACTTCCCCTTCAGAATCCCTTACAGTCAGTTCACCAACCTGGAAAAAAATTCCTCATGTGAAAATTTGCTCTTGTGTTCTTATTAAATTGGTGAATTTTCTCTGGAGAAAATTTGCCTGCTAAATAAATGTGAATTTAACTCAAAATGAAGAGTTGCTACTGGTGAGTGCATCAGGAGGGGGGCGTAAATCCAGCAGAGATTGGGCATCTAACTACAATAACAGGAAGAGTGGATGGTGCAAAATCCTGGGAAATATTGCAAAAGAATCACAGACTGGGCAAAAAAAATTAAATATTGTAGGAAAGTAGATTTCTAAGCAGGACAATATAGTAACACTGGAGGCTCAAGAACAAAAGGTGAATGGCACAGCCCCCATCTCAATCCAATTGATGTGTCCTTATTTGAGAAGTGAGTATTAATGTCATCTGATCCACAGGGGGAGAAGGCCCTAAATCCCTCCCAACCCTAGTACTTACTTTAGCCAAAACGTCAGAATCTGTTTTGACAATTTCAGTATAAATCAGGTAATACAAATGCCCATCTATTATCCATTCCTTATACCTGTTCCATCCCATGGAAGAAAAATTAATTGAACAATTCAAAATACAACTGCAATTGACACTGGAATATTGTTATCAACAAAAATGTACAACCTGCTCTGTATTTCTCCTGCCATTTTACTAACACAATCCCAACCATTTCTTTCCAATGAAATCACTTTACAGGAAAGATGTTCTTGGAATATTATATTCATCTGATTTGCACCTACCACAACTGCCCCAGATACTATGAAACCATAGGAAGATGTCCATGAGCTTCTCCCAATGTGTAACCTGCTCTGTATTTCTCCTGCCATTTTGCTAACACAATCCCAACCATTTCTTTCCAATAAAATCACTTTACAGGAAAGATGTTCTTGGAATATTATACTCACCTGATTTGTACCTACCAGAACCACCCCAGATACTGTGGAACCATAGGAAGATGTCCATGAGCTTCTCCCAATGTGTAACCTGCTCTGCAGGATGTTCTTGGAATATTATACTCACCTGATTTGCACTTACCTGAATGGCACCAGATACTGTGGAACCATAGGAAGATGTCCATGAACTTCTCCCAATGTGTAACCTGCTCTGTAGGATGTTCTTGGAATGTTATACTAACCTGATTTGAAGACATTTTAAAGAGATCCTTGAGATGGTCCAGCAAATGTTCTTCCAAACCTTCAACCAAACAAGGAAGAAATGTTTTTTCAGAAAAAATACAGCTAATAATAATACTTTTTACAAATGAAATGTTGTTTATTTTACAGGATGTGTAGGTATGGTATAACCAACAGGCACATAATAAATAAAACTGTAATATTGCACTGACCTGAAAGGCACCAGATACTGACTGGACAGGGAAGAAAGGAACAGATCTCCTTTTATTAACCAGAGTCAGTAACATCCACAGTTGGGAAACCTACTGAGAAATCTCCAGGAGACTCTGGGGTTTGGGCTCATTATCAGTAGGGATGTCGCGGACTGTTCGCCGGCGAACTTGTTCGCGCGAACATCGGCTGTTCGCGTCCGCTGCAAGTTCGCGAACGTCGCGCGACGTTCGCCATTTTGGGTTCGCCTTACCTGGCGCTTTTTTTTGACCTCTCACCCCAGACCAGCAGATACATGGCAGCCAATCAGGAAGCTCTCCCTCCTGGACCACCCCCACACCCCCTGGACCACTCCCCTTCCATATATAAACTGAAGCCCTGCAGCGTTTTTTCATTCTGCCTGTGTGTGCTTGCAAGAGCTAGTGTAGGGAGAGAGCTGTTACTGATTTCACTGATTTCTTTGAGGGACAGTTGATAGTAAGTTTGCTGGCTAGTAATCTACTTGATACTGCTCTGTATTGGAGGGACAGAAGTCTGCAGGGGTTTGAGGGACATTTTAGCTTAGGTAGCTTTGCTGGCTAGTAATCTACCTTCTACTGCAGTGCTCTGTATGTAGCTGCCTGCTGTGGGCACTGATCTCTTCTGATCTCATCTGCTGACTGCTGTAATAACCCAATAGTCCTTGTAAGGACTGCTTTTATTTTCTTTTTTGTTGTTTTACTTTGCTACTTTAACAGCCCAGTGCTATTAGTCTAGCTGTGTTGGGGAGTGGGACTGGTGTGCTACTGTGCTGCTCCTAGTAGTTCAGCAGCACCAACCCGAGAATATTTTTTTTTTTTAATATACATATAATTTTTTTTTTATTTTACTTATCTTACTGTTCTTTAAGGTGTCCAGTGCTGTTTGCTGTTCTTCATAGTAGTGCACCAATAGTAGTGCACTTGCAGGCATTATTTGCCCAGTGGCCATCTAGCTGTGTGAGCTTGTTCACATTCTGTCTAAATATCAATAATAATACCGTCTCCAGAAACACCACCTGAGTGACGTTTTTCAAGCAGCAATAATATATTCCGTATCCACCACTGCTGTAGTGTATACGTTGACCTTGTAGGCATTATTTGCCCAGTGTGTTCTTCATTTTCAAACCACTGCCACTTAGCTGTGTGAGCTTTTTCACATTCTGTCTAAATATCAATAATAATACCGTCTCCAGAAACACCACCTGAGTGACGTTTTTCAAGCAGCAATAATATATTCCGTATCCACCACTGCTGTAGTGTATACGTTGACCTTGTAGGCATTATTTGCCCAGTGTGTTCTTCATTTTCAAACCACTGCCACTTAGCTGTGTGAGCTTGTTCACATTCTGTCTAAATATCAATAATAATACCGTCTCCAGAAACACCACCTGAGTGACGTTTTTCAAGCAGCAATAATATATTCCGTATCCACTGCTGTAGTAGTGTATACGTTGACCTTGTAGGCCTTGTTTGCCCAGTGTGTTCTTCTTCTTCTTCATTTTCAAACAACTCCCATCTAGCTCTGTGAGCTTGTTCACATTCTGTCTAAATATCAATAATAATACCGTCTCCAGAAACACCACCTGAGTTGTTGTTGTTTTTGTTTTAAAAATAATGCCAGGCAAAGGCAGGCCGCCACGCAGAGGCACTAGGGGCCGTGCTGCTATGCTATCCTGTGGCCCTAGGAAATTGCCCAGTTTTAAAAAGGCAATGACCCTGAACTCCCAAAATGCTGAAGAGGTAGTTGACTGGCTTACACAGCACACCCCATCCTCTACCGTTTCTAACTTTACCACAACATCCTCATCCTCCACTGCTATGGGCACCCCACGTAACACTTCCTCCACCACCGGCGCCCCTTCTTCACTGGAGTCAGAGGAGTTATTTTCACATGAGTTTCTTGAACTGAGTGATGCGCAACCATTATTGGCAGAAGAAGATGAAGGAGATGAGGACGTTACACCAGATTTAATTCTGGCAGAGAACACAACAGAGATGGACATAATGAGTGATGACGAGGAGGTCCCCGCTGCTGCTTCCTTCTGTGAGCTGTCAGAAGAAATTGATGCATCTGAGGAGAATGATGATGAGGAGATTGATGTTTTGTGGGTGCCCAGTAGAAGAGAGCAAGAGGAGGATAGTTCAGATGGAGAGACGGAGAGTCAGAGAGGCAGGAGGAGAATAAGACTTAGAAGAAGCAGGGAGGACAGCTCGCAGGGAACAGTAGGGCAACAACATGTATCGGCACCTGTGGTCAGCCGGCCAACGCACCCGCCATTGCCGCCAACGCCGCCGACTTCTACTTTTACCCCCAGATTGCCAGCCTCAAAAAGGTCAGCAGTGTGGGATTTTTTTAATGTGTGTGCCTCTGACAAAAGCGTTGTAATTTGCAATGAGTGCAGTCAGAAACTGAGTCTTGGGAAGCCCAACAGCCACATAGGTACAACTTCTATGCGAAGGCACATGAACGGCAAGCACAAAGCACTTTGGGAGCAACACCTCAAAGGCAACAGGCAAACTAAAAGCCACCCTCCTTCTGGTCCAGCATCTTACTGCTCTACCTCTGCTGTCCTTGACCCGTCTGAACCACCCTCCACTCCGCCTTCCACCTTGACCACCAGTTCCCATTCCCAGTCATCTGCCCCCAGCCAAGTTTCTGTGAGGGCCATGTTTGAGCGTAAGAAGCCAATGTCTGTGAGTCACCCCCTTGCCCGGCGTCTGACAGCTGGCTTGTCCGCACTCTTAGCCCGCCAGCTTTTACCATACCAGCTGGTGGACTCTGAGGCCTTCCGCAAATTTGTAGCAATTGGGACACCGCAGTGGAAGGTACCCAGCCGCAATTTTTTTTCAAAAAAGGGAATACCACACCTGTACCACCATGTCCAGAGCCAAGTCACCGCATCTCTGTCACTTAGTGTTGGGCCAAAGGTCCATATGACTACTGACGCATGGTCCTCCAAGCATGGTCAGGGCAGGTATGTCACCTACACTGCCCACTGGGTGAACTTGGTCATGGCTGGGAAGCAGGAAATGTGTGGCTCAACAACGACAGTGGAGTTGGTGTCACCGCCACGGATTGCACGCGGTTCTGCCACCACCTCTACTCCTCCTTCGCTCTCTACCTCGTCTTCTTCCTCTTCTTCGTCCTCTGCTGCTGGGTCCTCCTCCTCCTCCACACCTGTGCACCCCCAGCTCCCCCTAGGCTATTCGACGTGCCAGGTACGCCGTTGTCATGCTGTCTTGGGGATGACGTGCCTGGAAAGCAGAAACCATACCGGATCTGTACTCCTGTCATCTCTGCAGCCACAGGCCGATCGGTGGCTGACCCCACACCAACTGAAGATCGGAAAAGTGGTGTGTGACAATGGAAGCAATCTGTTGGCAGCACTGAGACTGGGCAATTTAACACATGTGCCCTGCATGGCACATGTTCTGAATTTAATAGTACAACGTTTTGTCTCAAAGTACCCAGGATTCCAGGACGTTCTCAGGCAGTCCAGGAAGGTGTCGGCCCATTTCAGACGTTCCTACACAGCCATGGCACGCCTTGCTGACATTCAGCAGCGCTACAACATGCCAGTCAGGCGTTTGATTTGCGACAGCCAGACTCGCTGGAATTCAACGCTCCTCATGTTGGAACGTCTGCTGCAACAACAAAGAGCCGTCAACGAATACCTGTTTGAACTGGGTGGTAGGACTGGATCTGCAGTTACTGGGTGCTTATGCGCGATGCCTGCAGGCTCATGCGCCCTTTTGAAGAGGTTACAAATATGGTCAGTCGCACCGAAGGCACCATCAGCGACCTAATACCCTTTGCTTTCTTCCTGGAGCGTGCTGTGCGACGAGTGACAGATGAGGCTGTAGACCAGCGTGACGAGGAGCAGGAAGCGCACGATTTCTGGTCGGAATCACCAGAACGAACCCAGGCACCTGCTGCAACGCAGGGAGAGGTGTCAGAAGTGGAGTCAGAGGAGGAAGGTGGCTTTGTGGAGGAGGAGGACCAACAGGAGCAGGCTTCCCAGGGGGCTGGTGGTGACCTTTTGGGGACCCCTGGTCTTGTATGTGGCTGGGGGGAGGAGACCGTGGATGATGCAGTCCTTGATAACGAGGAAGCGGAGATGGATACCTCTGCATCCAACCTTGTGAGAATGGGGTCTTTCATGCTGTCATGCCTGTTGAAGGACCCCCGTATCAAGAGGCTTAAGGAGAAGGACCTGTACTGGGTCGCGACTCTACTAGACCCTCGGTACAAGCATAAAGTGGCAGAAATGTTACCAACATACCACAAGTCTGAAAGGATGCTGCATTTACAAACCAG
The DNA here is from genome assembly GCF_017654675.1 of Xenopus laevis. Taxonomy (NCBI): domain Eukaryota; kingdom Metazoa; phylum Chordata; class Amphibia; order Anura; family Pipidae; genus Xenopus; species Xenopus laevis. The sequence continues at coordinate 160,193,266 of NC_054375.1, forward strand.
CCTGCAAAACATGTTGTACAATGCTTTTAAGGGTGATGTCACTTCAGGAACTCATCAACATTCCAGGGGCAGAGGTGCCAGTAATCCTGCCACGAGCGCACCTGCAAGGACAAAGCCCTTTGGCCACTCTGTAACGTCAGACATGCAAATGTTTTTCAGCCCAAGGCAGCGGCAGAACCCTTCGGGATCCACCCTCAAAGAACGCCTCGACCGGCAGGTAGCGGACTACCTGGCATTAACTGCAGATATCGACACTCTGAGGAGCGATGAACCCCTGGACTACTGGGTGCGCAGGCTTGATCTGTGGCCAGAGCTGTCACAATTTGCCATGAACCTCTTGTCTTGCCCCGCCTCAAGTGTCCTCTCAGAAAGGACCTTCAGTGCAGCAGGAGGGATTGTAACTGAGAAGAGAACTCGCCTAGGTCACAAAAGTGTGGATTACCTGACCTTTATTAAAATGAATGAGGGGTGGATCTCGGAGGGTTACTGCACGCCGGAAGACTTGTTCTGAGTTTCTGATTCTGACTCCCCATGCAGCTGTCCTTCTCTGCACGCCTCATGACTCCACATACAGCTGTCCTTTAGCGTCCTCCTCCCTCCACCACCGTTACAAACTAGGGTGCAAACCCTACTGGTTTAATTTGAATCCAGGTAAATCCTGAGTTTTTCTGGCCTCTGTGCTTCAGTGGCTGCGACCAAAAAAAACTGAATATTTTCAGCATTTATATGGCATATTTTTTCTGGCCTCTGTGCTTCAGTGGCTGTGACAAAAAAATGAATATTTTCAGCATTTATATGGCATATTTTTTCTGGCCTCTGTGCTTCAGTGGCTGCGACTAAAAAAACAGAATATTTTCAGCATTTATATGGCATATTTTTCCTGGCCTCTGTGCTTCAGTGGCTGCGACCAAAAAAATTGAATATTTTCAGCATTTATATGGCATATTTTTTCTGGCCTCTGTGCTTCAGTGGCTGCGACTAAAAAAAACAGAATATTTTCAGCATTTATATGGCATATTTTTCCTGGCCTCTGTGCTTCAGTGGCTGCGACCAAAAAAATTGAATATTTTCAGCATTTATATGGCATATTTTTTCTGGCCTCTGTGCTTCAGTGGCTGCGACTAAAAAAAACAGAATATTTTCAGCATTTATATGGCATATTTTTCCTGGCCTCTGTGCTTCAGTGGCTGCGACCAAAAAAACAGAATATTTTCAGCATTTATATGGCATATTTTTTCTGGCCTCTGTGCTTCAGTGGCTGCGACCAAAAAAAACAGAATATTTTCAGCATTTATATGGCATATTTTTTCTGGCCTCTGTGCTTCAGTGGCTGTGACAAAAAAATGAATATTTTCAGCATTTATATGGCATATTTTTTCTGGCCTCTGTGCTTCAGTGGCTGCGACTATAAAAAACAGAATATTTTCAGCATTTATATGGCATATTTTTCCTGGCCTCTGTGCTTCAGTGGCTGCGAACAAAAAAATTGAATATTTTCAGCATTTATATGGCATATTTTTTCTGGCCTCTGTGCTTCAGTGGCTGCGACTAAAAAAAACAGAATATTTTCAGCATTTATATGGCATATTTTTCCTGGCCTCTGTGCTTCAGTGGCTGCGACCAAAAAAATTGAATATTTTCAGCATTTATATGGCATATTTTTTCTGGCTTCAGTGGCTGCGACAAAAATAAATGAATATTTTCAGCATTTATATGGCATATTTTTTCTGGCCTCTGTGCTTCAGTGGCTGTGACAAAAAAAATGAATATTTTCAGCATTTATATGGCATATTTTTTCTGGCCTCTGTGCTTCAGTGGCTGCGACTAAAAAAAACAGAATATTTTCAGCATTTATATGGCATATTTTTTCTGGCCTCTGTGCTGCAGTGGCTGCGACCAAAAAAACAGAATATTTTAAGCATTTATATGGCATATTTTTTCTGGCCTCTGTGCTTCAGTGGCTGCGACTAAAAAAAACAGAATATTTTCAGCATTTATATGGCATATTTTTCCTGGCCTCTGTGCTTCAGTGGCTGCGACCAAAAAAATTGAATATTTTCAGCATTTATATGGCATATTTTTTCTGGCTTCAGTGGCTGCGACAAAAATAAATGAATATTTTCAGCATTTATATGGCATATTTTTTCTGGCCTCTGTGCTTCAGTGGCTGTGACAAAAAAATGAATATTTTCAGCATTTATATGGCATATTTTTTCTGGCCTCTGTGCTTCAGTGGCTGCGACTAAAAAAAACAGAATATTTTCAGCATTTATATGGCATATTTTTCCTGGCCTCTGTGCTTCAGTGGCTGCGACCAAAAAAAACCAGAATATTTTAAGCATTTATATGGCATATTTTTTCTGGCCTCTGTGCTTCAGTGGCTGCGACCAAAAAAATTGAATATTTTCAGCATTTATATGGCATATTTTTTCTGGCCTCTGTGCTTCAGTGTCTGCAACAACATTTTTTTATATTGTTAGCATTTATATGGCATATTTTTCCTGGCCTCTGTGCTGCAGTGGCTGCGACCAAAAAAAAATTTATATTGTTTGCATTTATATGGCATATTTTTTCTGGCCTCTGTGCTGCAGTGGCTGCGACAAAAAAAAATTAATATTGTTTGCATTTATATGGCATATTTTTTCTGGCCTCTGTGCTGCAGTGGCTGCCACAAAAAAAAATTAATATTTTCAGCATTTATATGGCATATTGTTTCTGGACTTCTGGTTCAGTGGCTGTGACAAAAAAAACATAATTTTTCAGGAAAGTACACATGCCTAATTTTTCAGGGTTCTGCAACAGTGGCAAAATCGCATCTTTTATGGTCACCGCAGGTGATCAATAAAGTAGACCAAAACTGGGCCCACACTGCAGAATCAGTGTTTTTTGGTTGACTTCACTGTACATTGAATTACCTCTGCCTGACCGTGCACGTGCGCACAAGCACGGTGACTGCTAAACACACCACTACAGAAATATTGCCACCAACAGGACGAACATCCTGGAGGTGACAAGCAACTAGTAATTAAAAACTATTATTTGCTCACTTGACGGTATCATTCATTAAAGCTCTTTGCGTCTTTTTGCGTTGCATTAAGCACCGCGTTTCGTCTTTGCGTGTGAACAGGCTGTAACTTTTACACGACTTGATTGGCATGTAGACGCCGGACGTTTTAAAGCATTTTATTACACAGGTTTAGAAATGTAGTGTGATTTCTGCCCTTTACAGCACAAAACGCAGCGCTGTGTCAACAATGGATTTTTCAGAAACATTTTTGCCCTTGATCCCCCTCTGGCATGCCACTGTCCAGGTCGTTGCACCCTTTAAACAACTTTAAAATCATTTTTCTGGCCAGAAATGTCTTTTCTAGCTTTTAAAATTCGCCTTCCCATTGAAGTCAATGGGGTTCGCGACGTTCGCGAACCGTTTGCATTTTTGACGCAAGTTCGCGAATATGTTCGCGAACTTTTTTTCCGACGTTCGCTACATCCCTAATTATCAGTCTACTAGATAATTACCAAATATGTCTTCATAACAACCAATATTTTTTATTCATTAAATTTTGAAATTTCTCTGTTTTCCAGCATTTTTTTTTGCTATTCTCAGATATAATTTTCCATTATTACCATCACTGCCATAGGATATAGGTTACACAAATGAAACAAATAGTCATCAATTAAAAAAACAAGACACATTAAAAACATTTATAGCACTTTTCCCACCTAATACTATGGACCAATGGGACCTAATTCAACAAAGAAATTAGGAATTGCCTGCGCTAAAAGACCACCCAGAACAGAGAGAAGATAAAAGATGTTGGATTGGAAATGTGCTTAAATAAATACATTGTGCACAGATTCTGTTATTGTATTATTCAATTATTATTATTATTATTATTATTATTATTGTATTGCATTGCCAACTTAATTACTGCAAAATAAAATGTTTGTCATATTTTTTACCTTATTTTACCAATTTCAAGGTTCAACAGTTCAACGGTTAGTGAAGTTGCTCAGTTTAATGACTTCCGATAAAGAATCACTGTATTTTGCTTACAAAACTGGTGCCATGAGCTTTTCTCATGATTTGGCACAGGACCCTTTTAATCTCAAGCAAAATTATTTTTTAATTCAGTTTCTAGAATTTGTATTGAGGCATAATTGATACATTTGTATTCATTTCCCAATGTTTGATTGTTATTTATGTTCAGGTAAAGAATAATCCTGTGGAAATGTCTGTACTTCCCACTTATGGTAAAATATTTTGTGTTTCTCATTTCCCTGAAGACAATAAGGAATTTTGTAGACCCTCACAAGAAAAAACAGATATAACCATAAGTCAAAGATTCCTAGACAATGTTTATTGCCAAGAAATGCTGGGCTTCCTCCATGCTAATTTCACCAAAATACTTTTCCTGTAGACAATATCTGTACACATTGCCTGAAACAATGTTTGTCTCATTCTTTTCAACGTTGTCCATTGGGTTTAACTGTTCTCATCAATTTCTTTAGTTACTCATTCTGAAATGGGACAATGTTAAAAGAGCTTGCAAGTGGCCACAGAAGAGAAGGGCTAGTGAGGTTTTCTGGCCTTCAATATGACCACCTGGTTCTGACACGGCTCTTTCCACAAGTCAGGGATGAGGTGTTAGTGGTAAGAAACAGGCTGACCCGAGAGGGAGGACATGTAAAAGATCTGCAATCAGTCAGGACAAGGTCAGGAGAGCCAGCAGACAGCCAAAACAGGAGAGCCAAGCAGTCAGAGACAGAAGGAATAGTGTAGTGAAGAACAAAGTGACACTCAGCAGATAGTATGCCTCATTTGAATATGCTATTAAGCTCTCTATCTGGTTTAATAAATAGGGAAGCATCACATTCCTCTGGTGCATCTATAAGGGAGTAATGTCTGAAAGATGTCATGCCCCATTGGGGGTGCACCTGTCTAACTCTGTTAAGGAAACAATTTTAAAAAGGCTGATCTTTAGGAAGACATGAACCTTTAATAATTGGCTTCAAGCCTTTTGTATATTTGTATTGTTTGTGAGAAACGACCATGCCTTGCCCCCAGCTCTTTAAACATATTGATATTATATTAGAAGCCTATAAGAGCTTTGGGGGTGTGGTATGGTTTCTATATGAAGAGCGCTTCAGACAAAGATTGGAGGTAAAGGAGCATCTGATGTGGGGGAATAAAGACGTGGATCTGTGTCTAGGTATGCTGTAATTTAGGCAACACGTACCGGGACCAAAGACCCCAGTCAATTCATGTCAAGTAAAGAATCCTAATGCTCCTCATCCAAGCGTTTGTTGGTCATACAACGAGTCCGCTGGTAAATTTCACCACGAATACTTCTGCGCAGGGAATCCCCCATTTTTTGATGCATCAGAAAGTTCATTAGTTCTACAGCAAAAGCTTCCTCAGCCAACCCCAGAGATACAGAGGGTTTTTAGATCCCATGTGATGAAACAAGATTTTCTGAAATTATACCCAATAATTTAAAGTCTGTCCAATTTAACCCGGCAATGGTGCTGGAAAAAATAGTAAAGAAATAGCATTGGGCAGAGTTCAAGGGCCATTTCTTGAAGCACCTATAATTAATATTAGATTATCACCACTCAGGCTAGTACCAAAAAAGGAAACTAATTCATCAGTTAATGCCTTTAAGAATGGCTTGGATGATTTTTTGGACAGACATAATATCAAAGGCTATTGTGATACTAAGCTCTATAGTTAGTATAGGTATGAGTATATAGAATTTAATTAAAAGTAGGGAGGGGTGTGTGTATGGGGCTGGGTTTTCATTTGGAGGGGTTGAACTTGATGGACTTTGTCTTTTTTCAACCCAATTTAACTATGTAACTATATAACTATGTAACTATATTGTCTTATACATCATCTACCCTATCCAATTGGATTGTCAATCAGTGATGGGATTGATAAAGAATTATGTTCTGTATCAGAAGTATCATTTGATTCTGCATTATCCATGCTCAAAAAATCTGGTGCAGGTGCTCTAATGTCAAATACAGACACTGAACTGGTCTTCAAATTGCTGCCCATTCACCCGCAGTGCTTTAGATTACTGAGCTTCCATTTTGATGGTTATTTTTATTTCGACAAGTGCCTGCCTATAGGTAGTGATGGGCGAATTTGCGCCGTTTCGCTTCGAGACTGGGAATTAGGCAGATCATTAAGGGTATTGCTAATAAAAGGCCAGTAAAAGATGATACTTTGGCACTCCTGACCAAACTCATTGATACACAAGCAACAGTGTGCTCATCCAATTATGAATCTGCCATGTTTCCTTTTCTTTTTGTAACAATGTTCTTTGTGGCATTACGGGTCAGTGAAGCCATGTCACCCTCAAAATTTAGAGCAGGGGGGTTGGATAATACTTCAGTTAGCAGTTAGCATAATATAGCATAGGTTAAGAATCTTTATTCAAAGGTCAAAAACCTATAGGATAGGTCATGGTACCATTAAATGGCTTGGGAAATTTGATAATGCTAAGCTGTGGCCAGTTAGACTATTTCAGGATTTTACATCTTTACGGCCATAAATCTCAGGCGCGTTATTTATCCACGTAGATGGAACATTTTTGTCAATTTTTCAGCTTAATAGGGTTTTAGCAAAGTGCTTGGAAAAAATTGGTCTTTCCTCAAGTGCATATAAATCACACTCCTTCCGGATAGGGGCAGCAACACAGGCAGCTTTATGGGGGCTTCCTGATACCATGATAAAACGTATTGGTAGAAGGGAATTGGAGAGATTTAGAATTTATGTGAGACCCTCACTTGCCCAGTTTCTATGATTTCACATGTCCCAGAAACAGATATGGATTATTGGCCACATTTATTTATTGTGCAAAGCAGAGGGCCAAGGCACCAACATATTGACTTAACTTGGACTTGAACAAAGATATGTACTTTGTTTGCTTGATAGGACTGTGGGGAACCAGCTAATGGAGGCCCTTATTCAAATGTTGAACAAATGGTCACACTTGATATTAATTCATCTGGGGGGGTAATGATTAGAGTCGCACTAGATCAGTGGACCTGACAATTGCATATCTAGGAGATTTTGGTTGTTTGGTCTGAGGTAATTCCTAGACCTTGTTGGCAAATGACAGACTTGAGACCATTGGAGAAAGTCAGAAGGAAAATGAATTACAGATTAGGCAAATTAGTGAGAACCATCAACATGACAACATACCGACATGTTCAACTCGAAGCGCGTGATTCAGGCCTTTCCTGCAGCGGCAAAGTACATTTAACAGACATTGGTCTTGATATTTTCAACATGGGACTGCAGGAAGCAATCGAAAAGGCATTTGCAATTTGGGGGAAGACCTAAGTTGGAGGGTCTGGGCATGGAGGAATAACTTTAAATTCTGGGGCCTGGTTGTTAAAGGCAGAGCTTATGAGGTAAAATGGCCACCTACTGAAACATTAACAGAGGTTGGCTGGGTTTTATAATTTCTATGTTTATTTCTATAAAGGTTCAGTGGTTGCATGACAGTTCTTCAAGCCAACATATTTCTGTTAATAATAAGTGGCATGGAATAAAAGTTGCTGCAGGCTATTTTTCTTCAACTACTTGTAAGTCTCATGGAGTTATTATTTTGTTAATGTAATAAAGTGCTGTCTACCTACCCCATGCAAATACATGCACTTGCATAGATACTAGACTACTTATTAAAGAGGGGGCCGGGGAAGGTGCATTGATCAATCTCCTCTATGCTTGTAGCTAATTTGGCCATTGTAGTAATATATTTTTTACTTAGCCTTGGAGTTCTCCAACAACTCTCCTTTATTTGCATTTTTTGTACTGTGGCAGAGTTTTATATATATATATATATATATATATATATATATATATATATATATATATATATATATATATATATATATATATATATATATATATATATATATATATATATATAGCAACCAATGACATCCTGTCTTTCCAGGGTTTAAGTAAATTTACATGATACATTTGGTCTGGCTTTCTTTTGCCAGGCTGGTATACCTTGTATTTTGGCTCCTCAACCCTCTAAATTACTTTAAAGGGCCCCTTCCATTTTGCTAGGAACTTACCCTCAACTGTGGGGACCAACACCAGCACTCTGGCTCCAGGGGAAAAAACACATATTGTAGCATTACGATTATACAGTCCTTGTTGGGTACCCTGGGCTTGGGCCAGGTGTTCTTTTACAACAGGCAAAATTGAATTAATTTTGCGATATGTATTCAAGTACACTCTTCTGGGGTGTTACTTCCCCATCCCAGGTTTCCTTGGCTATATCTAAGACAGGTCAGTTTCCCTACCAGGAATAGGCCTACCACCTGTCTCCCAAACAGAGAAATATGAACTAACGCAAAGCTCCAACCTTATTGTGAGCTCCAACAGGCAGTTTTACTGTGTCTTTTCCCCATACTGGAGCTCTTGCTTCTGGCTTGAGATGCCTCAGGTAGACCTAAAACACCTGGGCTGGATTTGCAGTCCCAGAACCACTTTGTTAGGAACCTGGGAGATATTTAAGCTCCACCCTGGACTTTCCCAGGTATCTTGATAGTGACCTCACCACAATTGTGACATTTCTATTCTGTATAAACAGTATTTTATGTGTCAGTTCCTAAGCTCAATAAGTGACAGCAACACAGAGCATGTGCAGTGAATCAGCAGAAAAGAAGATGGGGAGCTACTGGGGCATCTTTGGAGACACATATCTTTACTGCTAAAGGGCTGTGGTTGCCTTGGACTGGTACAGAAGCACAAAACATCATATACAACTTGTCTACCTACTTCTTTAGTTAGGCTTTAGTTCTTCTTTGAGAAACATGATTGTTTCTGATGACATTTTCTAGGTGCTCCATGTCCAATACATAAAGAACACATTCTCCGATGCCATTATTGATTTTAATTGGTTCACCCTGGTTCTTGGACTGTTACATAATTTCACAATTTGGCTGCATTCCATATGTTACAGTATTCAATGAAATATATTATTGAAATAGTATTTAGTGTATTATCTTTGAGAACTATCTATGCTATAAACTCAACTTGATTGGCGTGGATGAGCTTTGAAGATATGAATTATTATTTATTAATTTTTTTATAATGAGGTAACATATTCGACATTGCTGCATATAAGGATATAAATAATTTATATACAGACAAACTAATACAGTAGGTATAGAGTACCCTGCCAACAAGTGTCTAGTGGTGGGGATATGTGAGACACAAAGTATAACAATATGTACAGTAGCTCTGTGGAGAAGCTTGTGTAGGAGATATAATCCTAATAACCCTAAGTGTAACTTATACATGCTAAGAAGATACAATACCTAAAATATTATCTAGATAGTGACTATATCTTGTTCAAAAGGTTATCTTACTGTCATAACCTCCTTTGATTGTGATGAGGTTATAGGACCCTTCCAAATGTAATTTTGAAAAAAAAACTAAGTCTCTCTAAGTCATTGTAAAAGTTCATGAGCAAGAGGGAAGAAGTTCAATACAGGGCTGAAATGATCCTTCTTCTCAGCGAAGAAAATTTGCAAGATTTCCATCCAGATATTTAGTGTACATAAATTAGACATTCAGGTAAATGTGTCCAAATGGAAAAAGAAAGTACAGTATACAAAAACCTTAGAACACTGAACCATAGAACAATGGTGGGCAATGAAGCAATGCCTTAAAGTTCAAAAACCTAGTCAACTTTAGAATGTGCAGAGCCAGGAAAGAGCCCAAATCACTTGCAAATGAGAAGAGGACACCAAATCAAAATGCAACTGCTCAAAATACATTTTATACAATGTGACTTTAAGAAGGGCAATTTCTTGGATCATAGAAGCAGACTAATCAAGATATCCATCTGCCAATTGAATATTAATTGGAAAAGACCTCAATTGCAAATGAACTGTATAAAATTAGTTGATCTAGAAAATCACCACTGGGCCAGAGTCAATTACCACTTCCAATGTCATGGGTCTGTTTTCCCACTTCAAAGAAAGGGAGATCATGAAGAATTGTGCAAAGGAAAGTCCATTGTCAAAAACTATTTTTAGATTCTCACTGGGAGTGAGAGGACATGTTGGACATTTCCAGAAGAGATGGCCCAAGTAATCACAGTAGAAGCAGAAATTAAGTCTTTGCTAACCAAAAGGTTAAGTGTTATAGCTGATTAATAGGCATCAGTCTACATAGGCCTAGAAGAAGGATATGCCTGGAGACTGCTGAAGAAAAAAACAAAATGTTGTCTGTCCAGGTTGCTCTGTCTTTCTTTCTCTAAATGGTTGCTCTAGTAGAATAGTGAACAGTTGGAATTAGGCATGTCCACAAATCCATCTTTAAAACGTCTAGACAAATTTAGGGAAAAAAGTTATGTTTAAGTGCCATTTCTTTACAAACTGTGTCATCAGTATGTTTACAGTAGGCCTCCACCCTTGGATAAGAGACTGTAGGGCAGCTTCTGTGGAAGAGGTTCAGTGGGGGCATCATACAAAACAGACATAGCTTAAAAAAACTGAGTTTTGTTGCTTTATCAATAGAAATGCCCAACAATAGGGAGCTCCTTAAAACAGAAAAACATGGCATAGGTCCAAGACTTGAGAGTTTGCAATTGTTCACAAAGAACCCAAATTATTTTGTATCTTTCAGAAACTTCTAAGTGAGAGGAACCTTGGGGTCAGTAAGAGAATATAATGGAGCCTAGACATAAAAGATTGAACTTGATGGACAAATGTCTTTTTCAATCAAACTTTCTATGTTACTATGTTAAACAGGAGTCTCCGAGGCAGAGAAAACCAAGAGAGAAGACTGTATAGCTAATGTTGCATCTGAGTATACCTACCTGAATTTCTCTAAAAGCTATAGTGAATAGGTGAGCATAGTTGGTGGGGAAGTGTCAGCCTTGATCTAGACAACTTTGGATGGGAGTTCTTGGACCAGGTGGTAATCTGCAATTTTTTGCAAACAGATCTAACCTTAACATCAACTGCTTTTTCTTTTTGAACTTGTCCATTGCAATTTTCTTAATACAGCATTTTCAAGACTTTTTTTTATTTCCATACTTCTGAAGCTGTAAATAACTGGGTTAACAAAAGGAATCCCTACAGTGTACAACACAGAGAGAATTTTGCTTATGGACGGTGTTTCTTTTCTGGGGGGAACCACGTAAATAGCAATTAGAATCCCATAGAATAAGAAGACCACAGCCAAGTGGGAGCTGCAGGTGGAGAAGGCTTTTTGTCTCCCGGTATTGGACACTATCTTTAGGATTGCATGGGCAATACATATATATGATACAGTGATGAATATAAAGGGGCAAATAATCACTGGGATAGATATTAAAATGACTTCTGTTTTCACAAAGAAGGTATCTGTACAGGAAAGTTGTAGAAGAGGATCGAAATCACAGAAAAAATGATTGATGTTTTTCTGTTTACAGAACTTTAGGGACCCTATCATATTCGACGTTACCAATGTAGAGCTAAGACTAATGATCCAAACCATTAGGATAATATTTACACAAACCCTGTGGGACATTATAGAAGTGTAACGCAGTGGGATACAGATGGCCACATATCTGTCATAGGACATTACTGCTAGAAGGAATGACTGAAAAGTTTCTGAGTAGGCAATAAAATACAGTTGTGAGATACAGCCAACAAGGGACATTGTGATACCATCACTGATTATGGTTTGGAGCAGAACAGGTGCAGTGCTTGAGGACTCCATTAGATCACATAGGGACAACTGTCGGAGAAAGAAGTACATGGGGGACTGGAGATTCCAGCTGGATGACACCAACACTATGATGAGGATGTTCTCCCAAACTGTCATAATGTAAATCAGAAGGAATAGAGAGAACAGGGGAATCTTAAAATTGTGGAGATTCTGAAATCCCAAGAGGACAATCTCACTGACCAATGTCTGGTTCTTCTCATGCATTGTCTAGAGCAGGTTGATGAATTTTAAAATTGTAATCAACAGACAAACCAATTCCTAGTCTAACATACCTGCTAAGTTAGTAGTTAGAGAAACGGGCACTTGTCATGTTTGTTATCACCCATGATTCCCTAGAGATGCTACCAGGCAGTTGCTGCTAGGCTTAGGAGATGAAATGTAAGATGTAGGAGGAAAAAAAAGGGTGAATGGCAATGAACACAAATACTGGACTTGCCAACAAAAGCACTTCTGTATATCAATGTACCATTATTTTCTGGATATGGGATATCTTATTTAAAGCAAATAATATAGTATATATTTTTTTCAAAAACGTTTTTCCCTTGTACTTAATCACAACTCGACTAGTTCAAACCATACTAAAGACAGATTTGTAGCAAAGCAACACTATTGGGTTTGTTTAATGTTTAAATGTTTTATAGTAGACCAATCAAGGTAATCACCTCTTATCCAGATAACCCCAGATTATAAGGAATACAGATAAGAGATCCCATCTCATTAATGTGAGTCTACTCTCTGAACATTGACATTAACAATATCCTCAATGGATTATTAAATGGACTAGTATAACAGGTAAAATATCTCATTGGTGGGCCACTGAAGCCACCCCAATAAATCTGTCATAGTGTTACCCTCAAGCAGATGACAGTGAACATAATAAGACAAGCAATAAAAAATGGTCTGAGTTTATCAAAGCAGAAGTTGGGTCCAGGTGCAATATCCCAGACCAACAGTCATGGTAGCAGATGACCCATATAATTACAAAATGGGGGTTGTTGTAGTAACAAGTTTTAGCAGGTAAAAGTTCTGGTGGTTGGCACTGTGTCCTGGCAGCAAACGTGCCTTTTGTCCATTTGCTAAAATTCCTTGGCTGACATATAACATGTGCTGAGCATGACACTGAGGTGCATCAGACTGGTGTATCATTCAAAAGGAAGAGGTGCCAAAGAGTTGTACTTAGTTCCTGGTTTCACGTCCTGAACAAACTATACAAAAGAAGCCCAAGTGGAGTGAAAACTGTCTGTAACTGGGATCCACTTTGCATCAGTTTAGTTTCTAGGGTATCCAATGATACCCAAAGGGAACTCATATGTCATAAATAGTACATGTAAGCAGAATGTGTAAGTATCAGATAATAAGCAGATAATGAAGAGAGATGGAAATAGATAAAGTTCCACAAAAACCACCAATCCTGTGGAACACAGGAAAGATGTTCTTGGAATATTATACTCATCTGATTTGAACCAATTTGAATGGCACCAGATACTCACTGGCCATTTCATCCATTTTGTTTAACTGGATTTCTTGTTGTCACTGTCACTATCATAGCAATGAAATGTACAATAGGCAATTCTCTGCAATCACTTTCTATATATATACAGTATCAAGAGAATCTCTGTAGGCACAAGTCTTGACTGTCTCGTGGGAATCAGTATTTAGATCTTTGAACATCAACATAGAGCCAGGAAAAAAATGAAAAGACCTATTAGTAAATTGTATTACTATATTACAGTATTAGAACCAATGAAAGATTGTGCATTGATGGCTGAACATTTTTATTTTTATTGTTTCCAGTGCCCATGAGTTTCTCCCAATCTTGAATCTGCTCAGTATTTTTCCACCAATTTGCCAACAGATTAGTAACTTATTTAAAGAAGAAAGAAGTAAAACAAAGTATGATGAAGAAAAGAAATCTAAATGAAATACTATAGGATAAGGAAAGGTGCATTGCTTTGGCTCTACAGCACTTACTGTTCTCCACCAGTTCATCTTCATTTCTTAGAGACTGTGCTGTATTCCAATTGGCTCCTTGGTCGTTATGGTGATTAAACATCCTCCCAGTCTCCCCACACTGGCCCTGGGCAAGGAGCATGTCCAATGGATTGTATGTTGAAGTTGCACATGCTCAGTGATTGTGCCCTTTCACTGCATTTAGTTGGTGTCACACACATGTGAGAAGCAGAAAGTGGCCACAATGCAACTACAACTGTGCAGCTTTGGACACAATTACATTTTATGAATTGCAGTTTGTTGAACAATGAGGTCTCCTAAAGATGTGAGACTTCACTATTATAATTTAATGGATACGTAGAGGGATTCTAATGGTAACACATCCACAATAGCTACTCCAGAATTGACTCGGCAGGAGTGAGAATGTCTAAAATAAAGCAGTGCACGTGGTCTGACCATAACCTTGTAATTGTGGTGCGGGATCTGTAAACCCTTCTATTACACACCCGCACTAGAAAGCTTCTGAAGGAAACAAGGCAGGAATGAAAGGCTTGTCAAAGTGGAAAGGGCAAAACAAATCATACATGTTTACTTACATGCTAATAAAACCTGATTTAATTTTTTCTAGTTTGTTCAAGTCCCATAACATCTGGCACACAGTATGTAAGATAAAACTGCCACATGGACATATTTCCTATAAACCCAACAAAATTGCAATGACATTTAACGTCTACTACAAACAGTTGTGTAGCTCTGCCACAGTGGAAAAAACGAATGCAATGGACACATACCTAAATATTTTTGCACCAAACCCACTCACACCAGATATGAAACAAATATTTCCAAAAGATGTTATTGATCACCCCTCAAAAAGAGAATAGGGAAAAAAACAATAAAAATATAGTGTACTGTACAGATTCCCAATTAGAACCTCAAAGTGCAAGTGAATCTATCAAACATACATACATCAATTATAGTTAGGGATTAGGTGCGAATTTGTAGCGAAATTCCGAGTTTTTTTACACCAGCGATAGAATCGACACCGGCGGCAACAATTAACGGACGCCCATTGACTTTAATGGGTGCCAAAATTCCCGTTTCGCCCGTAATGCGAAAAATTCGCCCATCACTAATTATAGTGAATCATTGTGTTTTGAAGAAGGAAAAGACTTTATAAAGTATAGTACTTTATATTTTTTTTGTTTTTTTTTCTTGTTTTTTTCCCTATTCTCTTTTTGAGGTATGATCAGTAACATCCTTTGGAGGTGGAAAAGAGCCTAACTCATTAATGAACTGGGGATAACACTTTGTTTGGGACTTTATTTTGATTTTATGAAACAAATATTAGATAGCAACATCCTCTATGTGGATGACTGCGTAAACAGAGAATTCAGGCTCTCAATCCCAGTATTACATCACCACCTCAGGTGTAGTGCATCAGTAATCAAACAATAGGGTTTACTAAGAGAAAGCCACAGAGGCAGTACTAGCTGCTGTAATCGTGTTTATTCACACAACATGTTTCGGGCTCTGGGCCCTTTATCAACACTTGATAAAGGCCCCAGAGCCCAAAACATATTTTACGAATATACACGATTACAGCAGCTAGTACTGCCTCTGTGGCTTTCTCTCAGTAAACCCAATTGTTTTATTGGATAGCAACATAACACACCAAGTAAAGACACAGTCAAAAATCTAAAACTAGGTAAGGCCCTGACCCACCAGAATGAATAATGCATGGATATTAATAATCCCTAAGCCTACTATAGACCCATTATTCCCCATACATTATAGGCCAGTTTCGATCCTCAATCGTGATGTAAAAATCTTGGGCACAATTAAATATAAAAACTTAATTTCATCGTGTATGTGAATAAGTCTAACACCCAGTTATGCCTCCTGGCACTTAATAACAGAAAAGCTTTTGATACACAAACTGGCATTGCATATTGGCCTTCATAGAGATAAAAGGACTGGGCCCAATTTTATTAAAACATTAAAAACATATTATGCTTGCCCCAGAACCAACTCAAGCTACCCTCCTTTAGCACCCTAGTACACATCTTTATCCGATGAGGTACAAGGCAAGGATGCCCACTTTCTCCAGCCCTCCTTGCCCTTGCCATATCAGGGAAAAGGTAGACATTCAGGGCCTTAAGTTCAAAGATAAAGAAAGAAAACCATCCTTTTTTGCTGATGATTTGTTGGTACTTCTAACAAAACCATTCACATCTCTACTGTACCTTAAAACTCTTTGGTAACATCAACTTTACCATCAACCCAGATACATCTGAAATGCTTCCCTGCAATCTGCTAACGCATACATTGGATTTAACGTGCAGACTGAATACATACATCCCTGGGAGTAAAACTTATACCTCATTTATCTTCAATGTACAAAACCAATTTCCCTCCATTAATCAAATCTTTTAAACACAATGATAAACACAATATATGTTGGAATGATAGAATTCATTGTGTTAAAATGGTTCTGTTCTGGTTCTGCCAAATATTCTATATCTTTTTAGGATGCCAAGGCAGCAAGGTTAATAATAGTCAGTAATTGGAAAAACCTGGACTCATATTAAGTACTTTGAAATAAATAAAAATTATTGCCACCAAAGTATTGACACATTATGGATGACAGTATTTGGCTCACATGGTTGAAAATTACCCCCAACTTTTCTCAGCTCAGCATATGTGAACACTCAATGCCCAACTCAAGGACTAAAAGTTATGATATAGATAGTTCAAATCTTAATTGATTTTCAATAAAATGTAGAACCCAGATGCTGCATTTATTTTATTTGTTTGTTTTTTCTTTCTCCTTTGCATTACTTTTCATATATCTGCTTTTGAGAATGACTGTGATAATCGGTCCATTTTATATGTATCCACTTAAACAGTTCTTAAAATTTTTAAGTTTAAAAAACAATCATTTAAAGCTGGCACTAGGATTATGTGGGATAGACTCAGGTGAAATGTGTATTGAGGCTAGTAATAAGATCTGAATACAATTTGATGCAGGCTGCAGGTGAGTCCAACATTTTCTAATGGGAACACAAGTGGTCTATACAACTCATTATATTAATAAAATGATTTAATTTAGTGTAGTATCACAATCCATTTAAAGTAACTGTCCCCTTGTGTATAACTCAGCTTTCAGCTTCAGATAAACAATGAGTTATGAACATATATGGGGAGGCACATTTATCAAGGGTCAAACTTCGAATTCAGTGAGTTTTTTTAAACTTCCTTAAATTCAAATGAATTAGAAATTCGACTTGGGGAAATTTATTAGTAAAATCTAATTTTCAAAATGAAAATGACCAATAACTCAAATCAAATTAGATTCAAATTCAATCAAACAGTCAGGAAGGCTGCAAACAAATCCAAATTGATCCCTGGACCTTTCTCATTGACTTAAACAGAAATTCGGCAGGTTTTAGGTGGCAGATAGTCGAATTCGAATTCTTAAAGGGCAAGAGTATGATAAAACTCAAAAATCAAATTTACATTTTTTAAAAATCTCGAATCGAGTTTGAATAATTCCCTAGTCAAATTTTGACCATAACATTTTTTTAAAATTTTCAATTTGACCCTTAATAAATCTGCCCTCTAGGTGCTTGATGTAATCTATTTAATATTCTTTGAAGGACATCTCTGATATCTTTACTTCTAAGGCTGTAAATAAGTGGGTTAACCAATGGGGTCACTACTGTGTATAACAGAGACAGAACTTTGCTTATGGTCTGCGATTCTTTTCTGGGGGGGATCACATAAATAGCAGTTAGAGCCCCATAAAATAAGGAGACCACAGCCAAGTGGGAGCTGCAGGTGGAGAAGGCTTTTTGTCTCCCGGTATTGGACACTATCTTTAGGATTGCATGGGCAATACACATATATGATACAGTGATCAGTAAAATGGGAAGGAAAACCACAGGGATAGACTGTAAGGTAATAGTTATCTGCATTAAAAATGTATCTGAGCAGGAAAGTTCTAGAAGAGGAAAGAAATCACAGAAGAAATGATTAATAATATTTTGGTGACAGAACTGTAAGGTAGCCATAATTTTGGCAATAATGAGTACAGCAATGAGGCTAAGCAACCATGAAACAAATATTAATGTAACACAAACCCTGTGGGACATTATAGAAGAGTAACGCAGTGGGATACAGATGGCCACATATCTGTCATAGGACATTACTGCTAGAAGGAAACACTCAAAGGCTTCTGTCAGAGAAATAAAATAAAATTGGACCAGACAGCCAACAAAGTATAATGTGGCTCCTTCATTTATTACAGTTTGGAGCAGGATGGGGACAATAATTGTTGACTGTAGAAAGTCACACGCAGACAGTTGCTGGAGAAAGAAGTACATGGGGGACTGGAGGTTCTGGCTGGATGACACCAACACTATGATGAGGACATTCTCACAAATTATCATAATGTAAATCAGAAGGAACAGAGAGAACAGGGGAATCTTGAAGTTGTGGAGATTCTGAAATCCCAAGAGAACAAACTCACTGACCAATGTTTGGTTCTTCATGAACATTTCCTGGAAGGAAAAGTGCATAATAAAAAAAGTAGTCAGAGCTCACATGTTGGATTATTAGCTAAACACATTGCCATACTCAACTTTGTTAATAATATAAAAAATCTTTGGGGAACCCAGGGAGCTACATTTTGGTGAGGAGGTAAGAGTAGTTCAAGCTTTTTTTTTTAAAATCCAGGTTTTAGAACAAATTCTGAAAACAAGTCCATAATCAACTGCAATCAAAGCAATCTATATAAAGAAGCAGAGAAAAATATTTCATTATCAAGGTTATTATCAAGATACACTTTCTACTGATGTCTATTGCATTGTCTCCATTTTGTTAACACAATCCCAATCATTCATTTCCAAAGAAATCACTTTACAGGAAAGATGTTCTTGGAATATTATACTCACCTGATTTGCACCTACAAAACTACCCCAGATACTGTGGAACCATAGGAAGATGTCCATGAACTTCTCCCAATGTGTAACCTGCTCTGCATTTCTCCTGCCATTTTGCTAACACAATCCCAACCATTTCTTTCCAATGAAATCACTTTACAGGAAAGATGTTCTTGGAATATTATACTCACCTGATTTGAACCAATTTGAATGGCACCAGATACTCACTGGCCTGGGAGGATAACCAACTCCATTTTATTTAACTGGGTTTCTTGTTGTCACTGTCACTATCATAGCAATGAAATGTACAATAGGCAATTCTCTGCAATCACTTTCTATATATATATATACAGTATCAAGAGAATCTCTGTAGGCACAAGCCTTAACTGTCTCGTGGGAATCAGTATTTAGATCTTTGAACATCAACATAGAGCCAGGAAAAAAATGAAAAGACCTATTAGTAAATTGTATTACTATATCACAGTATTAGAACCAATGAAAGATTGTGCATTGATGGCTGAACATTTTTTATTTTCTTGTTTCATGAGTTTCTCCCAATCTGCTCAGTATTTTTCACCAACTTGGCAACAGAATAGTAACTTATTTAAAGAAGAAAGAAGTAAAAGAAAGCGTGAGGAAGAAAAGAAATCTTAATGAAATACTATAGGATAAGGAAAGGTGCATTGCTTTGGCTCTACAGCACTTACTGTTCCCCACCAGCTCATCTTCATTTCTTAGAGACTGTGCTGTATTCCAATTGGCTCCTTGGTCGTTATGGTGATTAAACATCCTCCCAGTCTCCTGGGCACTGGCCCTGGGCAAGGAGCATGTCCAATGGTCCTGGGCAAGGAGCATGTCCAATGGATTGTATGTTGAAGTTGCACATGCTCAGTGATTGTGCCCTTTCACTGCATTTAGTTGGTGTCACACACATGTGAGAAGCAGAAAGTGGCCACAATGCAACTACAACTGTGCGGCTTTGGACACAATTACCTTTTATGAATTGCAGTTTGTTGAGCAATGAGGCCTCCTAAAGTTGTGAGACTTCACTATTATGATTTAATGAATACATAGAGGGATTCTAATGGTAACACATCCACAATAGCTACTCAAAAATTGATTTGGCGGGGCAGAGAGAATCTAAAATAAAGCAGTGCGCATGGTCTGACTACAGCCTTGTAATGGTGGTGCTGGAACTGGAAACCCTTCTATTACACACCATGCCTGAAAATGAATACGAGTCTGCTGGTTGACCCTGATTAAACAAAGTTCGTCACACATCTTCTACTAAACATTTGAAGGAAACTTCAAACCCGAAACATTACCTCAGCCAGTTCTCATCCAAGAGAAAAAAAAGAGAGTACAAACACATTCACTCCTATAATCTGAAATATTTACCATTGAGCAAATTTATAGATCACATCCTGCACCTGCACAAGAACTTATGGAGGAAATAAGGCAGGAATGTAAGGCTTGTTAAAGGGGAAATGGCAAAACAAATCATACATTTTTACAAAATGACAAAAGTGACAAATGACAAAAAATACACAATCAAAAATCTAAAAGTAGTCAAAGCCCCATGACCAAAAGGTTTCTCCTCCCTTTACTATAAAAAGTTTCAAGGTAAATTGGTACAAACTTTAGCACTGGCCACTGACCCACGAAATTGAATGATGCATGGATATCAATAATCCGTAAAACCAATATAGACCCATTATTCACCAGAAATGATAGGCCAGTTTCGATTGTCAATCGTGATGTAAAAATCTTGGGCACGATTTTATATAAAAACTTAATTTTATAGTGTATGCAAATAAGTCTAATTTTCATAGTGTATGCAAATAAGTCTAAGCACTTGATAACAGAAAAGCTTTTGATACACTAAACTGGCAGTACATATTGGCCCTCATGGAAATAATAGGACTGGGTCCAATTTTATTAAAACATTAAAAACATATTATGCTTGACCCAGATCCAACTCAACCTGCCCTCCAATAGTCCACTAGTTGACATCTTTATCCAATGTGGTACAAGGCAAGGGTGCCCACTTTCTCCTTGACCTAGCCATGGAGTTGCTACTGAGAGCCATCAGGGAAAAGGTAGACATTCAGGGCCTTAGGGTCAAAGTTAACGAAAGAAAACCATCCTTATTTGCTAATGATTTGATGGTATTTCTAAGTAAACAATTCACATCTCTACTGTACCTTAACACTCTTTGATAACATCAACCCAGATACATCTGAAATGCTTCCTTGCAATCTGCCAAAGCATACATTGGATTTAACGTGCAGACTGAATACATAAATCCCTGGGCCATTCTCATTTTGCTGGTAGGTGTATCCGCTCCTTGTTGATGTCTTGCTTGCCATGTATAATTAATGGGTGGTTGATATTGTATACTGTTTTTGATGTTGTACAAAGTATGCCATTTGTTTTATGGCATTGTTTATGTAAAAAAAAAAAAAAAATTCTGCATAAAAGTAAAACAAATCCTTTTTGAACCACTCGTATTCTCTAAATTGTGTTTGTTTGAGTGTGCGAACATATGGACAAATTACATAGTTAAACTTTATTGTACCTCATTTATCTTCAATGTACAAAACCAATTTCCCTCCATTAATTGGAACTTACTGAACTGGGATAAACACAATATATGTTGGAATGTTAGAATTCATTGTGTTAAAATGGTTCTGTTCTGGTTCTGCCAAATATTCTATATCTTTTTAGGATGCCAAGGCAGCAAGGTTAATAATAGTCAGTAACTGGAAAAACCTGGACTTATATTAAGTACTTTGAAATAAATAAAAATTATTGCCACCAAAGTATTGACACATTATGGATGACAGTATTTGGCTCACATGGTTGAAAATGACCCCCAACTTTTCTCAGCTCAGCATATGTGAACACTCAATGCCCAACTCAAGGACTAAAAGCTATGATATAGATAGTTCAAATCTTAATTGATTTTCAATAAAATGTAGAACCCAGATGCTGCATTTATTTTATTTGTTTGTTTTTTCTTTCTCCTTTGCATTACTTTTCATATATCTGCTTTTGAAAATGACTGTGATAATCAGTCCATTTTTTATGTATCCACTAAAACAATCCTTAAAATTTCTAAGTTTAAAAAATAATCATTTAAAGCTGGCACTAGGATTATGTAGGATAGACCTCAGGAGAAATGAGTTTTGAGGTTAGTAATAAGATCTGAATACAATTTGATGCAGGCTGCAGGTGAGTCCAACATTTTCTAATGGGAACACAAGTGGTCTATACAACTCATTAGATTAATAAAATGATTTAATTTAGTGTAGTATCATAATCCATTTAAAGTAACTGTTCCCTTGTGTATAACTCATCTTTCAGCTTCATATAAAAAATGATTTATGAACATATATGGGAAGGTACATTATTAAGGGTCAAATTTCGAATTCATGTGAATTTTTTTAAACTCCCTTATATTAAAATGAATTTGAAATTCGACTTGGGGAAATTTATTGATAAAATCTAATTTTCAAAATGAAAATGACCAAAACTCGAATCAAATTAGATTCAAATTCAAACAGTCAGGAAGGCTGCAAAGAAATCCAAATTCATCCTTGGACCCTTCCCATTGACTTAAACAGCAATTCAGCAGGTTTTAGGTGGCAGATAGTCTAATTCAATCTCTTAAAGAGCCAGAGTATGATAAATCTCAAAAATCAAATTTAAATTTTTTAAAAATCTCGAATCGAGTTTGGATAATTCCCTAGTCAAATTTTGACCATAAAAAAAATGTGAAAATTTAATTTCAAATTTTCAATTTGACCCTTAATAAATCTGCCCTCTAGGTGCTTGATGTAATCTATTTAATATTCTTTGAAGGACATCTCTGATATCTTTACTTCTAAGGCTGTAAATAAGTGGGTTAACCAATGGGGTCACTACTGTGTATAACAGAGACAGAACTTTGCTTATGGTCTGTGATTCTTTTCTAGGGGGGATCACATAAATAGCAATTAGAGCCCCATAAAATATGGAGACCACAGCCAAGTGGGAGCTGCAGGTGGAGAAGGCTTTTTGTCTCCCGGTATTGGACACTATCTTTAGGATTGCATGGGCAATACACATATATGATACAGTGATCAGTATAAAGGGGATGAAAATCACAGGGATAGACTGTAACATAATATCTATATGCACCAGGTAAGTGTCTGAGCAAGAAAGCTCTACTATAGGAAAGAAATCACAGAAGAAATGGTTAATAGTGTTTTGGTCACAGAACTGTAAGGTAGCCATAATTTTGGCAATAATGAGTACGGCAATGAGACTAAGCAACCATGAAACAAATATTAATGTAACACAAACCCTGTGGGACATTATAGAAGAGTAACGCAGTGGGATACAGATGGCCACATATCTGTCATAGGACATTACTGCTAGAAGGAAACACTCAAAGGCTTCTGTCAGAGATATAAAATAAAATTGGACCAGACAGTCAACAAAGTATGGGGACAATAATTGTTGATTCTAGAAAGTCACATGCAGACAGTTGCTGGAGAAAGAAGTACATGGGGGACTGGAGGTTCCGGCTGGAGGACACCAACACTATGATGAGGACGTTCTCCCAAATTATCATAATGTAAATCAGAAGGAACAGAGAGAACAGAGGAATCTTGAAGTTATGGAGATTCTGAAATCCCAAGAGAACAAACTCACTGACCAATGTTTGGTTCTTCATGGACATATCCTGGAAAGAAAAGTGAATCATAAAAAAGTTATTCAGAGCTCAGATGTTGGATTATTAGCTAAACACATTGCCATACTCAACTTGGTTAATAATATAAAAAATCTTTGGGGAACCCAGGGAGCTACATTTTGGTGAGGAGGTAAGAGTAGTTCCATGATTCTCCTGCATCAAAAGGCACAGCCGTGCTTGATTCCCAACAGAAGGCAGGAAAGGCTGAGCAACACCAGGCACAACTATTCAGAAGCACAAGGAGCACATTTTGATTCAAATATGTTTAATGAAAGGGGTTCAACACACAATGCTATACAGTGAAACATGCAGGTGCAGGACGTATTTCCCATGAAACTTGCAAAATGGCAAAAAATTCATGAATTTTGATGCCGGCAACAATTCAAATTTGTGCCTGGCGAAGTGGCGCAGAGTGTGGCAAAGTGGTCAGTGGCGAGAAATTTGCCCGTTAGCAAATTTGCTCCAAAGATGGTACCATAAATTGACAATAATTGGCAACACTGATAGTGATTAAAGTGGAAATTTATTTGCCAGGTGCAAATTTGTGGCGAATTTCTGTGTTTTGCCGCAGGTGAATAAAAGTTTTTTTGACACACAAATTCATTACCACTATGCTAATTCACTAAAATGATAAGGTGCATCTCAACAGCTGAATGCTAGCGTAACATCGGCAGTGAGAGCATTTCATAGAGAATTTTCTCTAGCTTTCATTTATGTCTAGCGAAACATCGCTAACACTCTTACTCTTAGGTTAATTTGAATAGGGCGGTTACCTAAAAGCTGTATGAACGTCTTTAATAGTAATTTTGGTGCAAATGCTTGAATTGGACACTTTTTAAAACAAATGTCCAATGAGCCATAATAAAGACAGAAGAGATCCTCTAATGCCCTAGACATGAGCCCACCCTTATATAAATGTGGCATGTCTCACAAATTATTTAAAAAAAATTGTTTATACAAATGTTTAATAACTTTAATGCATTTCCGGCATACAGGATATGATGTCACTGACATGAGATTGAGGAGGATCAGTTTATCAGTTCACCTGGTCTGAGGTGGTAAAGTAAACTCAGGAGAAACGTAACGTAACGTTCAGTAAAATTTGCACTTTAGTGAATTTGAGAAGTAACGACCGTTCACCAGAGAGAAAAGTTGCCTGGTGATAGAGTGTAAACGAACGCTTGCAATGGTCTTGTTTGCTAGCGAATTGTCCACTACGCCTGTTAGTGATTTGGCGCTGTCCCTGCGGATGTGATTTCTGGTGAATTTTCGCTAGCGACGGCCCCATCACCCTTTAGTGAATCTATTCCTTTGTGTTTTAGTATTGGACAATCAAGATCAGTAAATATTTAACATCACATTGCCCCAATATAAAAAACAATTTTGGTCTTTGTCTCCACTAATAGGACAAGTCTTGATTTTTAATCTTTGGGTTCCAACACCCCCCATACCTGTGTTATGCCTCTGCTTGAATTTTATTAATCCATGAGTGAAATGTCTGATAGTCAATGTCAATATTAATGAACTGGAAGATGTGTTTATTCTTTCTTCCCTGTGACATAAGGGGGAACTATCGCGAAATTGCAAGATTAAATTTAATATGAGCTTCATCATACTAAAAATAAAACAAAAATCTAAAAGTAACGAATTACAAATTCTGATCCGTTTCTAAAATAATCAAGTTAATCTTTGTTTTCCCATTCCTCTCTTCATGCAGAAGTTGGGAGTCTGATTTTAATGACAGTTGGGAGGTCAAATGCAGCCTTTTCGCTGGGCTCCTTTTGTCTGGAAGATGTATAAAACTACAGTCTTTTAAAATCACCAGAAAAACTCCCATTCTACATTGGATTTGTTCCAAAGTCAGTTATATTGTTAGATTTTGCTTATGTTAAGTCAGCTGTAACATATCTGCTAGAAAATGAATCAAAATCTGGTGCACAATTCCTACAAGAATGAAGAGAAAGACAGAATGAAGAAAAACAGATAACTGGGAGTTAAGATGTTAATATAAACTAGATTATTTCAGAAACAGTACATATTTTAGAAAATGTTTGTTGTTTCAGTATGATAAAGCTTATATTAAATTTTCATTTTCAGGATAGTTCCCATTTTAAGGATAGACAAAGTAGGGTGTCCTAGAAAAATGTCTTTAAATATATTGAACACTTAATTGCTTGAAAATTGCAGAGGCTCCATTTAACAGACAACCATGAAAGGAATATTGTAGCATCATATTGATAACTGCTGGGAAAAATAATTTAGTGATTAAGTGTTCTGTCCATGTATAAATAAATGTAGTTCATTGTTTATTAATTCCTCTTAATTTTCTTTTATGAATCAGACCTGTAAAACATGATTCAAAATAAGTCAGTTTATGAGCACTGTCATCAAGATCTTATGGTGAGAAGGAAGGAGTTGCATCTACATGGATGATACGACTGACATATTCAGTATCAATTAGCACCATTAAGATTATATAATTATAAACTGTAAGGTTGAAACTGTGAGCATCTACAATTCTAGGGGCTGCATAGATTTGGCATCTCTTCCTAGCATGGACTCCCATGGACTCAGGAAATTTGCCTTCTCTTAGGTTCCCATCTGACTATTTTAACTGTAGCTTTGGGGTATGATAACCTGTAAAAAAGTTTTTTTCACTAAATATTAGAGTTTTCCCCCTAAAAACTTTTACCAGAAAAAAAATCAAATTCTAATAAAAGGGCTTCATAATGTCATTAAAATTTACATTAAATGAAAAAAACAGATTTCAGAAACTGCTGTTTCATAATTCCTAATAAGATATTTAGCAGCAGATGAGAGCACTAATGCTTGGGGATATATTTATTAAAATTCAAACTCAATTCTCAAGTTTGATTTTTTTTTAATTCAAATTTTCCAAGCCCAAAAGTTTCCTATTTATCAATTGGAAATTTGAATGTAAAACTTGAAATCAATGGGAGGTATATTTTCAACATTCAAGCTATTTTATTATTCAATATTTTGCATTTAAAACTGAATTTGTTATTGTAAATGAATATAATAGAGTTCTTTCAGTTTTAAGATTTTTCAAAATCAAGCTTTTTCTTTTTTTACAATCCAGGTTTTAGAACAAACTCATATAGTAACCCATAACTTTCCATTTTAACTTTATTGCATTTCCTAAATCAGATACGTATAGTTATTATTTCTTTTTATATATTTTCATTTTATTAGATAGAGAAAAATATTTCACTATCAAGATTATTATCAAGATACACTTTCTACTGACGTCTACTGTCGTTCACCATTTTGCACAATCCCAACCATTTATTTCCAATCAATTTACAGGAAAGACGTTCTTGGAATATTATACTCACCTGATTTGCATCTACCAGAACCACCCAAGATATTGTGGAACCATAGCAGTAATGCTTTTGGGCAGATTTATAAAATTTTAATTCAATTTTTTTTAATTCAATAAAGTTTGAATATTTTTTAATTCAAATTTTATAATCCTGAATGTTTGAGATTTTGAATGTAAAACTTTTCCAGCTAAAATCTGGAGAGGGTCTGTAGAAATGAAAATATTTTCAACATTCAATCTATTTTACAATTCAATATTTTGCATTAAAAGCTGTTTATTTTGCAAATGAATGCAGAGTTCGTTAAGTTTTAAAATTTTTCAAAATCAAGCTTTTTTTTTTTTTTTTACAATCCAGGTTTTAGAACAAATTCTGAAAGCAACCCATAACTTTCCATTTGACCTGCATTGAATTTCCTAAATCAGATAAGTATCGTTATTATTTCTATCTTTTTATTATAGATTTATATTTTATTAACTTAAGTCATAAAATTCCAGACAATCAACTGCAATCAAAGCAATCTATATAAAGAAGCAGAGAAAAATATTTCATTATCAAGGTTATTATCAAGATACACTTCCTACTGACGTCTATGGCATTGTCTCCATTTTGTCAACACAATCCCAATCATTCATTTCCAAAGAAATCACTTCACAGGTGAGATGTTTTTGGAATGTTATACTCACCTGATTTGTACCTACCAGAACCACCCCAGATACTGTGGAACCATAGGAAGATGTCCATGAGCTTCTCCCAATATGTAACCTGCTCTGCATTTCTCCTGCCATTTTGCTAACACAATCCCAACCATTTCTTTCCAATGAAATCACTTTACAGGAAAGATGTTCTTGGAATATTATACTCACCTGATTTGCACCTACCAGAACCTCCCCAGATACTGTGGAACCATAGGAAGATGTCCATGAGCTTCTCCCAATGTGTAACCTGCTCTGCATTTCTCCTGCCATTTTGCTAACACAATCCCAACCATTTCTTTCCAATGAAATCACTTTACAGGAAAGATGTTCTTGGAATATTATACTCACCTGATTTGCACCTACCAGAACCACCCCAGATACTGTGGAACCATAGGAAGATGTTCTTCAGCTTCTCCCAATGTGTAACCTGCTCTGTATTTCTCCTGCCATTTTGCTAACACAATCCCAACCATTTCTTTCCAATATTATACTCACCTGATTTGAACCAATTTGAATGGCACCAGATACTCACTGGCCTGGGAGGATAACCAACTCCATTTTGTTTAACTGGGTTTCTTGTTGTCACTGTCACTATCATAGCAATGAAATGTACAATAGGTAATTCTCTGCAATCACTTTCTATATATATATACAGTTTCAAGAGAATCTCTGTAGGCACAAGTCTTAACTGTCTCATGGGAATCAGTATTTAACCCTCAATATTCGACTAGGAACTAAAATCCTTCGACTTTGAATAACGAAGTCGAAGGATTTAGCGCAGATAGTTCAATCAAATGATCGAAGGATAATTCCTTCGATCGAACGATTAAATCCTTTGAATCGAACGATTCGAAGGATTTAAATCCAACGATCGAAGGAATATTCTTCGATCAAAAAAAGTTAGCCAAGCCTATGGGGACCTTCCCCATAGGCTAACATTGACTTCGGTAGCTTTTCGATGGCGAACTAGGGGGTCGAAGTTTTTTTTAAAGAGACAGTACTTCGACTATGGAATGGTCGAATAGTCGAACGATTTTTACTACGAATCCTTCGATTCGAAGTCATAGTCGAAGGTCGAAGTAGACCCAGAAAAACTTCAAAATTAGCAGTTTTTTCACTTCGAATCCTTCACTCGAAGTTAGTGAATCGGCCCCATAGTATATGCAAATAAGTCTAAGCACTTGATAGCAGAAAAGCTTTTGATACACTAAACTGGATGTACATATTGGCCCTCATGGAGATAATAGGACTGGGTCCAATTTTATTAAAACATTAAAAACATATTATGCTTGCCCTAGATCCAACTCAACCTGCCCTCCACTAGTCCACTAGTTGACATCTTTATCCAATGTGATACAAGGCAAAGGTGCCCACTTTCACAAGCCCTCCTTGCCCTAGCCATGGAGTTGCTAGTGAGGGAAAAGGTAGACATTCAGGGTCTTAGGGTCAAAGATAACGAAAGAAAACCATCCTTATTTGCTAATGATTTGATGATATTTCTAAGTAAACCATTCACATCTCTACTGTACCTTAAAACTCTTTGATAACATCAACTTTACCATCAACCCAGATACATCTGAAATGCTTCCCTGCAATCTGCCAACGCATACATTGGATTTAACGTGCAGACTGAATACATACATCCCTGGGAGTTAAACTTATACCTCATTTATCTTCAATGTACAAAACCAATTTCCCTCCATTAATCAAATCATTAAAACACAATGATAAACACAATATCTGTTGGAATGATAGAATTCATTGTGTTAAAATGGTTCTGTTCTGGTTCTGCCAAATATTCTATATCTTTTTAGGATGCCAAGGCAGCAAGGTTAATAATAGCCAGTAACTGGAAAAACCTGGACTCATATTAAGTACTTTGAAATAAATAAAAATTATTGCCACCAAAGTATTGACACATTATGGATGACAGTATTTGGCTCACATGGTTGAAATTGACCCCCAACTTTTCTCAGCTCAGCATATGTGAACACTCAATGCCCAACTCAAGGACTAAAAGTTTTGATATAGATAGTTCATATCTTAATTGATTTTCAAAACAATGTAGAACCCAGATGCTGCATTTATTTTATTTGTTTGGTTTTTTTTTCTTTCTCCTTTGCATTACGTTTCATATATCTGCTTTTGAAAATGACTGTGATAATCAGTCCATTTTATATGTATCCACTAAAACAATCCTTAAAATTTTTAAATTTAAAAAATAATCATTAAAAGCTGGCACTAGGATTACGTGGGATAGACTTCAGGTGAAATGTGTTTTGAGGCTAGTAATAAGATCTGAATACAATTTGATGCAGGCTGCAGGTGAGTCCAACATTTTCTAATGGGAACACAAGTGGTCTATACAACTCATTAGTTTAATAAGATGATTTCATTTTTTAAACTCATTTAAATTCAAATGAATTAGAAATTCGACTTGGTGAAATTTATTAATAAAATCTATTTTTCAAAATGAAAATGACCAAAAATTCGAATCAAATTAGATTCAAATTCAAAGATCAAACAGTCAGGAAGGCTGCAAACAAATCCAAATTGATCCCTGGACCTTTCCCATTGACTTAAACAGCAATTCGGCAGGTTTTAGGTGGCAGATAGTCAAATCAAATTCTTAAAGGGCCAAATTATGATAAATCTCAAAAATGAAATTTAAATCCTTTAAAAATCTCGAATGGTCAAATTTTGACAATAAAAAAAAATTGAAAATGTAAATTCAAATTTTCGATTTGACCCTTAGGGGATCATTTACCTAGGGTCGAATATCGAGAGTTAATTAAACCTCGATATTCAACCGTCGAAGTGAAATCATTTGACTTCGAATATTGAAGTCGAAGGATTTTCCGCTATTCCTACGATCGAAAGATCGAAGGAATAATCGTTCGAACGATTCGAAGGATTTAAATCCATCGATCTAAGGATATTCCTTCAATCAGGAAATTGTTAGGAAGCCTATGGGGACCTTCGGTAGGTTTTAGGTTCTATGGGGGACCTTCGGTAGGTTTTAGGTGGCGAACTAGGGGGTCGAAGAAATTTTTAAATAGACAGTACTTCGACTATCGAGTGGTCGAATAGTCGAACGATTTTTAGTTTGAATCGTTCGATTCGAAGTCGAAGGTTGTAGTCGAAGGTCGAAGTAGCCCATTCGATGGTCTAAGTAGCCATATTCGACCATTCAAAATTCGAACTATTTTTCCTCTATTCCTTCAATCGAACTAAGTAAATGGGCCCCTTAATAAATCTGCCCACTAGGTGCTTGATGTAATCTATTTAATATTCTTTGAAGGACATCTCTGATATCTTTACTTCTAAGGCTGTAAATAAGTGGGTTAACCAATGGGGTCACTACTGTGTATAACAGAGACAGAACTTTGCTTATGGTCTGCGATTCTTTTCTGGGGGGAGCCACATAAATAGCAGTTAGAGTCCCATAAAATATGGAGACCACAGTCAAGTGGGAGCTGCAGGTGGAGAAGGCTTTTTGTCTCCCGGTATTGGACACTATCTTTAGGATTGCATGGGCAATACACATATATGATACAGTGATCAGTATAAAGGGGATGAAAATCACAGGGATAGACTGTAACATAATATTTATATGCACCAGGTAAGTGTCTGAGCAAGAAAGCTCTACTATAGGAAATAAATCACAAAAGAAATGGTTAATAGTGTTTTGGTCACAGAACTGTAAGGTAGCCATAATTTTGGCAATAACGAGTACGCCAATGAGGCTAAACAACCATGAAACAAATATTAATGTAACACAAACCCTGTGGGACATTATAGAAGAGTAACGCAGTGGGATACAGATGGCCACATATCTGTCATATGACATTACTGCTAGAAGGAAACACTCAAAAGCTTCTGTCAGAGAAATAAAATACAATTGGACCAGACAGTCAACAAAGTATAATGTGGCTCCTTCATTTATTACAGTTTGGAGCAGGATGGGGACAATAATTGTTGACTGTAGAAAGTCACATGCAGACAATTGCTGGAGAAAGAAGTACATGGGGGACTGGAGGTACCGGCTGGAGGACACCAACACTATGATGAGAACATTCTCCCAAATTATCATAATGTAAATCAGAAGGAACAGAGAGAACAGGGGAATCTTGAAGATATGGAGATTCTGAAATCCCAAGAGAAAAATCTCACTGACCAATGTTTGGTTCTTCATGGACATTTCCTGGAAGGAAAAGTGCATCATAAAAAAGTATTCAGAGCTCAGATGTTGGATTATTAGCTAAACACATTGCCATACTCAACTTGATGAGTATGGCATATTGGTGAGGAGGTAAGAGTAGTTCCATGATTCTCCTGCATCAAAAGGCACAGCCATGCTTGATTCCCAACAGAAGGCAGGAAAGGCTCAGCAACACCAGGCACAACTATTCAGAAGCACAAGGAGCACATTTTGATTCAAATATGTTTAATGAAAGGGATCCAACACACAATGCCATACAGTGAAACATGCAGATGTGCAGCAGTGCTTGTGAATGAGCCCTTATGCCTCTGCAAAAATAGACAAACTGAAATATTACTAACGTATTTCCCACAAAACT
The DNA here is from genome assembly GCF_017654675.1 of Xenopus laevis. Taxonomy (NCBI): domain Eukaryota; kingdom Metazoa; phylum Chordata; class Amphibia; order Anura; family Pipidae; genus Xenopus; species Xenopus laevis. The sequence goes on from NC_054375.1 coordinate 160,225,268, forward strand.
TGTGAAAAGGCGAAAAATTCATGAATTTTGACGACGGCAACAATTCAAATTTGTGCCCGGCGAAGTGCCGCAGAGTGTGGCAAAGTGGTCAGTGGCGAGAAATTTGCCGGTTAATGAATTTGCTCCAAAGATGGTACCGTAAATTGACAACAATTGGCAACACTTGGCAACACTGATAGTAATTAAAGTGCAGGGAATAGTGATGGGGAAATTTATTTGCCAGGTCCAAATTTGCGGCAAATTTCCGCATTTTGCCACCGGTGAATAAAAGTTTTTTTGACACACAAATTCGTTACCACTATGCTAATTCACTAAAATGATAAGGTGCATCTCAACAGCTGAATGCTAGCGTAACATCGGCAGTGAGAGCATTTCATAGTGAATTTTCTCTAGCTTTCATTTATATCTAGCAAAACATCGCTAACACTCTTACTCAGGTTAATTTGAATAGGGCGGTTACTTAAAAGTTGTATGAACGTCTTTAATAGTAATGTTGGTGCAAATGCTTAAATTGGACACTTTTTAAAACAAATGTCCAATGAGCCATAATAAAGACAGAAGAGATCCTCTAATGCCCTAGACATGAGCCCACCCTTATATAAATGTGGCATGTCACATAAACAAAATTGTTTACACAAATGTTTAATAGTTTGGACTGTTGAAGACAATCCCGCTCTAAGAAAGAAAAGTCGCCAGCGCTTTTAATAACTTTAATGCATTTCCGGCATTCAGGATATGATGTCACTGACATGAGATTGAGGAGGATCAGTTTATCAGTTCACCTGGTCTGAGGTGGTAAAGTAAACTCAGGAGAAACGTAACGTTCAGTAAAATTTGCACTTTAGTGAATTTGAGAAGTAACGACCGTTCACCAGAGAGAAAAGTTGCCTGGTGTAAACGAATGCAATGGTCTTGTTTGCTAGCGAATTGTCCACTACGCCTGTTAGTGATTTGGCGCTGTCCCTGCGGATGTGATTTCTGGTGAATTTTCGCTAGCGACGGCCCCATCACCCTTTAGTGAATCTGCCCCTTTGTGTTTTAGTATTGGACAATCAAGATCAGTAAATATTTAACATCACATTGCCCCACTATAACAAACAATTTTGGTCTTTGTCTCCACTAATAGAACAAGTCTTGATTTTTAATCTTTGGGTTCCAACACCCCCCATACCTGTGTTATGCCTCTGCTTGAATTTTATTAATCCATGAGTGAAATGTCTGATAGTCAATGTCAATATCAATGAACTGGAAGATGTGTTTATTCTTTCTTCCCTGTGACATAAGGGGGAACTATCGCGAAATTGCAATATTAAATTTAATATGAGCTTCATCATACTAAACAAAAAACAAAAATCTAAAAGTAACGAATTACAAATTCTGACCCATTTCTAAAATAATCAAGTTAATCTTTGTTTTCCCATTCCTCTCTTCATGCAGAAGTTGGGAGTCTGATTTTAATGACAGTTGGGAGGTCAAATGCAGCCTTTTCGCTGGGCTCCTTTTGTCTAGAAGATGTATAAAACTACAGTCTTTTAAAAATTCACCAGAAAAACTCCCATTCTACATTGGATTTGTTCCAAAGTCAGTTATATTGTTAGATTTTGCTTGTGTTAAGTCAGCTGTAACATATCTGCTAGAAAATGAATCAAAATCTGGTGAACAATTCCTACAAGAATGAAGAGAAAGACAGAATGAAGAAAAACAGATAACTGGGAGTTAAGATGTTAATATAAACTAGATTATTTCAGAAACAGTACATATTTTAGAAAATGTTTGTTGTTTCAGTATGATAAAGCTTAAATTAAATTTTCATTTTCAGGATAGTTCCCATTTTAAGGATAGACAAAGTAGGGTGTCCTAGAAAAATGTCTTTAAATATATTGAACACTTAATTGCTTGAAAATTGCAGAGGGTCCATTTAAAAGACAACCATGAAAGGAACATTGTAGCACCATATTGATAACTGCTGGGAAAAATAATTTAGTGATTTAGTGTTCTGTCCATGTATAAATAAATGTAGTTGATTGTTTGTTAATTCCTCTTAATTGTCTTTTATAAATCAGACCTGTAAAACATGATTCGAAATAAGTCCGTTTATGAGCACTGTCATCAAGATCTTATGGTGAGAAGGAAGGAGTTGCATCTACACGGATGATACGACTGACATATTCAGTATCAGTTGGCACCATTAAGATAATATAATTATAAACTGTAAGGTTGATACTGTGAGCAACTACAATTCTAGGGGCCGCATAGATTTGGCATCTCTTCCTAGCATGGACTCCCATGGACTCAGGAAACTTGGCTTTTCTTAGGTTCCCATCTGACTATTTTGTTTAAAAAAAAAAAAATTATGCAAACAAAGCAGACCAAACTCCCTTCCACAAATTGAACAAATTTATCAATAATTTTTCAAGTCTTCCCAAATTAAATTGACTCTGCAATTATCTCTATTAAATAACAAAGAGGATCTGGATAAGATATCAATTCTATTACATCCTATATTTGGACATAAACTTTATTCGGTTAGATATATTGAACTAAATTTATCAGCAGCTAGAAGGGCTATCTTCAAAAAATGGATTGATTTCAAACCGGCAACTCTAAAGGATATGTCCTCTGAATTGAATGCCCTATGCTTTAATGAAGCAATTGACTTTAACTTAGAAAACATTAAAAACCATTCAAAATTCTGGTTTAAATGTAAACTTTTTATATCTACACTTTCTCAGACTGATAAAGAGCAGCTGGAAAAGATTCTCTACTCTTCTTAGTTCCAAAGACTTCAAACAAAAGATCTTAGCCAAATCTAGTTAAGCTTTTGTAAACTACAATTTGAACTCATATATTTTGTTTTGTTTTCTCATTTTATTTTTTTATTTATTTTCGTTTTTATAGCCTAAATCCATTGTATTACATTGTTACTCAAAGTTTTATAATTTCCAAAATCTATGTTTCATGTATTACTTACCTTTTTATCCTATTAAGGATTTTTCTTTCTGTCCTCCATTGTAATTATCAAGTTTCAAAAAAAAAAAAAAAAAAAAAGAACTTAGAAATGTACAAATGTACAATGTCCATACATTCTATAATCTGTGGGAATAAAGGAGTTGAATACTGGATTTCCATCACCCTTCCTGCAATACTAGATAAAAGATCAGAAAAAGAGGCTTTCCAGAAACTGAACTAAGTACTTGAGAGTATATTGCATCAGTCTCTATGTTCACATTAAGTTTGATATTTAAGTTCCATTTCCTCTCAACCGATGACTTATTTTGGCATAGCCTTTTGCACTGCTGTCGAGGGATAGTGTTGGCATTGCAGCATTGTTTTTTCTGAATAAATATCAATCCCATCTAAAAAAAAAGATTTTTTTAAAAAAAGAGTGCAACAAAATCAAGGGTCAATTAGTATTATACGATTGACACCCTGAAAATTCGACTTTATTGGATTATTGGATGAAAATCACAACTGTTTTGGATTATCCAGATCAGATCACAGTGTCAAGAAACATCTTGAGGGGCATCTGCCATTGACTTCTACATGACCTTAACAGGTTTATATGGAGTATTTTCAGATTTAGATTCTTAGCAGCTTTGGGGTATGATAAATCTGTAAAAAAGTTTTTTTTTCCATTAAATATTACAGTTTTCCCCCTAAAAACTTTTACAAGAAAAAAAATCTATTTCTAATAAATGGGCTTCATAATGTTATTAAAATTTACGTTAAAAGGAAAAAACTGATTTCAGAAACTGCTGTTTCATAATTTCTAATAAGATATTTAGCAGCAGGTGAGAGCACTAATGCTTGGGGACATATTTATTAAAATTCCAACTCAATTCTCAAGTTTGAATATTTTTATAATTCAAATTTTCCAAGCCCAAAAGTTTGCTATTTATCAGTTGGAAATCTGAATGTAAAACTTGAAATCAATGGAAGGTATATTTTCAACATTCAAACTATTTTATTATTCAATATTTTGCATTAAAAACTGAAATTGTAAAACTCAAAGGGATGTATGTTTTTGCAAATTAATATAATAGAGTTCTTTCAGTTTTAAGATTTTTCAAAATCAAGCTTTTTTTTTTACAAACCAGGTTTCAGAACAAACTCAGTTGTAACCCATAACTTTCCATTTTAACTGTATTGCATTTCCTAAATCAGATATGTATAGTTATTATTTCTTTTTATATATTTTCTATTAAAATTTAAAATTTTTTAAGCCTGAATGTTTGATATTTAAATGTAAAACTTTGCCAGCTAAAATATGTAAAGGGTTTGTAGAAATGAAAATATTTTCAACATTCAAGCTATTTTACAATTCAATATTTTGCATTTAAAGTTCTTTCAGTTTTAAAATTTTTCAAAATCAAGCTTTTTTTTTTACAATCCAGGTTTTAGAACAAATTCTGAAAGCAACCCATTACTTTTCATTTTAACTGCATTGAATTTCCTAAATCAGATAAGTATCGTTATTATTTCTTTTTTTTATATAAATGCATATTTTATTAACTTAAGTTATAAAAGTCCAGACAGTCAACTGCAATCTATATAAAGAAGCAGAGAAAAATATTTCATCATCAAGGTTATTAACAAGATACAGATGCAGCCACTTTGGTTTGTCTGTTTGACACAGAATAACTAAACACAGATATCCCATTTATCTCATTTAACACAGAAAACTGCGTCACAACATCCCATCTAATTAAAGCATTCACCATTGTTCACAATGGTGCTTTGGTATGCTAATGGAAAGGTTAAATGCATTAAATGAGTTAAGATGACTTTAGATAACGCAGTTTCTTCAATTAACCATGAGTCATGACGCATTTATCTCACAAATCCAAGTGGCTTCATCTGTACACTTCCTACTGACGTCTATGGTATTGTCTCCATTATGCTAACACAATCCCAATCATTCATTTCCAATGAAATCAGTTTACAGGTGAGATGTTCTTGGAATGTTATACTTACCTGATTTGCACCTACCAGAACCACCCCAGATACTGTGGAACCATAGGAAGATGTCCATGAGCTTCTCCCATGTGTAACCTGCTCTGCATTTCTCCTGCCATTTTGCTAACACAATCCCAACCATTTCTTTCCAATGAAATCACTTTACAGGAAAGATTCTTGGAATATTATACACACCTGATTTGAAACAATTTGAATGGCACCAGATACTCACTGGCCTGGGAGGATAACCAACTCCATTTTGTTTAACTGGATTTCTTGTTGTCACTGTCACTATCATAGCAATGAAATGTACAATAGGCAATTCTCTGCAATCACTTTCTATATATATATATATACAGTATCAAGAGAATCTCTGTAGGCAAAAGTCTTAACTGTCTCATGGGAATCAGTATTTAGATCTTTGAACATTAACATAGAGCCAGGAAAAAAATGAAAAGACCAATTAGTAAATTGTATTACTATATTACAGTATTAGAACCAATGAAAGATTGTGCATTGGTGGCTGAACATTTTTAATTTTATTGTATCCAGCGCCCATGAGTTTCTCCCAATCTCGAATCTGCTCAGTATTTTTCCACCAATTTGCCAACAGAATAGTAACTTATTTAAAGAAGAAATAAATAAAACAAAGTGTGAGGAAGAAAAGAAATCTTAATGAAATACTATAGGATAAGGAAAGGTGTATTGCTTTGGCTCTACAGCACTTACTGTTCTCCACCAGCTCATCTTCATTTCTTAGAGACTGTGCTGTATTCCAATTGGCTCCTTGGTCCATATGGTGATTAAACATCCTCCCAGTCTCCCCACACTGGCCCTGGGCAAGGAGCATGTCCAATGGATTGTATGTTGAAGTTGCACATGCTCAGTGATTGTGCCCTTTCACTGCATTTAGTTGGTGCCACAGAAAGAGAAGCAGAAAGTTGCCACAATGCAACTACAACTGTGCGGCTCTGGACACAATTACCTTTTTAATTGCAGTTTGTTGAGCAATGAGGCCTCCTAAAGTTGTGAAACTTCACTATTATAATTTAATGGATACATAGAGGGATTCTAATGGTAACACATCGACAATAGCTACTCCAGAATTGATTTGGCGGGACAGAGAGAATCTAAAATAAAGCAGTGCGCATGGTCTGACTACAGCCTTGTAATGGTGGTGGTGGAACTGGAAACCCTTCTATTACACACCCTGCCTGAAAATGAATAAGAGTCTGCTGGTTGACCCTGATTAAACAAAGTTCGTCACACATCTGCTATTAAAACTGGCCACTGACCCACCAAAACGAATGATGCATGGATATCAATAATCCGTAAAACCAATATAGACCCATTATTCCCCAGAAATTATAGGCCGGTTTAGATTCTCGATCGTGATGTAAAAATCTTGAGCACTATTTTATATAAAAACTTAAGTGTATGCAAATAAGTCTAATTTCATAGTGTATGCAACTAAGTCTAAGCACTTGATAGCAGAAAAGCTTTTGATACACTAAACTGGATGTACATATTGGCCCTCATGGAGATAATAGGACTGGGTCCAATTTTATTAAAACATTAAAAACATATTATGCTTGCCCCAGAGACAACTCAACCTGCCCTCCACTAGTCCACTATTTGACATCTTTATCCAATGTGGTACAAGTCAAAGGTGCCCACTTTCTCCAGCCCTCCTTGCCCTAGCCATGGAGTTGCTAGTGAGGGAAAAGGTAGACATTCAGTGCTTTAGGGTCAAAGATAACAAAAGAAAAACATCAATATTTGCTAATGATTTGATGATAAACCATTCACACATCTACTGTACCTTAACACTCTTTGATAACATCAACTTTAACATCAACCCAGATACATCTGAAATGCTTCCCTGCAATCTGCCAACGCATACATTGGATTTGACGTGCAGACTGAATACATACATCCCTGGGAGTAAAACTTATACCTCATTTATCTTCAATGCACAAAATCAATTTCCCTCCATTAATCAAATCATTAAAACACAATGATAAACACAATATATGTTGGAATGATAGAATTCATTGTGTTAAAATGGTTCTGTTCTGGTTCTGCCAAATATTCTATATCTTTTTAGGATGCCAAGGCAGCAAGATTAATAATAGCCAGTAACTGGAAAAACCTGGACTCATATTAAGTACTTTGAAATAAATAAAAATTATTGCCACCAAAGTATTGACACATTATGGATGACAGTATTTGGCTCACATGGTTGAAAATGACCCCCAACTTTTCTCAGCTCAGCATATGTGAACACTCAATGCCCAACTCAAGGACTAAAAGTTATGATATAGATAGTTCATATCTTAATTGATTTTCAATAAAATGTAGAACCCAGATGCTGCATTTTTTTTATTTGTTTGTTTTTTCCTTCTCCTTTGCATTACTTTTCATATATCTGCTTTTGAAAATGACTGTGATAATCAGTCCATTTTATATGTATCCACTAAAACAATCCTTAAACTTTTTAAGTTTAAAAAATAATCATTTAAAGCTGGCACTAGGATTATGTGGGATAGACTTCAGGTGAAATGTGTTTTGAGGCTTAGTAATAAGATCTGAATACAATTTGCTGCAGGCTGCAGGTGAGTCCAACATTTTCTAATTGGAAAATAAGTGGTCTATACAATTTATTAGATTAATAAGATGATTTCATTGAGTGTAGTATCACAATCCATTTAAAGTAACTGTCCCCTTGTGTATAACTCATCTTTCAGCTTCAGATAAACAATGAGTTATGAACATATATGGGGAGGCACATTTATCAAGGGTTGAATTTCGAATTCAGTGAGTTTTTTTAACTTCGTTAAATTCAAATGAATTAGAAATTCAACTTGGTGCAATTTATTAATAAAATCTAATTTTCAAAATGAAAATGACCAAAAACTCGAATCAAATTAGATTCAAATTCAATCAAACAGTCAGGAAGGCTGCAAACAAATCCAAATTGATCCCTGGACTTTTCCCATTGACTTAAACAGCAATTCGGCAGGTTTTAGGTGGCAGATAGTCGAATTCAAATTCTTAATGGGCCAGAGTATGCTAAATCTCAAAAATCAAATTTAAATTTTTTAAAAATCTCAAATTGAGTTTTGACTAATTCCACTAATTGACTAATTCCCTAGTCAAATATTGACCATATAAAAATTGGAAAATTTAAATTCAAATTTTCAATTTGACCCTTAATAAATCTGCCCTCTAGGTGCTTGATGTAATCTATTTAATATTCTTTGAAGGACATCTCTGATATCTTTACTTCTAAGGCTGTAAATAAGTGGGTTAACCAATGGGGTCACTACTGTGTATAACAGAGACAGAACTTTGCTTATGGTCTGCAATTCTTTTCTGGGGGGGACCACATAAATAGCAATTAGTGCCCCATAAAATATGGAGACCACAGCCAAGTGGGAGCTGCAGGTGGAGAAGGCTTTTTGTCTCCCAGTATTGGACACTATCTTTAGGATTGCATGGGCAATACAGATATAGGATATAGTGATCAGTATAATATTATATAGCCATAATTTTGGCAATAATGAGTACTCCAATGAGACTAAGCAACCATGAAACAAATATTAATGTAACACAAACCCTGTGGGACATTATAGAAGTGTAATGCAGTGGGATGCAGATGGCCACATATCTGTCATAGGACATTACTACTAGAAGAAAACACTCAAAGGCTTCTGTCAGAGAAAAAAAATAAAATTGGACCAGACAGTCAACAAAGTACATTGTGGCTCCTTCATTTTTTACAGTTTGGAGCAGGATGGGGACAATAATTGTTGACTCTAGAAAGTCACATACAGACAATTGCTGGAGAAAGAAGTACATGGGGGACTGGAGGTTCCGGCTGGATGACACCAACACTATGATGAGAACATTCTCACAAATTATCATAATGTAAATCAGAAGGAACAGAGAGAACAGAGGAATCTTGAAGTTATGGAGATTCTGAAATCCCAAGAGAACAATCTCACTGACCAATGTTTGGTTCTTCATGGACTTTCCTGGAAGGAAAAGTGCATCATAAAAAAGTTATTCAGAGCTCAGATGTTGGATTATTAGCTAAACACAATGCCATACTCAACTTAGTTAATAATATAAAAAATCTTTGGGGAACCCAGGGAGCTACATTTTGGTGAGGAGGTAAGAGTAGTTCCATGATTCTCCTGCATCAAAAGGCACAGCCGTGCTTGATTCCCAACAGAAGGCAGGAAAGGCTGAGCAACACCAGGCACAACTATTCAGAAGCACAAGGAGCACATTTTGATTCAAATATGTTTAATGAAAGGAATTCAACACACAATGCCATATAGTTCAAACAATTCAAATTTGTGCCTGGCGAAGTGGCGCAGAGTGTGGCAAAGTGGTCACTGGCGAGAAATTTGCCCGTTAGTGAATTTGATCCAAAGATGGTACCATAAATTGACAACAATTGGCAACACTGATAGTAATTAAAGTGCAGAGAATAATAATGGGCAAACTTATTCGCCAGGTGAAAATTTGCTGCAAATTTCCGCGTTTTGCAGCCGGTGAATAAAAGTTTTTTTGACACACAAATTAGTTTCCACTATGCTAATTCACTGAAATGTGAAGGTGCTGAATGCTAGCGTAACATCGGCAGTGAGAGCATTTCATAGCGAATTTTCTCTAGCTTTCATTTATGTCTAGCGAAACATCTCTAGCACTCTTACTTAAGTTAATTTGAATAGGGCGGGTACCTAAAAGTTGTATGAATGTCTTTAATAGTAATGTTGGTGCAAATGCTTGAATTGGACACTTTTTAAAACAAATGTCCAATGAGCCATAATAAAGACAGAAGAGATCCTCTAATCCCCTAGACATGAGTCCACCCTTTGATGTTTAATAGTTTGGACTGTTGAAGACAATTCCGCTTTAAGAAAGAAAAGTCGCCAGCGCTTTTAATAACTTTATTGCATTTCCGGCATACAGGATATGATGTCACTGACATGAGATTGAGGAGGATCAGTTTATCAGTTCACCTGGTCTGAGGAGGTAAAGTAAACTCAGGAGAAATTCAATATATTGGGATAGCAAATCACGGAAAACAGCAAAGAGCAGAATACCTGCTATTCAATCTTTATTGTGCATTTCACACTAACTAAACTCAGGAGAAATGTAACGTTCAGTAAAATTTGCACTTTAGTGAATTTGCGAAGTAACGTCCGTTCACCAGAGAGAAAAGTTGCCTGGTGATAGAGTGTAAACGAACGCTTGCAATGGTCTTGTTTGCTAGCGAATTGTCCACTACGCCTGTTAGTGATTTGGCGCTGTCCCTGCGGATGTGATTTTTGGTGAATTTTCGCTAGCGACGGCCCCATCACACTTTAGTGAATCTGCCCCTTAGTGTTTTAGTACTGGACAATCAAGATCAGTAAATATTTAACATCACATTGCCCCACTAACAAGCAATTTTGGTCTTTGTCTCCACTAATAGGACAAGTCTTGATTTTAAATCTTTGGGAGATATATTTTCAGCATTCAAGCTATTTTATTATTCAATATTTACCGAATATGTTTTTGCAAATTAATATAATAGAGTTCTTTCAGTTTTAAGATTTTTCAAAATCAAGCTTTTTCTTTTTTTACAATCCAGGTTTCAGAACAAACTCAGATAGTAACCCATAACTTTCCATTTTAACTTTATTGCATTTCCTAAATCAGATACGTATAGTTATTATTTCTATTTATATATTTTCATTTTATTAACTTAAGCCATAAGTCCAGACAATCAACTGCAATCAAAGCAATCTATATAAAGAAGCAAAGAAAAATATTTCATTATCAAGATACACTTTCTACTGACGTCTATGGCATCTTCACAGTTTTGCACAATCCCAACCATTTCTTTCCAATGAAATCAATTTACAGGAAAGATGTTCTTGGAATATTATACTCACCTGATTTGCACCTACCAGAACCACCCCAGATACTGTGAAACCATAGGAAGATTTCCATGAGCATCTCCCAATGTGTAACCTGCTCTGCATTTCTCCTGCCATTTTGCTAACACAATCCCAACCATTTCTTTCCAATGAAATCACTTTACAAGAAAGATGTTCTTGGAATATTATACTCACCTGATTTGTACCTACCAGAACCACCCCAGATACTGTGGAACCATAGGAAGATGTCCATGAGCTTCTCCCAATGTGTAACCTGCTCTGCATTTCTCCTGCCATTTTGCTAACACAATCCCAACCATTTCTTTCCAATGAAATCACTTTACAGGAAAGATGTTCTTGGAATATTATACACACCTTATTTGAACCAATTTGAATGGCACCAGATACTCACTGGCCTGGGAGGATAACCAACTCCATTTTGTTTAACTGGATTTCTCGTTGTCACTGTCACTATCATAGCAATGAAATGTACAATAGGCAATTCTCTGCAATCACTTTCTATATATATATATATACAGTTTCAAGAGAATCTCTGTAGGCACAAGTCTTAACTGTCTCATGGGAATCAGTATTTAGATCTTTGAACATCAACATAGAGCCAGGAACAAAATGAAAAGACCAATTAGTAAATTGTATTACTATATTACAGTATTAGAACCAAAGAAAGATTGTGCATTGGTGGCTGAACATTTTTAATTTTATTTTTTCCAACTCAACTTAAGTTTCTCCCAATCTTGAATCTGCTCAGTATTTTTTCACCAATCTGCCAACAGAATAGTAACTTATTTAAAGAAGAAAGAAGTAAAAGAAAGTGTGAGGAAGAAAATAAATCTTAATGAAATAGGATAAGGAAATGTGCATTGCTTTGGCTCAAAAGCACTTACTGTTCCCCACAAGCTCATCTTCATTTCTTAGAGACTGTGCTGTATTCCAATTGGCTCCTTGGTCCTTATGGTGATTAAACATCCTCCCAGTCTCCCCACACTGGCCCTGGGCAAGGAGCATGTCCAATGGATTGTATGTTGAAGTTGCACATGCTCAGTGATTGTGCCCTTTCACTGCATTTAGTTGGTGTCACACACATGTGAGAAGCAGAAAGTGGCCACAATGCAACTACAACTGTGCGGCTTTGGACACAATTACCTTTTATGAATTGCAGTTTGTTGAGCAATGAGGCCTCCTAAAGTTGTGAGACTTCCCTATTATAATTTAATGGATACATAGAGGGATTCTAATGGTAACACATCCACAATAGCTACTCCAGAATTGATTTGGCGGGACAGAGAGAATCTAAAATAAAGCAGTGCGCATGGTCTGACTACAGCCTTGTAATGGTGGTGGTGGAACTGGAAACCCTTCTATTACACACCCTGCCTGAAAATGAATAAGAGTCTGCTGGTTGACCCTGATTAAACAAAGTTCGTCAAACATCTGCTATTAAAACTGGCCACTGACCCACCAAAACGAATGATGCATGGATATCAATAATCCGTAAAACCAATATAGACCCATTATTCCCCAGAAATTATAGGCCAGTTTCGATTCTCAATCGTGATGTAATAATCTTGGGCACAATTTTATATAAAACCTTTATTTCATAGTTTATGCAAATAAGTCTAAGCACTTGATAGCAGAAAAGCTTTTGATACACTAAACTGGATGTACATATTGGCCCTCATGAAGATAATAGGACTGGGTCCAATTTTATTAAAACATAAAAACATATTATGCTTGCCCAGAGCCAACTCAAACTGTCCTCCGCTAGTCCACTAGTTGACATCTTTATCCAATGTGGTACAAGGCAAAGGTGCCCACTTTCTCCAGCCCTCCTTGCCCTAGCCATGGAGTTGCTAGTGAGGGAAAAGATAGACATTCAGGGCCTTAGGGTCAAAGATAATGAAAGAAAACCATTTGCTAATGATTTAATGATATTTCTAAGTAAACCATTCACATCTCTACTGTACCTTAACACTCTTTGATAACATCAACTTTACCATCAACCCAGATACATCTGAAATGCTTCCCTGCAATCTGCCTTACTTACTTACCTAATCTTAGTACTTTGAAATAAATAAAAATTATTGCCACCAAAGTATTGACACATTATGGATGACAGTATTTGGCTCACATGGTTGAAAATTACCCCCAACTTTTCTCAGCTCAGCATATGTGAACACTCAATGCCCAACTCAAGGACTAAAAGTTATGATATAGATAGTTCATATCTTAATTGATTTTCAATAAAATGTAGAACCCAGATGCTGCATTTATTTTATTTGTTTGTTTTTTCCTTCTCCTTTGCATTACTTTTCATATATCTGCTTTTGAAAATGACTGTGATAATCAGTCCATTTTATATGTATCCACTAAAACAATCCTTAAACTTTTTAAGTTTAAAAAATAATCATTTAAAACTGGCACTAGGATTATGTAGGATAGACCTCAGGTGAAATGTGTTTTGAGGCTAGTAATAAGATCTGAATACAATTTGATGCAGGCTGCAGGTGAGTCCAACATTTTCTAATGGGAACACAAGTGGTCTATACAACTCATTAGATTAATAAGATGATTTCATTTAGTGTAGTATCACAATCCATTTAAAGTAACTGTCCCCTTGTGTATAACTCATCTTTCAGCTTCAGATAAACAATGAGTTATGAACAAATATGGGGAGGCACATTTATCAAGGGTTGAATTTCGAAATTCATGTGAGTTTTTTTAAACTCCCTTAAATTCAAATGAATTTGAAATTTAACTTGGGGAAATTTATTAATAAAATCTTATTTTCAAAATGAAAAAACCCAAAAACTTGAATCACATTAGATTCAAATTCAATCAAACAGTCAGGAAGGCTGCAAACAAATCAGAATTGATCCCTGGACCTTTCCCATTGACTTAAACAGCAATTTGGCAGGTTTTCGGTGGCAGACGGTCAAATTCGAATTCTTAAAGAGCCAGAGTATGATAAATCTCATAAATCAAATTTAAATTTTTTAAAAATCTCGAATCGAGTTTAGATAATTCCCTAGTCAAATATTGACCATAAAAAAATTGTGAAATTCAAATTTTCAATTTGACCCTTAATAAATCTGCCCTCTAGGTGCTTGAGGTAATCTATTTAATATTCTTTGAAGGACATCTCTGATATCTTTACTTCTAAGGCTGTAAATAAGTGGGTTGACCAATGGGGTCACTACTGTGTATAACAGAGATAGAACTTTGCTTATGGTCTGGGATTCTTTTTTGGGGGGGACCACATAAACAGCAGTTAGAGCCCCATAAAATATGGAGACCACAGCCAAGTGGGAGCTGCAGGTGGAGAAGGCTTTTTGTCTCCCAGTATTGGACACTATCTTTAGGATTGCATGGGCAATACAGATATAGGATATAGTGATCAGTATAAAGGGGATGAAAATCACAGGGACAGACTGTAACATTATATTTATATGCACCAGGTAAGTGTCTGAGCAAGAAAGCTCTACTATAGGAAAGAAATCACAGAAGAAATGGTTAATAGTGTTTTGGTCACAGAACTGTAAGGTAGCCATAATATTGGCAATAATGAGTACAGCAATGAGGCTAAGCAACCATGAAACAAATATTAATGTAACACAAACCCTGTGGGACATTATAGAAGAGTAACGCAGTGGGTTACAGATGGCCACATATCTGTCATAGGACATTACTGCTAGAAGGAAAATTTCAAAGGCTTCTGTCAGAGAAAAAAAATAAAATTGGACCAGACAGTCAACAAAGTATAATGTGGCTCCTTCATTTATTACAGTTTGGAGCAGGATGGGGACAATAATTGTTGACTCTAGAACATCACATGCAGACAATTGCTGGAGAAAGAAGTACATGGGGGACTGGAGGTTCCGGCTGGAGGACACCAACACTATGATGAGAACATTCTCACAAATTATCATAATGTAAATCAGAAGGAACAGAGAGAACAGCGGAATCTTGAAGTTATGGAGATTCTGAAATCCCAAGAGAACAATCTCACTGACCAATGTTTGGTTCTTCATGGACATTTCCTGGAAAGAAAAGTGAATCATAAAAAAGTTATTCAGAGCTCAGATGTTGGATTATTAGCTAAACACAATGCCATACTCAACTTAGTTAATAATATAAAAAATCTTTGAGGAACCCAGGGAGCTACATTTTGGTGAGGAGGTAAGAGTAGTTCCATGATTCTCCTGCATCAAAAGGCACAGCCGTGCTTGATTCCCAACAGAAGGCAGGAAAGGCTGAGCAACACCAGGCACAACTATTCAGAAGCACAAGGAGCACATTTTGATTCAAATATGTTTAATGAAAGGGGTTCAACACACAATGCCATACAGTGAGACATGCAGATGTGCAGCAGTGCTTGTGAATGAGCCCTTATGCCTCTGCAAAAGTAGACAAACTGAAATATTACTGACGTATTTCCCACAAAACTTGTGAAAAGGCGAAAAATTCATGAATTTTGACGCCGGCAACAATTCAAATTTGTGTCTGGTGGAAGTGGCGCAGAGTGTGGCAAAGTGGTCAGTGGCGAGAAATTTGCCGGTTAATGAATTTGCTCCAAAGATGGTACCATAAATTGACAACAATTGGCAACACTGATAGTAATTAAAGTGCAGGGAATAATGATGGGGAAATTTATTTGCCAGGTGCAAATTTGCGGTGAATTTCCGCGTTTTGCAGCCGGTGAATAAAAGTTTTTTTGACACACAAATTCGTTACCACTATGCTAATTCACTAAAATGCGAAGGTGCATCTCAACAGCTGAATGCTAGCGTAACATCGGCAGTGAGAGCATTTCATAGAGAATTTTCTCTAGCTTTCATTTATGTCTAGCAAAACATCGCTAACACTCTTACTCTTAGGTTAATTTGAATAGGGCGGTTACCTAAAAGTTGTATGAACGTCTTTAATAGTAATTTTGGTGCAAATGCTTGAATTGGACACTTTTTTAAACAAATGTCCAATGAGCCATAATAAAGACAGAAGAGATCCTCTAATGCCCTAGACATGAGCCCACCCTTATATAAATGTGGCATGTCTCAAAAATTGTTTTAAAAAAATTGTTTACACAAATGTTTAATAGTTTGGACTGTTGAAGACAATCCCACTTTAAGAAAAGAAAAGTCGCCAGCGCTTTTAATAACTTTAATGCATTTCCGGCATACAGGATATGATGTCACTGACATGAGATTGAGGAGGATCAGTTTATCAGTTCACCTGGTCTGAGGTGGTAAAGTAAACTCAGGAGAAACGTAACGTAACGTTCAGTAAAATTTGCACTTTAGTGAATTTGAGAAGTAACGACCGTTCACCAGAGAGAAAAGTTGCCTGGTGATAGAGTGTAAACGAACGCTTGCAATGGTCTTGTTTGCTAGCGAATTGTCCACTACGCCTGTTAGTGATTTGGCGCTCTCCCTGCGGATGTGATTTCTGGTGAATTTTCGCTAGCGACGGCCCCATCACACTTTAGTGAATCTGCCCCTTAGTGTTTTAGTATTGGACAATCAAGATCAGTAAATATTTAACATCACATTGCCCCACTATAACAAACAATTTTGGTCTTTGTCTCCACTAATAGGACAAGTCTTGATTTTTAATCTTTGGGTTCCAACACCCCCCACACCTGTGTTATGCCTCTGCTTGAATTTTATTAATCCATGAGTGAAATGTCTGATAGTCAATGTCAATATTAATGAACTGGAAGACGTGTTTATTCTTTCTTCCCTGTGACATAAGGGGGAACTATTGCGAAATTGCAATATTAAATTTAATATGAGCTTCATCATACTAAACAAAAAACAAAAATCTAAAAGTAACGAATTACAAATTCGGACCCATTTCTAAAATAATCAAGTTAATCTTTGTTTTCCCATTCCTCTCTTCATGCAGAAGTTGGGAGTCTGATTTTTAATGAAAGTTGGGAGGTCAAATGCAGCCTTTTCGCTGGGCTCCTTTTGTCTGGAAGATGTATAAAACTACAGTCTTTTAAAATCACCAGAAAAACTCCCATTATACATTGGATTTGTTCCAAAGTCAGGTATTTTGTTAGATTTTGCTTGTGTTAAGTCAACTGTAACATATCTGCTAGAAAATGAATCAAAATCTGGTGCACAATTCCTGCAAGAATGCATGACTGACATATTCAGTATCAGTTGGCACCATTAAAATTATATAATTATAAATTGTAAGGTTGATACTGTGAGCAACTACAATTCTAGGGGCTGCATAGATTTGGCATCTCTTCCTAGCATGGACTCCCATGGACTCAGGAAACTTGCCTTTTCTTTGGTTCCCATCTGCCTATTTTAACTGTAGCTTTGGTCTTTGGGGTTATTTACTAACACTTAAATTTAGAAAAAACAAATTATACAAACAAAGCAGACCAAACTCCCTTCCACAAATTGGACAAATGTATCAATATTTTTTTTTAAAAAAAATGAGTGCAACAAAATCAAGGGTCAATTAGTATTGTACGATTGACACCCTGAAAACTCGACTTTATTGGATTATTGGATGAAAACCACAACTGTTTTGGATTATCCAAATCAGATCACAGTGTCAAGAAACATCTTGAGGGACATCTGCCATTGACTTCTACATGACCTCAACAGGTTTATATGGAGTATTTTCAGATTTAGATTCTTAGCAGCTTTGGGGTATGATAAATCAGTAAAAAAGTTTTTTTTTCATAAAATATTACAGTTTTCTCCTTAAAAACTTTTACAAGAAAAAAAATCAAATTCTAATAAATGGGCTTCATAATGTCATTAAAATTTACGTTAAAAGTAAAAACCAGATTACAGAAACTGCTGTTTCATAATTCCTAATAAGATATTCAGCAGCAGATGAGAGCACTAATGCTTGGGGACATATTTATTAAAATTCAAACACAATTCTCAAGTTTGAATATTTTTTAATTCAAATTTTCCAAGCCCAAAAGTTTGCTATTTATCAGTTGAAAATTTGAATGTAAAACTTGAAATCAATGGAAGGAATATTTTCAACATTCAAGCTATTTTATTATTCAATATTTTGCATTAAAAACTGCAAATTAATTTAATAGAGTTCTTTCAGTTTTAAGATTTTTCAAAATCAAGCTTTTTTTTTACAATCCAGGTTTCAGAAGAAACTCAGATAGTAACCCATAACTTTCCATTTTAACTGAATTGCATTTCCTAAATCAGATACGTATTGTTACTATTTTTTTTATATATTTTCATTAAAATTATATTATAAAATTAATTCTGAATGTTTGAGATTTTGAATGTAAAACTTTGCCAGCTAAAATCTGTAGAGGGTCTGTAGAAATGAAAATATTTTCAACATTCAAGCTATTTTACAATTCAATATTTTGCATTTAAAGTTCTTTCAGTTTTAACATTTTTCAAAATCAAGCTTTTTTTTTACAATCCAGGTTTTAGAACAAATTCTGAAAGCAACCCATTACTTTCCATTTTAACTGCATTGAATTTCCTAAATCAGATAAGTATCGTTATTATTTCTATCTTTTTTTATATACAGATGAAGCCACTTGGATTTGTGAGTTAAATGCGTCATGACTCAGAGTTAATTGAAGAAACTGTGTTATCTAAAGTTATCTTAACTCATTAAATGCATTTAACCTTTTCATTAGCATACCAAAGCACCATTGTTCACAATGGTGAATGCTTTAATTAGATGGGATGTTGTGACACAGTTTTCTGTGTTAAATGAGATAAATGGGATATCTGTGTTTAGTTATTCTGTGTCAAACAGACAAACCAAAGTGGCTGCATCTGTATATATGTATATTTTATTAACTTACGTCATAAAAGTCCAGACAGTCAACTGCAATCTATATAAAGAAGCAGAGAAAAATATTTCATTATCAAGGTTATTATTAAGATACACTTCCTACTGACGTCTATGGCATTGTCTCCATTTTGCTAACACAATCCCAACCATTTCTTTCCAATGAAATCACTTTACAGGAAAGATGTTCTTGGAATATTATACTCACCTGATTTGCACCTACCAGAACCACCCCAGATACAGTGGAACCATAGGAAGATGTCCATGAGCTTCTCCCAATGTGCAACCTGCTCTGCATTTCTCCTGCCATTTTGCTAACACAATCCAAACCATTTCTTTCCAATGAAAACACTTTACAGGAAAGATGTTCTTGAAATATTATACACACCTGATTTGAACCAATTTGAATGGCACCAGATATTCACTGGCCTAGGAGGATAACCAACTCCATTTTGTTTAACTGGATTTCTTGTTGTCACTGTCACTATCATAGCAATGAAATGTACAATAGGCAATTCTCTGCAATCACTTTACATATATATATATACAATATGAAGAGAATCTCTGTAGGCAAAAGCCTTAATTGTCTCATGGGAATCAGTATTTAGATCTTTGAACATCAACATAGAGCCAGGAAAAAAAATGAAAAGACCAATTAGTAAATTATATTACTATATTACAGTATTAGAACCAATGAAAGATTGTGCATTGATGGCTGAACATTTTTAATTTTATTATTTCCAGCGCCCATGAGTTTCTCCCAATCTTGAATCTGCTCAGTATTTTTTCACCAATTTGCCAACAGAATAGTAACTTATTTAACGAAGAAAGAAATAAAACAAAGTGTGAGGAAGAAAAGAAATCTTAATGAAATACTATAGGATAAGGAAAGGTGTATTGCTTTGGCTCTACAGCACTTACTGTTCTCCACCAGCTCATCTTCATTTCTTAGAGACTGTGCTGTATTCCAATTGGCTCCTTTGTCCTTATGGTGATTAAACATCCTCCCAGTCTCCCCACACTGGCCCTGGGCAAGGAGCATGTCCAATGGATTGTATGTTGAAGTTGCACATACTCAGTGATTGTGCCCTTTCACTGCATTTAGTTGGTGTCACACACATGTGAGAAGCAGAAAGTGGCCACAATGCAACTACAACTGTGTGGCTTTGGACACAATTACATTTTATGAATTGCAGTTTGTTGAGCAATGAGGCCTTCTAAAGTTGTGAGACTTCACTATTATGATTTAATGGATACATAGAGGGATTCTAATGGTAACACATCCACAATAGCTACTCGAGAATTGATTTGGCGGGGCAGAGAGAATCTAAAATAAAGCAGTGCGCATGGTCTGACTACAGCCTTGTAATGGTGGTGCTGGAACTGGAAACCCTTCTATTACACACCCTGCCTGAAAATGAATAAGAGTCTGCTGGAAGACCCTAAATTAAACAAAGTTTGTCACACATCTACTATTACAACTGGCCAATGACCCACCAAAATGAATGATGCATGGATGTCAATAATCTGTAAAACCAATGTAGACCCATTATTTACCAGAAATTATAGGCCGGTTTCGATTCTCAATCGTGATGTAAAAATCTTGGGCACAATTTTATATAAAAACTTAAGTGTATGCAAATAAGTCTAATTTCATAGTGTATGCAACTAAGTCTAAGCACTTGATAGCAGAAAAGCTTTTGATACACTAAACTGGAAGTACATATTGGCCCTCATGGAGATAATAGGACTGGGTCCAATTTTATTAAAACATTAAAAACATATTATGCTTGCCCCAGAGACAACTCAACCTGCCCTCCACTAGTCCACTAGTTGACGTCTTTATCCAATGTGGTACAAGGCAAAGGTGCCCACTTTCTCCAGCCCTCCTTGCCCTAGCCATGGAGTTGCTAGTGAGGGAAAAGGTAGACAATCAGGGCCTTAGGGTCAAAGATAACAAAAGAAAAACATCAATATTTGCTAATGATTTGATGATAAACCATTCACACATCTACTGTACATTAACACTCTTTGATAACATCAACTTTACCATCAACCCAGATACATCTGAAATGCTTCCCTGCAATCTGCCAACGCATACATTGGATTTAACGTGCAGACTGAATACATACATCCCTGGGAGTTAAACTTATACCTCATTTATCTTCAAAGTACAAAACCAATTTCCCTCCATTAATCAAATCATTAACTTAGAACTTACTGAATTGGAATAAACACAATATATGTTGGAATGATAGAATTCATTGTGTTAAAATGGTTCTGTTCTGGTTCTGCCAAATATTCTATATCTTTTTAGGATGCCAAGGCAGCAAGGTTAATAATAGTCAGTAACTGGAAAAACCTGGACTCATATTAAGTACTTTGAAATAAATAAAAGTATTGCCACCAAAGTATTTCCACATTATTGATGACAGTATTTGGCTCACATGGTTGAAAATGACCCTCAACTTTTCTCAGCTCAGCATATGTGAACACTCAATGCCCAACTCAAGGACTAAACGTTATGATATAGATAGTTCATATCTTAATTGATTTTCAATAAAATGTAGAACCCAGATGCTGCATTTATTTTATTTGTTTGTTTTTTCTTTCTCCTTTGCATTACTTTTCATATATCTGCTTTTGAAAATGACTGTGATAATCAGTCCATTTTATATGTATCCACTAAAACAATCCTTAAACTTTTTAAGTTTAAAAAATAATCATTTAAAGCTGGCACTAGGATTATGTAGGATAGACCTCAGGTGAAATGTGTTTTGAGGCTAGTAATAAGATCTGAATACAATTTGATGCAGGCTGCAGGTAAGTCCAACATTTTCTAATGGGAACATAAGTGGTCTATACAACTCATTAGATTAATAAGATGATTTAATTTAGTGTAGTATCACAGTCCATTTAAAGTAACTGTCCCCTTGTGTATAACTCATCTTTCAGCTTCAGATAAACAATGAGTTATGAACATATATGGGGAGGCACATTTATCAAGGGTCAAATTTCGAATTCAGTGAGTTTTTTTAACTTCCTTAAATTCAAATGAATTAGAAATTCAACTTGGTGAAATTTATTAATGAAATCTAATTTTCAAAATGAAAATGACCAAAAACTCCAATCAAATTAGATTCAAATTCAATCAAACAGTCAGGAAGGCTGCAAACAAATCCAAATTGATCCCTGGACCTTTCCCATTGACTTAAACAGCAATTCGGCACGATTTAAGTGGCAGATAGTCGAATTCAAATTCTTAATGGGCCAGAGTATGATAAATTTCAAAAATCAAATTTAAATTTTTAAAAAATCTCAAATTGAGTTTTGACTAATGACTAATTCCACTAATTGACTAATTCCCTAGTCAAATATTGACCATATAAAAATTGGAAAATTTAAATTCAAATTTTCAATTTGACCCTTAATAAATCTGCCCTCTAGGTGCTTGATGTAATCTATTTAATACTCTTTGAAGGACATCTCTGATATCTTTACTTCTAAGGCTGTAAATAAGTGGGTTAACCAATGGGGTCACTACTGTGTATAACAGAGACAGAACTTTGCTTATGGTCTGCAATTCTTTTCTGGGGGGGACCACATAAATAGCAATTAGAGCCCCATAAAATATGGAGACCACAGCCAAGTGGGAGCTGCAGGTGGAGAAGGCTTTTTGTCTCCCGGTATTGGACACTATCTTTAGGATTGCATGGGCAATACAGATATATGATACAGTGATCAGTATAAAGGGGATGAAAATCACAGGGATAGACTGTAACATAATATTTATATGCACCAGGTAAGTGTCTGAGCAAGAAAGCTCTACTATAGGAAAGAAATCACAGAAGAAATGGTTAATAGTGTTTTGGTCACAGAACTGTAAGGTAGCCATAATTTTGGCAATAATGAGTACTCCAATGAGACTAAGCAACCATGAAACAAATATTAATGTAACACAAACCCTGTGGGACATTATAGAAGAGTAACGCAGTGGGATACAGATGGCCACATATCTGTCATAGGACATTACTACTAGAAGAAAACACTCAAAGGCTTCTGTCAGAGAAAAAAAATAAAATTGGACCAGACAGTCAACAAAGTACATTGTGGCTCCTACATTTATTATAGTTTGGAGCAGGATGGGGACAATAATTGTTGACTCTAGAAAGTCACATGCAGACAATTGCTGGAGAAAGAAGTACATGGGGGACTGGAGGTTCCGGCTGGATGACACCAACACTATGATGAGAACATTCTCACAAATTATCATAATGTAAATCAGAAGGAACAGAGAGAACAGGGGAATCTTGAAGTTATGGAGATTCTGAAATCCCAAGAGAACAATCTCACTGACCAATGTTTGGTTCTTCATGGACATTTCCTGGACAGAAAAGTGAATCATAAAAAAGTTATTCAGAGCTCAGATGTTGGATTATTAGCTAAACACAATGCCATACTCAACTTAGTTAATAATATAAAAAATCTTTGGGGAACCCAGGGAGCTACATTTTGGTGAGGAGGTAAGAGTAGTTCCATGATTCTTCTGCATCAAAAGGCACAGCCGTGCTTGATTCCCAACAGAAGGCAGGAAAGGCTGAGCAACACCAGGCACAACTATTCAGAAGCACAAGGAGCACATTTTGATTCAAATATGTTTAATGAAAGGGGTTCAACACACAATGCCATACAGTGAGACATGCAGATGTGCAGCAGTGCTTGTGAATGAGCCCTTATGCCTCTGCAAAATTAGACAAACTGAAATATTACTAAAGTATTTTCCACGAAATTTGCAAAAAGGTAAAAAATTCATGAATTTTGACGCTTGCAACAATTCAAATTTGTGCCTGTCGAAGTGGCGCAGAGTGTGGCAAAGTGGTCAGTGGCGAGAAATTTGCCCGTTAGTGAATTTGCTCCAAAGATGGTACCATAAATTGACAACAATTGGCAACACTGATAGTAATTAAAGTGCAGGGAATAATGATGGGGAAATTTATTTGCCAGGTGCAAATTTGCGGTGAATTTCCGCGTTTTGCAGCCGGTGAATAAAAGTTTTTTTGACACACAAATTCGTTACCACTATGCTAATTCACTAAAATGCGAAGGTGCATCTCAACAGCTGAATGCTAGCGTAACATCGGCAGTGAGAGCATTTCATAGAGAATTTTCTCTAGCTTTCATTTATGTCTAGCAAAACATCGCTAACACTCTTACTCTTAGGTTAATTTGAATAGGGCGGTTACCTAAAAGTTGTATGAACGTCTTTAATAGTAATTTTGGTGCAAATGCTTGAATTGGACACTTTTTTAAACAAATGTCCAATGAGCCATAATAAAGACAGAAGAGATCCTCTAATGCCCTAGACATGAGCCCACCCTTATATAAATGTGGCATGTCTCAAAAATTGTTTTAAAAAAATTGTTTACACAAATGTTTAATAGTTTGGACTGTTGAAGACAATCCCACTTTAAGAAAAGAAAAGTCGCCAGCGCTTTTAATAACTTTTATGCATTTCCGGCATACAGGATATGATGTCACTGACATGAGATTGAGGAGGATCAGTTTATCAGTTCACCTGGTCTGAGTTGGTAAAGTAAACTCAGGCGAAACGTAACGTTCAATGAAATTTGTACTTTAGTGAATTTGCGAAGTAACAACCGTTCACCAGAGAGAAAAGTTGCCTGGTGATAGAGTGTAAACGAACGCTTGCAATGGTCTTGTTTGCTAGCGAATTGTCCACTACGCCTGTTAGTGATTTGGCGCTGTCCCTACGGATGTGATTTCTGGTGAATTTTCGCTAGCGACGGCCCCATCACACTTTAGTGAATCTGCCCCTTTGTGTTTTAGTATTGGACAATCAAGATCAGTAAATATTTAACATCACATTGCCCCACTATAACAAGCAATTTTGGTCTTTGTCTCCACTAACAGGACAAGTCTTGGTTTTAAATCTCTGGGAGGTATATTTTCAACATTCAAGCTATTTTACTGTTCAATATTTTGCATTTAAAACTGAATTTGTAAAACTCAAACGGATGTATGTTTTTGCAAATTAATAAAAAAGAGTTCTTTCAGTTTTAAGATTTTTCAAAATCAAGCTTTTTCTTTTTTTACAATCCAGGTTTCAGAACAAACTCAGATAGTAACCCATAACGTTCCATTTTAACGTTATTGCATTTCCTAAATCAGATACGTATACTGTAGTTATTATTTCTTTTATATATTTTCATTTTATTAACTTAAGCCATAAGTCCAGACAGTCAACTGCAATCAAAGCAATCTATATAAAGAAGCAAAGAAAAATATTTCATTATCAAGATTATTATCAAGATACACTTTCTACTGACGTCTATGGCATCTTCACCGTTTTGCACAATCCCAACCATTTCTTTCCAATGAAATCACTTTACAGGAAAGATGTTCTTGGAATATTATACTCACCTGATTTGTACCTACCAGAACCACCCCAGATACTGTGGAACCATAGGAAGATGTCCATGAGTTTCTCCCAATGTGTAACCTGCTCTGCATTTCTCCTGCCATTTTGCTAACACAATCCCAACCATTTCTTTCCAATGAAATCACTTTACAGGAAAGATGTTCTTGGAATATTATACTCACCTGATTTGTACCTACCAGAACCACCCCAGATACTGTGGAACCATAGGAAGATGTCCATGAGCTTCTCCCAATGTGTAACCTGCTCTGCATTTCTCCTGCCATTTTGCTAACACAATCCCAACCATTTCTTTCCAAAGAAATCAGTTCACAGGTGAGATGTTCTTGGAATGTTATACTCATCTGATTTGTACCTACCAGAACCACCCCAGATACTGTGGAACCATAGGAAGATGTCCATGAGCTTCTCCCAATGTGTAACCTGCTCTGCCATTTCTCCTGCCATTTTGCTAACACAATCCCAACCATTTCTTTCCAATAAAATCACTTTACAGGAAAGATGTTCTTGGAATATTATACACACCTGATTTGAACCAGTTTGAATGGCACCAGATACTCACTGGCCTGGGAGGATAACCAACTCCATTTTGTTTAACTGGATTTCTTGTTGTCACTGTCACTATCATAGCAATGAAATGTACAATAGGCAATTCTCTTCAATCACTTTTTATATATATACAGTATCAAGAGAATCTCTGTAGGCAAAAGCCTTAATTGTCTCATGGGAATCAGTATTTAGATCTTTGAACATCAACAAAGAGCCAGGAAAAAAATGAAAAGACCAATTAGTAAATTGTATTACTATATTACAGTATTAGAACCAATGAAAGATTGTGCATTGATGGCTGAACATTTTTAATTTTATTGTTTCCAGCGCCCATGAGTTTCTCCCAATCTTGAATCTGCTCAGTATTTTTTCACCAATTTGCCAACAGATTAGTAACTTAATTAAAGAAGACAGAAGTAAAACAAAGTGTGAGGAAGAAAAGAAATCTTAATGAAATACTATAGGATAAGGAAAGGTGCATTGCTTTGGCTCTACAGCACTTACTGTTCCCCACCAGCTCATCTTCATTTCTTAGAGACTGTGCTGTATTCCAATTGGCTCCTTGGTCCTTATGGTGATTAAACATCCTCCCAGTCTCCCCACACTGGCCCTGGGCAAGGAGCATGTCCAATGGATTGTATGTTGAAGTTGCACATGCTCAGTGATTGTGCCCTTTCACTGCATTTAGTTGGTGTCACACCAACTAAATTTGATTCTCAATCATGATGTAATAATCTTGGGCACAATTTTATATAAAAACTTAATTTCATAGTGTATGCAAATAAGTCTAATTTCATAGTGTATGCAAATAAGTCTAAGCACTTGATAGCAGAAAAGCTTTTGATACACTAAACCGGAAGTACATATTGGCCCTCTTGGAGATAATAGGACTGGGTCCAATTTTATTAAAACATAAAAACATATTATGCTTGCCCCAGAGCCAACTCAAACTGCCCTCCACTAGTCCACTAGTTGACATCTTTATCCAATGTGGTACAAGGCAAAGGTGCCCACTTT
This sequence comes from Xenopus laevis, assembly GCF_017654675.1. Classification (NCBI taxonomy): domain Eukaryota; kingdom Metazoa; phylum Chordata; class Amphibia; order Anura; family Pipidae; genus Xenopus; species Xenopus laevis. The sequence continues at coordinate 160,252,007 of NC_054375.1, forward strand.
CTCCAGCCCTCCTTGCCCTAGCCATGGAGTTGCTAGTGAAGGAAAAGGTAGACATTCAGTGCTTAAGAGTCAAAGATAACAAAAGAAAAACATCAATATTTGCTAATGATTTGATGATAAACCATTCACATCCCTACTGTACCTTAACACTCTTTGATAACATCAACTTAACCATCAACCCAGATACATCTGAAATGCTTCCCTGCAATCTGCCAACGCATACATTGGATTTAACGTGCAGACTGAATACATACATCCCTGGGAGTAAAACTTATACCTCATTTATCTTCAATGTACAAAACCAATTTCCCTCCATTAATCAAATCATTAACTTAGAACTTACTGAATTGGAATAAACACAGTATATGTTGGAATGATAGAATTCATTGTGTTAAAATGGTTCTGTTCTGGTTCTGCCACATATTCTATATCTTTTTAGGATGCCAAGGCAGCAAGGTTAATAATAGCCAGTAACTGGAAAAACCTGGACTCATATTAAGTACTTTGAAATAAATAAAAATTATTGCCACCAAAGTATTGACACATTATGGATGACAATAAAATGTAGAACCCAGATGCTGCATTTATTTTATTTGTTTGTTTTTTCCTTCTCCTTTGCATTACTTTTCATATATCTGCTTTTGAAAATGACTGTGATAATCAGTCCATTTTATATGTATCCACTAAAACAATCCTTAAAATTTTTAAGTTTAAAAAAATAATCATTTAAAGCTGGCACTAGGATTATGTGGGATAGACCTCAGGTGAAATGTGTATTGAGGCTAGTAATAAGATCTGAATACAATTTGATGCAGGCTGCAGGTGAGTCCAACATTTTCTAATGGGAACATAAGTGGTCTATACAACTCATTAGATTAATAAGATGATTTCATTTAGTGTAGTATCACAATCCATTTAAAGTAACTGTCCCCCTGTATATAACTCATCTTTCAGCTTCAGATAAACAATGAGTTATGAACATATATGGGGAGGCACATTTATCAAGGGTTGAATTTCGAATTCATGTGAGTTTTTTTAAACTCCCTTAAATTCAAATGAATTAGAAATTCAACTTGGTGAAATTTATTAATAAAATCTAATTTTCAAAATGAAAATGACCAAAAAATAGAATCAAATTAGATTTAAATTCAAACAGTCAGGAAGGCTGCAAACAAATCCAAATTGATCCCTGGACCTTTCCCATTGACTTAAACAGAAATTCGGCAGGTTTTAGGTGGCAGATAGTCGAATTCGAATTCTTAATGGGTCAGAGTATGCTAAATCTCAAAAATCAAATTTACATTTTTAAAAATCTCAAATCGAGTTTTGACTAATGACTAATTCCACTAATTGACTAATTCCCTAGTCAAATATTGACCAAAAAAAAATTGGAAAATTTAAATTCAAATTTTCAATTTGACCCTTAATAAATCTGCCCTCTAGGTGCTTGATGTAATCTATTTAATATTCTTTGAAGGACATCTCTGATATCTTTACTTCTAAGGCTGTAAATAAGTGGGTTAACCAATGGGGTCACTATTGTGTATAATAGAGACAGAACTTTGCTTATGGTCTGCAATTCTTTTCTGGGGGGGACCACATAAATAGCAGTTAGAGCCCCATAAAATATGGAGACCACAGCCAAGTGGGAGCTGCAGGTGGAGAAGGCTTTTTGTCTCCCGGTATTGGACACTATCTTTAGGATTGCATGGGCAATACAGATATATGATACAGTGATCAGTATAAAGGGGATGAAAATCACAGGGATAGACTGTAACATAATATTTATATGCACCAGGTAAGTGTCTGAGCAAGAAAGCTCTACTATAGGAAATAAATCACAGAAGAAATGGTTAATAGTGTTTTGGTCACAGAACTGTAAGGTAGCCATAATTTTGGCAATAATGAGTACGGCAATGAGACTAAGCAACCATGAAACAAATATTAATGTAACACAAACCCTGTGGGACATTATAGAAGTGTAATGCAGTGGGATACAGATGGCCACATATCTGTCATAGGACATTACTGCTAGAAGGAAACACTCAAAGGCTTCTGTCAGAGAAAAAAAATAAAATTGGACCAGACAGTCAACAAAGTACATTGTGGCTCCTTCATTTATTACAGTTTGGAGCAGGATGGGGACAATAATTGTTGACTCTAGAAAGTCACATGCAGACAGTTGCTGGAGAAAGAAGTACATGGGGGACTGGAGGTTCCGGCTGGAGGACACCAACACTATGATGAGGACGTTCTCCCAAATTATCATAATGTAAATCAGAAGGAACAGAGAGAACAGAGGAATCTTGAAGTTATGGAGATTCTGAAATCCCAAGAGAACAATCTCACTGACCAATGTTTGGTTCTTCATGGACATTTCCTGGAAGGAAAAGTGCATCATAAAAAAGTATTCAGAGCTCAGATGTTGGATTATTAGCTAAACACATTGCCATACTCAACTTAGTTAATATAAAAAATCTTTGGGGAACCCAGGGAGCTACATTTTGGTGAGGAGGTAAGAGTAGTTCCATGATTCTTCTGCATCAAAAGGCACAGCCGTGCTTGATTCCCAACAGAAGGCAGGAAAGACTGAGCAACACCAGGCACAACTATTCAGAAGCACAAGGAGCACATTTTGATTCAAATATGTTTAATGAAAGGGGTTCAACACACAATGCCATACAGTGAGACATGCAGAGTGTGGCAAAGTGGTCACTGGCGAGAAATTTGCCCGTTAGCTAATTTGCTCCAAAGATGGTTCCATAACGTGACAACAATTGGCAACACTAAGGGGCAAATTCACTAAGCGCCGAAGCGCCGAACGCTAGCGTTAATTCGCTAGCGTTTGTCATTTTCGTTACTGCGCAAATTTACTAACGAACGCTGGCGTTGTTTTGCTAGTGTTACTTCGCACCCTTACGCCTGGCGAATTTTCGCTATCGACGTAACTACGCAAATTCACTAACTTGCGCAGTGTACTGAACGCTACCTTTTTACGCTAGACTTCCTTCGCCACCTCAGACCTGGCGAAGCGCAATAGAGTAGATAGGGATTGTTTCAAAAAAAGTCAAAATTTTTTCTAAGTCCCAAAAAACGCTGGCGTGTTTTCTACATTATGGGTGATAGGCTGAAAAAGATCGAAAAAGTTTTTTGGGGCTCCCCTTCTTCCCCCCTACATTTCCTGACTCATGGCAACTTACCTAGACAGTGGGCACATGTGTAGGGCAAAATAAAAATTTTATTTGATGATTTGAAGGTTTTCTAGGCATTTGTAGTGCTGATACGTATTCCTCCATTGAAATTTGAATTTGGCGCCGTATGCAAATTAGCCTTCTCTAGCGTAACTTCGCTTTACATAGTGAATCAACGCTAGCACAACTTCGCAACCTTACGCTACCCCTGAGCGCAACTTCGGATTTTAGTGAATTTGCGAAGCCCTGGCGAAACTACGCCTGGCGAAGTGCGGCGAAGTGCGGCGAATTTGCGCCTGGTGCAACTTCGCATCTTAGTGAATTTGCCCCAAAAAGTGCAGGGAATAGTGATGGGAAAATTTATTCGCCAGGTGCAAATTTTTCTGCAAATTTGCTGCAAATTTCCACGTTTTGCAGCTGGTGAATAAAAATTTTTTTGACACACAAATTCATTACCACTATGCTAATTCACTAAAATGTGAAGGTGCATCTCAACAGCTGAATGCTAGCGTTACATCGGCAGTGAGAGCATTTCATAGAGAATTTTCTCTAGCTTTCATTTATGTCTAGCGAAACATTGCAAGCACTCAATGAACCATAATAAAGTCAGTTGAGATCCTCTAATGTCCTAGACATGAGCCCACCCTTATATAAATGTGGCATGTCTCACAAAAAAAATTGTTTACACAAATGTTTAATAGTTTGGACGGTTGAAGAAAATTCCGCTTTAAGACAGAAAAGTCGCCAGCGCTTTTAATAACTTTAATGCATTTCTGGCATTCAGGATATGATGTCACTGACATGAGATTGAGGAGGATCAGTTTATCAGTTCACCTGGTCTGAGGAGAGAAAAGTTGCCTGGTGATAGAGTGTAAACGAACGCTTGCAATGGTCTTGTTTGCTAGTGAATTGTCCACTACGCCTGTTAGTGATTTGGCGCTGTCCCTGTGATTTCTGGTGAATTTTCGCTAGCGACGGCCCCATCACACTTTAGTGAATCTGCCCCTTTGTGTTTTAGTATTGGACAATCAAGATCAGTAAATATTTAACATCACATTGCCCCACTATAACAAACTATTTTGGTCTTTGTCTCCACTAATAGGACAAGTCTTGATTTTAATCTTTGGGTTCCAACACCCCCCATACCTGTGTTATGACTCTGCTTGAATTTTATTAATCCATGAGTGAAATGTCTGATAGTCAATGTCAATATTAATGAAATTGAAAAAAGTTTATTCTTTCTTTCCTTGGATATTGCAAAATTGCAATATTAAATTTAATATGAGCTTCATCATACTAAGCAAAAAACAAAAATCTAAAAATAATGAATTACAAATTCTGACCCATTTCTAAAATAATCAAGTTAATCTTTGTTTTCCCATTCCTCTCTTCATGCAGAAGTTGGGAGTCTGATTTTAATGACAGTTGGGAGGTCAAATGCAGCCTTTTCGCTGGGCTCCTTTTGTCTAGAAGATGTATAAAACTACAGTCTTTTAAAATCACCAGAAAAACTCCCATTCTACATTGGATTTGTTCCAAAGTCAGTTATATTGTTAGATTTTGCTTGTGTTAAGTCAGCTGTAACATATCTGCTAGAAAATGAATCAAAATCTGGTGCACAATTCCTACAAGAATGAAGAGAAAGACAGAATGAAGAGAAACAGATAACTGGGAGTTAAGATGTTAATATAAACTAGATTATTTCAGAAACAGTACATATTTTAGAAAAAGTTTGTTGTTTCAGTATGATAAAGCTTATATTAAATTTTCATTTTCAGGATAGTTCCCATTTTAAGGATAGACAAAGAAGGGTGTCCTAGAAAAATGTCTCTAAATATATTGAACACTTAGGGGCACATTTACTTAGGGTCGAATATCGAGGGTTAATTAACCCTCGATATTCGACTGTCGAAGTTAAATCCTTCGACTTCGAATATCGAAGTTGAAGGATTTAGCGCTATTTGAACGATCAAATGATTCAAAGGATTTTAATCCATCGTTCGAACGATTTTCTAGCCAAATTGGCTAGAAAGCCTATGGGGACCTTCCCCATAGGCTATAATATTGATGCTCGGTAGGTTTTAGGTGGCGAAATAGGTGGTCGAAATTGTTTTTTAAAGAGACAGTACTTCGGCTATAGAATGGTCGAATAGTCGAAACGATTTTTAGTTGAAACGTTCAATTCGAAGTCGAAGTCCTAGTCGAAGTAGCCAATTCGATGGTTGAAGTAGCCAAAAAAAAAAAACGTTCGAAATTCAAAGTATTTTTTATTCTATTCCTTCATTCGAGCTAAGTAAATGTGCCCCTTAATTCCTTGAAAATTGCAGAGGCTCCATTTAACAGAAAACCATGAAAGGAATATTGTAGCACCATATTGATAACTGCTGGGAAAAATAATTTAGTGATTTAGTGTTCTGTCCATGTATAAATAAATGTAGTTGATTGTTTGTTAATTCCTCTTAATTGTCTTTTATGAATCAGACCTGTAAAACATGATTCCAAATAAGTCAGTTTATGAGCACTGTCATCAAGATCTTATGGTGAGAAGGAAGGAGTTGCATCTACATGGATGATACGACTGACATATTCAGTATCAGTTGGCACCATTAAGATTAATAACTGTAAGGTTGATACTGTGAGCAACTACAATTCTAGGGGCTGCATAGATTTGGCATCTCTTCCTAGCATGGACTCCCATGGACTCAGGAAACTTGACTTTTCTTAGGTTCCCATCTGCCTATTTTAACTGTAGCTTTGGTCTTTGGGGTTATTTACTAATACTCAAATTTATACATCTACCATTGACTTCTACATGACCTCAACAGGTTTATATGGAGTATTTTCAGATTCTTAGCAGCTTTGGGGTATGATAAATCTGTAATAAAGTTTTTTTTCATTAAAAATTTTCCCCTAAAAACTTTTACCAGAAAAAAATCAAATTCTAATAAATGGGCTTCATAATGTCATTAAAATTTACATTAAAAGGAAAAACTAGATTTCAGAAACTGCTGTTTCATAATTCCTAATAAGATATTTAGCAGCAGATGAGAGCACTAATGCTTGGGGACATATTTATTAAAATTCAAACTCAATTCTCAAGTTTGAATATTTTTTAATTCAAATTTTCCAAGCCCAAAAGTTTGTTATTTATCAGTTGGAAATTTGAATGTAAAACTTGAAATCAATGGAAGGAATATTTTCAACATTCAAGCTATTTCATTATTCAATATTTTGCATTAAAAACTGAATTTGTAAAACTCAAAGGGATGTATGTTTTTGCAAATTAATAAAATCAAGTTCTTTCAGTTTTAAGATTTTTACAATCCAGGTTTCAGAACAAACTCAGATAGTAACCCATAACTTTCCATTTTAACGTTATTGCATTTCCTAAATCAGATACGTATAGTTATTATTTCTTTTTATATATTTTCATTTTATTAACTTAAGCCATAAAAGTCCAGACAATGAACTGCAATCAAAGCAATCTATATAAATAAGTAGAGAAAAATATTTAATTATCAAGATTATTATCAAGATACACTTTCAACTGACGTCTATGGCATCTTCGCCGTTTTGCACAATCCCAACCATTTCTTTCCAATGAAATCACTTTACAGGAAAGATGTTCTTGGAATATTATACTCACCTGATTTGTACCTACCAGAACTGCCCCAGATACAGTGGAACCATAGGAAGATGTCCATGAGCTTCTCCCAATGTGTAACCTGCTCTGTATTTCTCCTGCCATTTTGCTAACACAATCCCAACCATTTCTTACCAATGAAATCACTTTACAGGAAAGATGTTCTTGGAATATTATACTCACCTGATTTGAACCAATTTGAATGGCACCAGATACTCACTGGCCTGGGAGGATAACCAACTCCATTTTGTTTTACTGGGTTTCTTGTTGTCACTGTCACTATCATAGCAATGAAATGTACAATAGGCAATTCTCTGCAATCACTTTCTATATATATATATACAGTATCAAGAGAATCTCTGTAGGCACAAGCCTTAACTGTCTCATGGGAATCAGGATTTAGATCTTTGAACATCACAAAAAATGAAAAGACCAATTAGTAAGTTGTATTACTATATTACAGTATTAGAACCAATGAAAGATTGTGCATTGATGGCTGAACATTTTTAATTTTATTGTTTCCAGCGCCCATGAGTTTCTCCCAATCTTGAATCTGCTCAATATTTTTTCACCAATTTGCCAACAGATTAGTAACTTATTTAAAGAAGAAAGAAATAAAACAAAGTGTGAGGAAGAAAATAAATCTTAATGAAATACTATAGGATAAGGAAAGGTGCATTGCTTTGGCTCTACAGCACTTACTGTTCTCCACCAGCTCATCTTCATTTCTTAGAGACTGTGCTGTATTCCAATTGGCTCCTTGGTCGTTATGGTGATTAAACATCCTCCCAGTCTCCCCACACTGGCCCTGGGCAAAGAGCATGTCCAATGGATTGTATGTTGAAGTTGCACATGCTCAGTGATTGTGCCCTTTCACTGCATTTAGTTGGTGTCACACACATGTGAGAAGCAGAAAGTGGCCACAATGCAACTACAACTGTGCGGCTTTGGACACAATTACATTTTATGAATTGCAGTTTGTTGAACAATGAGGTCTCCTAAAGATGTGAGACTTCACTATTATAATTTAATGGATACATAGAGGGATTCTAATGGTAACACATCGACAATAGCTACTCCAGAATTGATTTGGCGGGACAGAGAGAATCTAAAATAAAGCAGTGCGCATGGTCTGACCACAGCCTTGTGATGGTGGTGGTGGAACTGGAAACCCTTCTATTACACACCCTGCCTGGAAATGAATAAGAGTCTGCTGGTTGACCCTGATTAAACAAAGTTTGTCACACATCTGCTATTAAAACTGGTCACTGACCCACCAAAATGAATGATGCATGGATATCAATAATCCGTAAAACCAATATAGACCCATTATTCACCAGAAATTATAGGCCAGTATCAATTCACAATCGTGATGTAAAAATCTTGGGCACGATTGCGCTTTGCCTAGGGCGCAAAGGTGAAGGGGCGCCAGGCACGTACCTCTTCCGATGCCTACCCCTAGTTCCAGAAACTGTGGCAGAAGTTTTTCTCCGCTTGCGAGTGTGCGCGTCATCGGCGCATTCGCATTCGCGCATCGTCGGCGCATGCGCTTTTCAATACAGCAGGGGGGCGACGTAGTCGGCCAGGTTGCCTGGGGCACTTGCCCGACTTGGCCCGGCACTGTTTGAATTGAATTTTAAAAACTTGGATGAATTGAAATGACTGAAAACTCGAATCGAATTTGATTCAAATTCAATCAAACTCGATTCGAGTTTTTTTCTCCAAAAAAAACCTTGAATGTCAGGAAGGCTGCAAACATCTCCAAATTGATCCCTGGACCTTTCCTATTGACATAAACAATAATTCAGCAGGTTTTAGGTGGCAAATAGTCAAATTCTAATTCTTAAATGGCCAGAGTATGATAAATCTCAAAATCAAATTCGAATTTTTAAAAAACTTGAATCGAGTTTGGATAATTCCCTAGTCAAATTTAACAGTTTTGATGATAAAAATGTTTTTCCAATTTGACTCTTAATAAATCTGCCCCCTAGTGTTACATATTAAGTGCCTGATGTAGTCTATTTAATACTCTTTGAAGGACACCTCTGATATCTTTACTTCTAAGGCTGTAAATAAGTGGGTTAACCAATGGGGTCACTACTGTGTATAACAGAGACAGAACTTTGCTTATGGCCTGTGATTCTTTTCTGGGGGGGACCACATAAATAGCAGTTAGAGCCCCATAAAATATGGAGACCACAGCCAAGTGGGAGCTGCAGGTGGAGAAGGTTTTTTGTCTCCCGGTATTGGACTAGGTAAGTGTCTGAGCAAGAAAGCTCTATTATAAGAAAGAAATCACAGAAGAAATGGTTAATGGCATTCTGTTCACAGAAGTCTAGTGTCCATATTATATTGTTATAAATAAGTGTAATACTAAGAGCAAATAGCCAAATGAGGGTTATTAATGTAAAACAAATATGTGGGACATTATAGAAGTGTAACGCAGTGGGATGCAGATGGCCACATATCTGTCATAGGACATTACTGCTAGAAGGAAACACTCAAAGGCTTCTGTCAGAGAAAAAAATCAAATTGGACCAGACAGTCAACAAAGTACATTGTGGCTCCTTCATTTATTACAGTTTGGAGCAGGATGGGGATAATACTTGTTGATTCTAGGAAGTCACATGCAGACAGTTGTTGGAGAAAGAAGTACATGGGGGACTGGAGGTTTTCGGCTGGATGAAACCAACACTATGATGAGGACGTTCTCCCAAACTGTCATAATGTAAATCAGAAGGAACAGAGAGAACAGGGGAATCTTCAAATTATGGAGATTCTGAAATCCCAAGAGAACAATCTCATTGACCAATGTCTGGTTCTTCATGGACATTTTCTGGAAGGAAAAGTGCATCATAAAAAAGTATTCAGAGCTCAGATGTTGGATTATTAACTAAACACATTGCCATCCTCAACTTGGTTAATAATATAAAAAATCTTTGGGGAATATAAAAACTTTTGGGGACTACAGCTTGGTCAGGAGGTAATAGCAGCTCCAGGGTTCTCCTGCATCAAAAGGCACAGCCGTGCTTGATTCCCAACAGAAGGCAGGAAAGGCTGAGCAACACCAGGCACAACTATTCAGAAGCACAAGGAGCACATTTTGATTCAAATATGTTTAATGAAAGGGATTCAACACACAATGCCATACAGTGAGACATGCAGATGTGCAGTTGTGCTTGTGAATGTGAATGAGCCCTTATGCCTCTGCAAAAGTAAACTAAAAAAACAAAACAAAATATATATATATATATATATATATAGTATACTGTATACATTATATAATGGTATATTTTTCAATTGATAGCCTTTTATATAAAGCCTCCCTAATCGAAGATTTCACTTCCTCTGACACAGTGTTGCTTTAGAAAGATACCCAGAGCAGTGCATTTATTTCAGAATTACTCAATGAGACTCAGGAGAAAAAATATTTATTTAATGCACCCAAGGTGCACTAGGGTCGCCCCTAGTGAATTATTGTTTCACTACACTTTAATTATTATCAATTTTGCAAATTGTTGTCAATTTATGGTACCGTTTTTGGAGCAAATTCACTGGCCAAATGTTTGAATCTGTTAAAATTCAAAGTTTTTTTTCATTAAATATTTGAGTTTTCCCAGAAAAGAAATCAAGATTTAATAAATGGGCTTCATAATGTCTAATGGCTAAAATGGAAAAACAGATTTCAGAAACTGTTGTTTCATAATTCCTAATAAAATATTTAGCAGCAGACGAGAGCATTAATACTTGCGGACAGATTTATTAAAGTTAAAATTCAAACTCAATTCTCAAGTTTGAAAATGTTTAATTCAAATTTTCCAAGCCCAAATGTTTGCTATTTATCAGTTGGAAATTTGAATGTAAAACTTGAAATCAAGGGGAGGTGTTTTTCCAACATGCAAGCTATTTTATAATTCAATATTTTGCATTTAACACTGAATTTGTAAAAATGAAAGGAACCATTTTTTTTGCAAATTAATATGATAATTTATAGTTCTTTCAGTTTTAAGATTTTTTTAAAATCAAGCTTTTTTTTTTTTACAATTCAGGTTTCAGAACAAACTCAGATAGTAACCCATAACTTTCCATTTTAACTTTATTGCATTTCCTAAATCAAATAAGTATTATAAGTATTATAAGTTTTAAGTATTATAAGTTATTATTTTTTTTATATATATTTACATTTTATTAACTTAAGCCATAAAAGTCCAGACAGTCAACTGCAATCAAAGCAATCTATATAAAGAAGCAGAGAAAGATATTTCATTATAAAGATTATTATCAACATACTGTGAGAACTCACCCTGGTGGGCCAGTGGGCCGGCGGGGACGCCTGCCGCGTGTTGCTCCCTCTTTGTCTGCCAATAGTCTTTTGCCTTAGGGCGCGTGCGACGCACTGTCCCAGTTGTTATAGGCGCATTGGTGCTGGCGTGATTACGTCAGTGCGCAATGACGCCAGATTCAAACTGAATTTAAAGGGACTCGGGTGCTGTGATAGTTGCCCGTTGTTAGGCTCCATTTATGAATTCCTGGGTGAAATCTGTTTGTATTCTGGTTCCTGTTTTGACCCTGCCTGCCTGACTTCTGTGATCCCGACCTCTGCCTGTTATCTGACTATTCCGAAATCCATAATCCGACCTGTGCCTGGCTTGACTCTTATGATTTGATCTCCTGGTTTTGACCCTTGCCTGTCCGACTTTGTTTGTATTTTGTCTGCACTGACCCGGCCTGTTTTGACTACTCTTTACGTCTGTTCCTTGATCTGTGACCTTCTGCCCAAAAGACTTTGTTAAATGATCGTGCCCCTCTGCTCATCCCAATTCCTTGCTTGGCTCCTCTCTTATTAAGACCTGGTGGGATCCAATTAGCCGAGGGCTTATCCCGAGGTAAAAGGCAGCTGTTAAAGGTGGAAGCAAGAGCTGAGAGCAGGGAGCCTAGCATTGGTTCTGGATTCTGGGTGCTGATCGTTACAGATACACTTCCTACTGACGTCTATGGCATCTTCACCATTTTGCCCAATCACAAGCATTTCTCCTGCCATTTTGCTAACACAATCCTATCAGGCATAAAGCAATTATCAGGGTCAGGCCAAGGTCGTTATCAGGGAATCCACAAAGGTAAGGAGAAAATGGGGAACACAGGAACTTTGAGGTATTCACTCAGGAACAAGGAACAAGGTTTTCAGAAACAAAGTTTTCAGGAATCAAGTCGGCAGGTCATACAGGAACAAACAATCACACTCAATGACTCAGTGCTGAGCAAGGCTCAGGGCTGGGTTTATGAAGGGAAGGTGATGGGGAATAGGAAACACATGAGGGTAATGAGAAGGGAGGAGACCAGGGAGGAGACATACTGGCAACAGGCAGAGTCATGGACATTGATGAAGAGGTCAGGACCAGCCCCAAGAGCCTCCAGTGGCTCACAAGGTAAGTGCAAGTGACAGGGACTGAGAGAAACTAAAATAAAGCAATGCGCATGATCTGACCACAGCCTTGTAATGGTGGTGCTGGAACTGTAAACCCTTCTATTACACACCCTGCCTGAAAATGAATAAAAGTCTGCTGGCTGACCCTGATTGCACAAAGTTTGTCGCACAAGAACTAAAACATTTAAAGGAAATTTCAAAACTGAGACATCACCTGAGCCAGTTCTCATCCAAGAGAAGAAAAGAGAGACTACAAACACATTCACTCCGATAATCTCAACTCTTTACCATGAGCAAACTCATAGATCACATTCCACACCCGCACTAGAAAGCTTATGGAGGAAACAAGGCAGGAATGAAAGGGCTTGTCAAAGGGGAAAGGCCAAAACAAATCATACATTTTTACTTACATGCTAATAAAACCTGATATAATTCTGGCTAGCTTGCTCAAGTCCCACAACATCTGCCACATGACATGTTTCCAATAAACCCCCAAAAAATTGCTATGACATTTAACGCGTACAAGAAACAGTTGTGTAACGGGAAAATCCTGGACTCATGTTAAATTCTTTAAAATAAAAAAAAGTATTGCCACCAAAGTATTGTAACATTATGGATGACAGTATTTGGCTCCCATGGTTGGTCGATGAAAATGACCCAACCTTTTCTCAGCTCTGCATATGTGAAGACTCAATGCCCAAGTTAAGGACTAAAAGTTATGAAATAGATAGTTTATATCCTAATTGGTTTTCAATAAAATGTAGAACCCAGATGCTGCATTTATTTTATTTATGTGTGTTTTTTCTTTCTCCTTTGCATTACTTTTTTATATCTGCTTTTGAAAATGACTGTGATAATCAGTCGATTTTATATGTATCCACTAAAACAATCATTAAAATATTTCAGTTTAAAATATACTTTTTTAAAACTAGAACTAGGATTACGCGGGATAGACCAGAGTGAAATGTGTTTTGAGGCTAATAATAAGATCTGAATACAATTTGATGCAGGCTGCAGGTGAGTCAAACATTTTCTAATGTGAACACAAGTGCTCTATACAACTCATTAGATTCATAAGATGATTTCATTTAGTGTAGTATCACAGTCCATTTAAAGTAGCTACCCCCATGTGTATAACTCATCTTGAAGCTTCAGATAAAAAATAAGTCATAAACATATATCTAGGGGGTTATTAATCAAAGGTCGAAGTTTAGAACTCAAATGAACTCACAACTCAAATGGTTTCTAATTTTATAAAAAAAACTCAAATAGTTCGAATTGATTGAGTTTTCGAGAAGATCCCACCGAAAAAAAACTTGAACATCATGGATGCTATTTAACATATTCAAAATGTTCAAGGGTCCTCTGCCATTGACTCCTACATGACCTTGACAGGTTTGAGATGGTGCATTTTCCAATTTAAGCTATTTCCAGGGTCGGGGTATAATAAATCTCGAAAAATTTTAGCTTTTAAGGAAAAAATCCAAAAATAACTTTGAAAACTTTTTTTGGAAAACACAACTCGATCCTTAATAAATCAGCCCCCTAGTGTTGATGATTAAGAGATTTATGCAATCTATTTAATACTCTTTGAAGGACATCTCTGATATCTTTACTTCTAAGGCTGTAAATAAGTGGGTTAACCAATGGGGTCACTACTGTGTATAACAGAGACAGAACTTTGCCTATGGTCTGTGATTCTTCTCTGGGGGGAACCACATAAACAGCAGTTAGAGCCCCATAAAATATGGAGACCACAGCCAAGTGGGAGCTGCAGGTAGAGAAGGCTTTTTGTCTCCCGGTATTGGACACTATCTTTAGGATTGCATGGGCAATACAGATATAGGATACAATTATCAGTATAAAGGGGATGAAAATCACAGGGATAACCTGTAACATAATATCTATATGCACCAGGTAAGTGTCTGAGCATGAAAGCTCTACTATAGGAAAGAAATCACAGAAAAAATGGTTAATAGTGTTTTTGTCACAGAACTGTAAGGTAGCCATGATATTGGCAATAACGAGGACGGCAATGAGACTAAGCAACAATGAAACAAACATTAGTGTAACACAAACCCTGTGAGACATTATAGAAGTATAACGCAGTGGGATACAGATGGCCACATATCTGTCATAGGACATTACTGCTAGAAGCAAACACTCAAAAACTTCTGTGGCAGAAAAGAAAGAGAATTGGATCATACAGTTGACAATGGACAATACAACTTTATCATAAATTAGAGTTTGGAGCAGGATGGGGACAATAATTGTTGACTCTAGGAAGTCACATGCAGACAATTGCTGGAGAAAGAAGTACATGGGGGACTGGAGGTTCCAGCTGGCTGACATCAATACTATGATAAGAACGTTCTCCCAAACTGTCATAATGTAAATCAGAAGGAACAGAGAGAACAGGGGAATCTTGAAGTTGTGGAGATTCTGAAACCCCAAGAGAACAATCTCACTGACCAACGTCTGGTTCTTCATGGACATTTTCTGGAAAGGAAAAGTGCATCATAAAAAGTATTCAGATGTTGCATTATTAGCTAAACACATTGATTCCCAACAGAAGGCAGGAAAGAATGAGCAACACCAGGCACAACTATTCAGAAGCACAAGGAGCACATTTGGTGCAAATATATTTAAAGAAAGGGATTCAACACACAACTCCCTGAGGAGAAACATGCAGGTGTGCAGCAGTGCTTGTGAATGTGAATGAGACCTTATGCCTCTGCAAAAGTATATACAGTATATATAGAATTATACATTCTCCAATTGATAGGCTTTTATTGAAAGTCTCCCTAAACAAAGATTTTACTTCCTCCTGCTGCTTTTGAAACATACCCAGAACAGTTCATTTATTTTTTTTTTTTACTTGGGGTGCCTAACACCCCTAGTGAATTATTGTTTCCTTGCACTTTAATTACTATTAGTGTTTCAAATTGTTGTCAATTTATGGTCCCATCTTGGTGTTTTATTATTGAACAAGATCAGTAAATATTTAACATCACATTGTCCCACTATTACAAATACTTTTGGTCTTTGTCTCCACCAATATGAAAGGTCTTGGTTTTTAATCTTTGGGTTCCAACACCCCCCATACCTGTGTTATGCCTCTGCTTGAAATGTTATTAATTCATGAGTCAGATGTCTAATGGTCAATGTCAATAATAATGGCAAGAAGATGTTTTTATTCGTTCGTCCCCATGCTGTGATATAATGAAAATTGAAGCTTCATCATACTAAAATGAGAAATTTTCAAAATGTTCTATATGTAATCAATTCTGACTCAAATATAATCACAAATTATGACCCATTTCTGAAATAATCAAGTTAATCTTGGCTTTCCCTTTTCTCTCTTCATGCAAAAGTTGGGCATCTGATTTTGAATGATAGTTGGTCCAATGAAGCCTTTTTGGGGTCTCCTTTTGACTAAAAGATGTATTAAACCTCAGTCTTTTAAAATCACCAGAAAAACATAGAGGAATTGTGCCAGAGTCAGAAATTTTGTTACATTTTGCTGTAAAATATCTGCTAGAAAATGAAAATATTGGATCTAACTGTCAATCAAAATCTCAATGAAGAGAAACAGATAACTGGGAGTTAAGATGTGAATATAAACTTGATTATTTCAGAAACAGTACATATTTTTTAAATGATTATAGTTAGAAAGTTCCTTACATTTTCATTTGGAAATAAGTCAGTTTATGAGCACTGTCATCAAGATCTTATGGTGAGAAGGAAGGAGTTGCATCTACATGGATGATCGACTGACATATTCAGTATCAATTAGCACCATTAAGATTATATATTTATAAACTGCAAGGTTGATACTGTGAGCATCTACAATTCTAGGGGCTGCATAGATTGGGGGTATGACATCTCTTTCTAGCATGGACTCCCACTATAGAAATATATTTATATAGGGTGTTACATAGTTACCGTATATACTCGAGTATAAGCCGACCCGAGTATAAGCCGAGGTACCTAATTTTACCTACGAAAACTGGGAAAACTTATTGACTCTAGTATAAGCCTAGACAGAACTACAGCCCTGTCTCCCAGCAGCGCACATTCTGCCAAAGCGACCCCCCCAGCGATCAACCGGACTTCTGTGTGCATTGTCCCACTGTCCCACTACCATGTGCAGAGGGTGCTGTTTGATATTGCCATCACTGTTAATCTTTCGTATAACCAACAGAGGGCGCTGTGTGATATTGCAGTCACTGTTATTCTTTCATATAACCAACAGAGGGCGCTGTGTGATATTGCAGTCACTGTTAATCTTTCATATAACCAACAGAGGGCACTGTGTGATATTGCAGTCACTGTTATTCTTCCATATAACCAACAGATGGCGCTGTGTGATATTGCAGTCACTGTTATTCTTTCATATAACCAACAGAGGGTGCTGTGTGATATTGCAATCACTGTTATTCTTTCATATAACCAACAGAGGGCGCACTGTTATTCTTTCATATAACCAACAGAGGGTGCTGTGTGATAGTGCAGTCACTGTTATTCTTTAATATAACCAACAGAGGGCGCTGTGTGATATTGCAGTCACTGTTAATCTTTCATATAACCAACAGAGGGCGCACTGTTATTCTTTCATACAACCAACAGATGGCGCTGTGTGATTTTGCAGTCACTGTTATTCTTTCATATAACCAACAGAGGGCGCACTGTTATTCTTTCATATAACCAACAGAGGGCATTGTGGGATATTGCAGTCTCTCCCCAAGTGAACTGTTGGTATAGGAATGATTAAAAGTGACTGCAATCTCAGCTACTGCCCGCTGACCCGAGTATAAGCCGAGGTAGACTTTTTCAGCACATTTTGGATGCTGAAAAACTCGGCTTATACTCGGGTATATACGGTACATAGTTAAATTGGGTTGAAAAAAGACAAAGTCCATCAAGTCCAACCCCTCCAAATGAAATCCCAGCCCCATACACACAGCCCTCCCTACTGTCACATAAATGATATATACCCATATCTATACTAACTATAGAGTTTAGTATCACAATAGCCTTTGTATTATGTCTGTCTAAAAAATCATCCAAGCTGTTCTTAATTCTTATTTAATAAAACTCAATTTATCTCTTAAACAAAGTGACCAAACTTCCTTCCATGAATTAAACTCATTTATCAATAAAAAGAAAAAATCAGAGCAACAAAACATTGTGACAACATAGAGAGTCAATTTGTATTGTACGATTGACACTCCTAAACCTTAATTTTATTGGATTACCGGACTAAACCCAGACTTTATTGGATTATCCAGCTCAAATCACAATGTCAAGAAACAACTTCAGTGATATCTTTCTACAAGATGGTGTATTTCAGGATTCAGATTCTTAACAGCTTTGGGGTATGAAAAATCTATGTTTAAAAATTTAAAATTTCCAAGCCTGAATGTGTGAGATTTATCAATTGGAAAATGTTCATGTATTTTCAACATTTAAGCTATTTAACAAATTAATATTTTGCATTTAAATCTGAATTTGTAAAAATGAGCAAAACTATTTTTATGCAAATTAATGCAATAGAGTTCTTTGAGTTTTAAGATTTTTCTAAATCAAGTTTTTTTTTTACGATCCAGGTTTCAGAAAAAACTCGGAAAGTAACTCATAACTTCCATTTTAATTTCTTTTTATATATTTAGATTTTTTTTTAAAAAAAAGTCCAGACAGTCAGTCAACTACAGAAAGCAATATATATAAAGAAGCTGAGAAAATATTTTATTATCAAGGTTATTATCAAGATAGATATCTTACTGACGTTTATGGCATCTTCTCCTGCATTTCTCCTGCCATTTTGCTAACACAATCCCAACCATTTCTTTCCAATGAAATTACTTTACAGTAAAGATGTTCTTGGAATATTATACTCACCTGATTTGTACCTACCAGAACCACCCCAGATACTGTGGAACCATAGGAAGATGTCCATGAGCTTCTCCCAATGTGTAACCTGCTCTGCATTTCTCCTGCCATTTTGCTAACACAATCCCAACCATTTCTTTCCAATGAAATCACTTTACAGGAAAGATGTTCTTGGAATATTATACTCACCTGATTTGTACCTACCAGAACCACCCCAGATACTGTGGAACCATAGGAAGATGTCCATGAGCTTCTCCCAATGTGTAACCTGCTCTGTATTTCTCCTGCCATTTTGCTAACACAATCCCAACCATTTCTATCCAATGAAATCACTTTACAGGAAAGATGTTCTTGGAATATTATACTCACCTGATTTGTACCTACCAGAACCACCCCAGATACTGTGGAACCATAGGAAGATGTCCATGAGCTTCTCCCAATGTGTAACCTGCTCTGCATTTCTCCTGCCATTTTGCTAACACAATCCCAACCATTTCTTTCCAATGAAATCACTTTACAGAAAAGATGTTATTGGAATATTATATTCACCTGATTTGTACCTACCAGAACCACCCCAGATACTGTGGAACCATAGGAAGATGTCCATGAGCTTCTCCCAATGTGTAACCTGCTCTGCATTTCTCCTGCCATTTTGCTAACACAATCCCAACCATTTCTTTCCAATGAAATTACTTTACAGTAAAGATGTTCTTGGAATATTATACTCACCTGATTTGTACCTACCAGAACCACCCCAGATACTGTGGAACCATAGGAAGATGTCCATGAGCTTCTCCCAATGTGTAACCTGCTCTGCATTTCTCCTGCCATTTTGCTAACACAATCCCAACCATTTCTTTCCAATGAAATCACTTTACAGAAAAGATGTTATTGGAATATTATATTCACCTGATTTGTACCTACCAGAACACCCCCAGATACTGTGGAACCATAGGAAGATGTCCATGAGCTTCTCCCAATGTGTAACCTGCTCTGCATTTCTCCTGCCATTTTGCTAACACAATCCCAACCATTTCTTTCCAATGAAATCACTTTACAGGAAAGATGTTCTTGGAATATTATACTCACCTGATTTGCACCTACCAGAACCACCCCAGATACTGACTGGACAGGGAAGAACAGATCTCCTTTTATTAACCAGTGTCAGTAACATCCACAGAGAAATCTCTTGAGAAATCTCCAGGAGACTCTGGGGTTTCAATGAAATTACCAATCCTCAAGAGAAGGTCACAATTAGTCTTTATAACAACCAATTTATTAAGTCCAATCCATTTGAAATTTTTTTTTATTAAGAAACTGATAAAATCGATCAAAAATAATAATGCTATTTTCTGGTACATCATCTTGTGTTTTAAGGTGATAATCCCTTGGAATTTTGCATATTGTTTTACTGCACAGCATTATGATGTTTTGGTTCTAAACACAATGATATACAATGTTACAAACATTATACATAAAGTATAATCCATACTTTCTCAACTCAATTTTTCAGTTCCAAATTTAAAAGGGAACTCTTGCTTATTTTTCAATTTCAGTCACAGACACACAAACATGTATAGCAATTTATTTTTGAAATCCTTAACACAAATTTTTTTCTATCTAAAAATTGCACTGGTAGCTGGTACTGAATGATTAATTTGAGTCTCTCTTGTTGAGGAAGGGCACTGATAAACCTGTAATTAACATAGCCATTTTAAGTTTTTCCTCCTTTTTCCCCTGTTTTTGTGGTCCCACAATATATAATGGATATCCCTGATTTTACCTTTTCTCAGATTTCATATAATTTAATTTCTGGTCCCCTGAAAAAATGTATAATGGAGGTTCTACTGCATGATAAAACAGTTGCTTTTTAACCTTATGTCGGTGGGATAAAATGTTCACCTCTTGGTTTATAAATGCCATGAGCTATTGAAGGGGTAGTTGACCTTCTTGATAATGACATAGACAGCAGCTCTCTATTCTAGTGCCTATAAAGATTGCTTGTCAGATTCGATATACCCTTAAAATTCAAACACATGGTATACTGTGAGATGTATACTGTGATCAACCTTGTATAATGTTCTGCTTGATTAGAGATTGGTGTTCTGGACATCTATATATTGCATAGACCAAAATACACCTAAAGCCATCACTAAGCTCAAAAACCCCACCAACGCTGGCCCTCATTAACAACCTTTTAGGTCCCAGAGCGCGCATGTGTTAGTTGTTGCACATTCACGATGACACACGCATGTGCGAATTGTCGTGTGCGCATGTGCGAATTGTCGTGTGCGCATGTGCGTCAGTGCAAAAAGACGGGGAAATACCACACACAGTCGGGGAGAGAGGGGACCAGACATGGGGTAGGGTACAGAGAAGGTACAAGTGAAGAGGATTTAGGGATTCTGGGGAGTTTAAGCAGCAGCAAATTAGATCTGATTTAGTCAAAATGAGGGAAATGTTCAGGAGCCGGGTGTAAGGAAAGGTCTAACAGAAGTCATGGAAACAACACCCTTCTCTATTGCATCATCTGTGGCAGGGTTGAAAAGCTATACATTGAGGAGGAGTAATATGGCCGTTAGGAGGAAGTGATGATGGAAAAATGCAAGATGACAAGCAACACATGTGCTCTACAATAGACAGGAGCCCTAAGGACATATAAAGGCTTTCTCATCAGAGACATTATAACTAGCCCATAGTGGATTAGTCAGGGAACCCTTCCAGGAAGGAACTCTCTGTACTAAAGGCCAAATATCTAAGAGGTTACCACAATCTCTGCAGCAGGGCCCAACAGGATCTGACTACAGGAGCTTTACTATAAAGTCTTGTTACATCCTCCCTAACTCACTGAACTGTACCTTCTACAATCTACATTCCTAATGAGCAAGTGGGGTAAGGCCTGGGCCCCCCATACCTCCAATCCTAAACACATTTCTTCAATTAAGCCAATCGAAGAGTACCTACATAGCACAAAAGAGTCCACAGATTCACTACTACATTATTTAGTTACATAGTTACATAGTTAAATTGGGTTGAAAAAAGACAAAGTCCATCAAGTTCAACCGCTCCAAATGAAAACCCCACAAACATACACACACCCCTCCCTACTTTTAATTAAATTCTATATACCCATACCTATACTAACAATAGAGTTTAGTATCACAATAGCCTTTGTATTATGTCTGTCCAAAAAATCATCCAAGCCATTCTTAAAGGCATTAACTGAATCAGCATCACAACATCACCCGGCAGTGCATTCCCCAACCTCACTGTCTTGACTTTGAAGAACCCCCTAAGTTGCTTCAAATGAAAGTTCTTTTCTTCTAGTCTAAAGAGGTGGCCTCTGGTACGGTGATCCACTTTATGGGTAAAAAGGTCCCCTGCTATTTGTCTATAATGTCCTCTAATGTACTTGTAAAGTCTAATCATGTCCCCTCACAAGTGCCTTTTTTCCCCCAGAGAAAACAACCCCAACCTTGTCAGTCTCCCCTCATAATTTAACTCTTCCCTCCCTCTAACCAGTTTAGTTGCACTTAGTCTCTGCACTCTCTCCAGCTCATTTATATCCCTCTTAAGGACTGGAGTCCAAAACTGCCCCCATACTCCAGATGAGGCCTCACCAGGGACCTATAAAGAGACACAATTATGTTTCATCCCTTGAGTTAATGCCCTTTTTTATGCAAGACAGAACTTTATTTGCTTTAGTAGCCACAGAATGACACTGCCCAGAATTAGACAACTTGTTATCTACAAAGACCCCAAGATCCTTCTCATTTCAGGAAACTCCCAACACACTGCCATTTAGTGTATAACTTGCATTTATATTATTTTTGTCAAAGTGCATAACCTGCATTTATCAACATTGAACCTCATTTTCCAGTTTGCTGCCCAGTTTTCCAGTTTAGACAAATCACTGTGCAAAGTGGCAGCATCCTGCATGAAACCTATAGTTCTGCACAATTTAGTCTCATCTGCAAAAATAGAAACAGCACTTTCAATGGCCACCTCCAGGTCATTAATAAACAAGTTGAAAAGCAAGGGACCTAGTACAGAGCCCTGCGGTACTCCACTAACAACACTGGTCCAATTAGAAAATGTTCCATTTACCACCACTCTTTGTAGTCTATCTTTTAGCCAGTTCTCTATCCAGGTACAAATACTATGTTCCAGGCTAACATTCCTTCATTTAACCAGTAACCTTTTGTGTGGCACTGTATCAAATGCTTTAGCAAAGTCTAAGTAAATCACATCCACTGCCATCCCAAAATCAAGGTCTCTACTTACCTTCTCATAAAAAGAAATTAAGTTAGTCTGGCAAGATCTATTACGCATAAAACCATTCTGGCACAAACTCATAGGGGTATATTTATCAAACAGTGAAGTTAATAGTGAAGTTCCGCCACTAGAGTGAAATTCTATAGAAATGAATGGAGAGATGCAGAATTTCACTCTAGTGGCGGAACTTCACTTTTTGATAAATTTACCCCATAGTATTATGATTTGCTATGAAGTCGAGTATCTTATCCTTTATTAACCCTTCGAAAAGCTTTCCTACCACTGACGTCAGACTAACTGGCCTATAGTTTTGAGGCTGAAAATGGGATCCTTTATTGAATAGAGGCACGACATTAGCAATTTGCCAGTCTCTCTGCACTATGCCAGATCTCAATGAATCCTGAAAAATTAAGTAAAGAGGTTTGGCAATCACAGACTTAGATGTGGATAACCCTTCCCCACAAAGGAACCTGAAAATCCACAGCAAGCAGACCTCCAGCACGGATCTATTAATGTGGTTCAAACATATGCTGTGTACTAAACAGGAGGCAACATTGTAAATGTGTGGCTGAGAGATTGGTGTAGGGAGGAGGGTTTTGGGTTTTTGAGAGAACTGGGCTGATTTCTCAGTCAACTACAGGCTTTTTGCTAGGGATGTGCTGCAGCTCAATGATGATGGTGCAGCTGTTTTGGGGAGAAGATGACTAGAGGGTTGGAGGAGATTTTAAACTAGGCATGGGGGGGTGGGTTCAGTAAAGGATTCCATGGAAGACAGGTTAGCTGAGATAGTGGGTAGGGATGGGCAAATTTGACCCGTTTCGTTTTGCCAAAAATTTGCCACTGGCATTAAAGTCTATGGGTGTCAAAAAAGATCTTGTCACACGGCGAAATCTTTGCCGCGCATGTTTTTTTTTTTGCAGCGCGACATCTCACAAGTCTATGGCCGTCATTTTTGCAGCGAAACTTGGTGAAAAAATTCGCCCAACCCTAATAGTGGGCAAAGGAAGGGAAAATGGGGGAGGAGATTTGGCTGGGGATACTGTTAAGGATAGGGAGGAGCACATGTCATATGTTCAATATGGGACCAGTATTAAATGTATGTTTACAAATGCAACGAGACTGACTGGTAAAATGGGAGAGCTGGAGCTGCTGGTGTTGGAGGGAAAATATGATGTGATTGGTGTGGCCGAAACATGGCTGAATGAGTCACATGACTGGGCAGTTAATATCAGTGGCTATACTTTGTTTCGGAGGGACAGAGGCAATAGAAAAGGAGGAGGGGTATGTCTGTTTGTTAGGCAGGATTTAAATCTAATATAAAGGAGGAGGTTATGTTAGAAAATGAGGGGGCAGAAGACTTATGGGTGGAGTTCTTCACCAATTGTAAAGAGTCCAGCAAATTAATTGTAGGAGTCACTATAGACCCCCTAATGTAAGTGACGAGGAGGAGGCGAAACTCCTGATGCAAATAGAAAAGGCTGCTAGTTTGGGTAAATAATGATAATGGGGGATTTTAATTACCCAGATATTGGCTGGAGCAACAGTACTGCTAGATCAGTTGATGGGAACAAGTTTATGACAATTTTATGACCCAAGTTTTTGAGGAGCCAACCATAAAAAATGCTATTCTGGATCTAGTGATCTCAAACGGCTCAGAACATATAGCGAATGTGCAAGTCATTGAACCCCTGGGCAATAATGACCATAATGTTATATCATTTAATGTCTGGTGCAAAAAAACAAATATATACTGAGTCAACAAAAATCATGAATGTCAGAAAAACTAAGTTTAGTGCCTTGACGGCTGCCCTTAAGAGCATTGTTTGGGGTATTATGTTTTCTTCTAAAAACAAAACAGAAATGGTTGCCATTTAAAATGATATTAAATTGTTACTGTCCTCAATTTATTCCATTTGGCTAACTAACTATATTAGAAACTTTTTTTTTTTGCACAAACTATTTGCACAGTTTTTATTTTCACACTGAACTGTTCCTTTAAGGAGTAAATGTTGAAGCTCTAAGAATCACCCTATGTGGCTTAATATAGAAGTAAAGAAGTTAATGGGAAATAAGAGAAAGGCATTTAAAAACTACAAATCTGTTGCAACAGAAGCTGCATTTAATGAATATAAACATTATAATAAATGTTGTAAAACAGTAATCAGGTAGGCAAAGATAGGTAATGAGGAGCACATTGCCGGTGAGGCTAAGACTAACCCTAAAAAGATTTTTAAGTAAATTAATAGTAAAAAGATGCAGGTTGAGAGTGTTGCTCCATTAAATAATGGTACCAGTATGATTGTAACAGATACAGAAAAGGCAAATGTGCTAAATCAGTATAAAGCTTTAATAAAAAATTATTTAAACAAGGCTCCAGGGCCAGATGGCATACACCCCCCGGGTTCTAAGAGAGCTTTGTTCAGTTAGTTAATGGCATTATGAACGGCAATCAGCATGGCTTTATGAAGGATAGGTCATGTCAGACAAATCTGATTGCTTTTGATGATGAGTTAAGTAAGATGCTGGACAGTGGGGGGAGAAGTAGATGTGATCTATTTGGAATTTACCAAATCATTTGATACCACACTGCACAAATGACTGCTTTAAAAAATTAAGGTCTGTTGGGCTTAATAAAGTGGTTTGCTCATGGATAGAAAACTGGCTACAGGATCGGGTACAGAGGGTGGTTGTTAATGGGACATTCTCTACTTGGAGTAAGGTTATTAGTGGGGTCCCTCAAGGCTTGGTATTGGGTCCACTTTTATTTAACTTGTTCATTAATGACTTAGGGGAGGGTATTGTAAGTAATGTATCAGTGTTTGCAGATGAGACAAAACTATCAGCCCAATTAATTCCATCCAGGATGCGGCACTTGCAACAGGATCTTGACTAACTGGCAATCTGGGCAGCTAAGTGGCAAATGAGATTCAATGTTGATAAATGTAAAGTCCTGCACCTGGGATGTAACAATATCCACTTATACCCTTAATGGGACTGCACTAGGCAAATCCATAATGGAGACGGAGCTTGGAGTCCTTGTAGATAATAAACTTGTCTGTAGCAAGCAATGCCAGTCAGCAACATCAAGGGCAAATAAGGTCTTGACTTGTATTAAATGGGGCAGAGAGTCACGGGAGGAGGGGGTCCCACTGTATAGAGCACTGGTAAGGCCCCATCTAGAATATGCCGTACAGTTTTGGTCTCCCATCACTCTCCCATCACTCAAACAAACAAAAAATCTTAGCTATGAGGAAAGACTGGCCAAATTGGGGATGTTCACTCTGGAGAAGAGGCGCTTAAGGGGTGATATGATAACTTTGTATAAATATATAAGGGGATCATATAATAATCTCTCTAATGTTTATTTACCAGTAGCTCCTTCCAGCTGACAAGAGGACTCCCTCTTAATCTATTAATTTATATTTAACTTAATTTCCCATTAGTTGTAATATCAACTTTTTTTTACAATTCATGTCTGTGTATAGTATTTATTTATAACTAAAATCATTTTCTCTGTAAATAAAATCATTTTAAAATGCTTATGTGCTCTGTGCAATTTCATTAATAGTCTGTGTATATTATACATTTAGAAATAAATTAAATATTCAATTTATATTAAATATTAAAATGAATATTAAATTAATATTATATACATATTAAAATGCATATGTGTTCTGTGCAATTATCATAATATCAATTTTGATGCTATTAAGATATTTTAGAATTTTTATTGTTATAAAAATGCTCTAAGATTCATATCCATATTTAATCCCTGTGGGGCCAGGGTTTGCATATTATGGATCCACCTACTCTCCTCCTTTAGGGTTCTTTTAATTCTATCACCTCCTCTCCAATTATTTGCTATTTCAGTAATGCCCCACAATTTTAACCCTGTAGCGCTTTCATTGTGAAATTGTTTAAAATGGTTTGACACATTGTAGTTTTTCACTCCTTTTTTAATTTCTAATTTATTCATTTATTCTTTCCCTCAAACTTCTATTTGTTTTCCCAATAAATTGTAAACCACAGGGGCACTCCAAACAGGACACAACATTTTTGGTGGTACATTTGATACAATTTTCAATCTTATAAGTAACATTGGATTTCAATTTTTTCTTTTTCTCACATACCTGCAGGCTTTGCAAAGGGCACAGGGTTAGAATCATTCCCATTCTTCTTTTTGTTTTTTATTTTGTGTTCTTTCTGTGGGGATATAGTTATGCACTAGCATTTGTCCCGAATTCTTTGATTTTATATATTATAAACATAATGTGGTGATAAACCTACAATTCTCTCCTTTATCTTCAATTTCTTTACCTTCTTTTCCTTTAAGGAGATCCTCTCTGTTTATCATATTTATTTTCTTGATTTCTCAATTAAATCTTTACTATATCCTATTTGATCAAATCTCTCTGATATGAATTCCAATTGTGTTTCTAATTCTACTGGATCAGAACAATATTTCTTCAGTCTATGAAATTGTCCGTATGGAATATTTTTTAACCAAAGTGGATTGTGGTTGCTTGTATTGAGGACATAGTTACACACAGCCACGTTTTTAAAAAAATGTTTTAAATTGCATCTGTTCCTCTTTTATGTATATTTCTAAATCTAAGAAATTCACACTTGGCTGTAAATTCTAAATTTATATAATTCTTATTGAGATCATTAATACAGTCCAGGAGTCCTACTTCACTCCCCTGCATACTAATACAACATCATCTATGAAGAGCCACCATAGGATCAGATTCCCACCGTTATGTCCTGGGTATCTAGGAACTAGCAGTTCTATATTTCTATGACTGATTAAAGAAATTTTATGAAACGCAATGTTAAAAAGTAATAAAAATGGTGATATCTAGGGGACAAATACATTTTTACAAAACTCTAGGAATCTACATCTATTCTTTGGATATTTCATTAAAATAGTGTTTTTAAAGGCTTCTTTTATATCTTTACTTCTCAAGCTGTATATAAGTGGGTTGAGCAAAGGAATTGCCACAATGTACAACAGAGAGACAGCTTTGACACTAGCCAGTAATTGTTTTCTGGGACTAACTAAATAAATAGCAATGAGAGCCCCATAAAATAAGGAGACCACAGCCAAGTGGGAGCTGCAGGTGGAGAAGGCTTTTTGTCTCCCGGTATTGGACACTATCTTTAGGATTGCATGGGCAATACACATATATGATACAATGATCAGTATAAATGGGGAAACAATAATAGGGATAGAGAGTAAAAAAACTTCCACTTGCACAAAGAACGTATCTGAGCAGGAAATTTGCAGAAGAGGATCCAGATCACAGAAAAAATGGTCAATGTTTTTATTTTCACAGAACTCTAGGGTCCCAACCAGATTCACAGTTATCAATGCAGAACTAAGACTGAGGAGCCAACATATGAGTATGACTTTAACACAAACCCTGTGAGACATTATAGAAGTGTAACGCAGAGGGATACAGATGGCCACATATCTGTCATAGGACATTACTGCTAGAAGCAAACACTCAAAAATTTCTAAACTCCCCATAAAATACATTTGTGTCATACAGCCAAATAAGGACATTGTAGCTCCTTCATTTATTATGGTTTGGAGGAGGGTAGGGACAATATCTGTGGACTCCAGTAGATCAGAAAGGGACAACTGTTGGAGAAAGAAGTACATGGGAGACTGGAGGTTCCGGCTGGAGGACACCAACACTATGATGAGGACGTTCTCCCAAACTGTCATAATGTAAATCAGAAGGAACAGAGAGAACAGGGGAATCTTGAAGTTGTGGAGATTCTGAAATCCCAAGAGAACAATCTCACTGACCAGCGTCTCATTCTTCTCAAGCATTGTCTGGAATTGAATAATACATTTTAAAAATGTTATCAATAGAAAAAGCATCCATTGCTTTTCACCATCCCAGTAATATAATGTATGAATTCCTTCTCCAACTACATTTTTGTTCCCCATCATAATTTCCTACAGATGCTGCCAGGCAGGAAGTGAAGGAGTTGGCAGTTAGAAGTAACAGTTGGTCAGTGAAGGAAGGAAGGAAGGTAGTAGATGAAATTTTAGATACAGGAGAGAACCCCTTTCTCAAGCTTGAGAAAGGGGTGTGGCCCCAAAATGTTGCACATTCCACACTTTTTGAATTAAAGCAAGGGTTCACCTGCTGTAAAAGCCTTGTGTGCCAGTATTTACTGTTCCTGGATCTGTTTTGGAGGTTGCCGTGTCCTCTGATACAGAGCACCAAGCTACTAATGTTAAGGGCTGGGTGTGCGATCGCTCTATCTTGTTCCAGATACAGGAGAGAATACATCGGAGGAAGAAATAATAGAAATAAACACTAACACACTTATTAAAGTAGAAGTAAAGCTTAAAAAGATGCTGTCATGGGAAAACATTTTTTTTTCAAAACACATCAGTTAATAGCGCTGCTTCAGAAAACAGGTTCTCCCAGTCATGTGACTTGAAGTGATATCACCCACTTCCTTTCCTCCCCAGCAACCTAAAAGAACAATGGGAAGGTAACCAGATAGCAGCTCCCTAACACAAGATAACAGCTACCTAGTAGATCTAAGATCAGCACTCAATAGTAAAATCCAGGTCCCACTGCAACACATTCAGTTGCATTGAGTAGGAGAAATAACAGTCTGCCAGAAAGCAGTTCCATCCTAAAGTGCTGGCTCTTTCTGAAAGCACATGACCAGGCAAAATAATCTAAGATGGCTGCTTTCACCCCAATATTGCAACTAAAAAAATACACTTGTTGGTTCAGGAATTACATTTTCTGTGGTAGAGTGAAATATTTGCAGTGTAAACAGTGTAATTTAGAAATAAAAACTACACCATAAAATTCATGACAGAATCTCTTTAACTAAAGAAATAGCTAAAAATGTTGTACCTGATGTTTTGTGCTTCTGTACCAGCCCAAGGCAACCACAGCCCTTTAGCAGTAAAGATCTGTGTCTCCAAAGATGCCCCAGTAGCTCCCCATCTTCTTTTCTGCTGATTCACTGATTCACATGCTCTGTGCTGCTGTCACTTACTGAGCTTAGGGAGCCACTCACAATATACAGTACACATAGAATAGAAATGTCACAATATAAGGCTGATTAGTAATTAATACACATAATTACAACATGGCAGCACAGAAACCAGTGCAATTAGCATCAGAATTGAATAATCAGCAAACCTGTAGCATCAGCTTATATTACAGCCAGGGAAGCTCGTTTTCTGCTTTATAATTAGTGACGAGCCCTAAGCTTAGCTTCTCAACAGCCAATCAGAGCCCACTGAGCATGTGAGTGTCACAGACACTTTCCAAGATGGTGACCCTGGATCATTGTTGCTATTGAGAAGCTGAAATTTTAGGCTGGTGCAATGTTTAGTATATAAGATATGGCATTTTGTCCATATCCATTTTTAGGGTTTAGTTCTCCTTTAATGCTGTCTTCCTATTGTTCTGTTACTACTGGTCATATCTACTTACACCTCTTGTAAATGGTTCATTCTCTGGGTTATTACTTATAAGCTAAATTGTATATAGATGATATATAATATTTAATTAGACAGAAATTCTAAAGTGGATATTGAATTAATGGGAATGCACTGGCAGTGAGAAGCAAAGAAAGGGATGTAGGAATTATATATTCAAGCACCCTATAAGTTAAGTAGGCAATGTAGTAAAGCTGTAGGGATA
The DNA here is from genome assembly GCF_017654675.1 of Xenopus laevis. Taxonomy (NCBI): domain Eukaryota; kingdom Metazoa; phylum Chordata; class Amphibia; order Anura; family Pipidae; genus Xenopus; species Xenopus laevis. Next base: position 160,282,124 of record NC_054375.1, read on the forward strand.
GCAAATCTAATGTTAGCTGAATAAGAAGGGGATGAGTTATATATACTATATTTTACTTGAGAAGGATTTGGGGATTTTTGTGGACAACAGACTTTGCAAGTCTAGACAAAGTCCCTCAGTGGCTACTAAAGCAAATAAGTGCTGTCTTGCATAAAAATGGCTGTTAACTTGAGAACAAAATTAGTTTTCCTCTTATATTGATCCTTGGTGAGCCCTCACCTTGAGTATGTGTTACAATTTTTATCGATTAGGCAAAAAATTGCGCACGCACACCTGGCCTCTCCAAAAAGTTACGTAGGGTGCCTGGGGTATAGGAGGACGGCCCCTCCACAATTAATGAACAAAAAGTAACTCCAGCACACGTAACATGCTCAAGGGATTGCTCCCATGTTTAATGTCAATCCAACGTTTCGGGGGCATACCCCTTCGTCAATTTTTATCCCCAGTCCATATGAAAGGATATAACAAGCAGGACAAAGTACAGAAACTTGCCAACTAGACTAGGAAAGAAATGGAAGACTGCAACTATAAGGAAAGACTGTTAAGACCGGGTTGTTTCTTGTTTGTGAGGGGACATGATTGCTCTTTACAAGTAAAAGTACAATAGAGGACATACAGACATCTTGTATAACATATACAGGAAACAAAAAAATCAGAGGTCCCTATTGAGACTTGAGACATTGAAATCTTTTTCAAAGTGAGGCAAATAATCCTTCATGTGATGGCTGTGAGGTCTTGAAATGGGGGCTTGAATGACTTCTTGGACAAGCTTAATATCTCAATTTAGTTAGTTCCAGTTAGTTTAGTATAGGTAGGTTTGTGTGTATAGATACATCTGTATATGTTACATAGTAACATACTTAAATTGGGTTGAAAAAAGACCAAATTCCATCAAGTTCAATCCCACTATATAAGGGATCTCTCCCTACATCATACATAGGTCCCACTGTTCAGTTGTCTGTTATTAACCAAAACTAGAATGTTTTCTTGTATCTGTGGATAGAACTACCATGATCTTCATGCAAGGCAACCTTTTGTCTGGGATTCCATAGTTATGGTACGGCATCCACACACAAAAAAATCCCCTAATATACTGGTGGTGAAATCTCCTTTCCTTCCCGACCAACAAATCAGTCTGCATGTAATACCATAACCCAACTGTCTTTACAATAAAGAAACCCTTGCTATGATGACATTTATTCATATTTATATATTTATATAATTCTTGCATGTCTTACTAATTAACAAACATGCCTGCCTTCAACTGTAAAAATCTTCAAAGTTTAACAAAAAAGGTTTGGTGGTAGATCATAAGCACTATTATTCAACACAATTTAATATTAGCATAAATAACTTTAGACTGTTTCAATGAACATTCTTCAAATAAAATGTTATTTACATGAAGTAGCCTCTGTAGAGAGGAAATAACCAATAGGCACATAATAAAGAGAGAAGGGAAGAGATGAAGTCCCCCAATCCTGTGGAACCATAGGAAAATGCCCATGAGTTTCTCCCAATGTGTAACCTGCTCTGTATTTCTCCTGCCATTTTGCCAACACAATCCCAACCATTTCTTTCCAATGAAATCACTTTACAGGAAAGATGTTCTTGGAATATTATACTCACCTGATTTGCACCTACCAGAACCACCCCAGATACTGACTGGACAGGGAAGAACAGATCTCCTTTTATTAACCAGTGTCAGTAACAACCACAGCTGAGAAACCTACTGAGAAATCTCTAAGAGACTTTGGGGTTTGGGATAATTACCAGTCCTTAGAGGGATTTCATATTTTGCTTTATAATTGGCAATTTTTTCTATTGGTTTCAGAATTGATCTCAATATTTTAGTGTGTACCTTTGGTAGAGTTTTTTTTTTAAAATTTCTTTGAAGAGAGGTTATACTTAATAATGATTATTGTGTGAGTGCAATGCAGGGTATAAAGGTAAAAATCACAAATAAGTATAAAAAATGAAGAAAGAGTATATAGCTATAAAGAAGTATTGCAAATGAAGGAAGAGGTGTTTACACAAGTTAGGAAGTTGCCACTTACATCCATTTTCTCACACAGTTGCATGAAGGGATGTTACATGTTGAACAAATCTTTATATTATTTTTGCCAAAGTGCATAACCTGCATTTATCAACATTGAACCTCATTTTCCAGTTTGCTGCCCAGTTTTCCAGTTTAGACAAATCACTGTGCAAAGTGTCAGCATCCTGCATGGAACCTATAGTTCTGCACAATTTAGTCTCATCTGCAAAAATAGAAACAGTACTTTCAATGGCCACCTCCAGGTCATTAATAAACAAGTTGAAAAGCAAGGGACCTAGTACAGAGCCCTGCGGTACTCCACTAACAACACTGGTCCAATTAGAAAATGTTCCATTTACCACCACTCTTTGTAGTCTATCTTTTAGCCAGTTCTCTATCCAGGTACAAATACTATGTTCCAGGCCAACATTCCTTCATTTAACCAGTAACCTTCTGTGTGACACTGTATCAAATGCTTTAGCAAAGTCTAGGTAAATCACATCCACTGCCATCCCAGAATCCAGGTCTCTACTTACCTTCTCATAAAAAGAAATTAAGTAAGTTAATTTAAGTAAATCACATCCACTGCCTCCAAAGTCAAGTCTTCTGCTCCCCTCTTCATAAAAAGCAAATACATTTTGCACCCAATAAAAGTCGTAGAATTAGGATGTGGAGTGTATTACATCTATCCCCATCAGGATCAATTTTTGAAAAGTTGTACCACATTAGCATCAAAATAACTTTTATTATTATTATTATTTATTATTTCTTGAGCTAAATAAGGCAGGGAGGTTGAACCTACTCCATGTTTGGTCCTTATGAGATAAATGCAATCTGAGTTTATTTTTCCTTTGTACAAAATACATTGGGGTCAATAGTCATTAGTTGTTGTGTTTTTTCACTGTGAAATTGTACAGTTTCCATAAAATATATGCTCATGGCTAAAAGCAGATGTTCACAATGAGTTCAGGCCTGGTGAAAAACTTCACTCATAGTAGAAGAAAACGACAGGGAATGACAGTAAGAGAAAATCTATATGTGCTAAGATTGTGTGAGAGCTGGAAGCTCTAGAATAGGAAATAAATCACAGAAGAATTGGTTAAGGGTGTTTTGGTCACAGAACTGTGGGAGGTAGCCATGATATTGGGAAGAGCTGAGGTCAAACAGCCAGGACAAGACTAAATCCAACACAAACCCATTAGGACATATAGAAGTGTTTGGTTCTTCATGGACTTTTCCTAGGAGAAATAAAACAATAATTTAGCTTTTATAGCTAAACTCTATGACAACCTCAACCAAATTCATTATAAAAAGGAACCTTTGGTGTCATTGTAACTGGTTGGAATACTGGGCCTATTGGTCATCATCATTCTGTTTTTGTTTTAATTTTTATTTAATGAGAATAATTAAACAGCAAACATTCATAGAAATCCATATCCAGGATAATGTAGATCATTTCTAGGTGAGTCATAATAATACAATAGTCCATTAGTCAAATAAATATGGAAATAAAATTCACTTGCTTCAGGAAGACTTATGGCCATTTTTAGAAGAGTCCTGTGTCACAGTGAAATTTTTAAGAATGGTTTGTACCTTCATCCTTTCAATGTGGTCTGGGGTGTATAGAAATATTTTCCATTCTGAAATTGGATTTTTTTGCCTAATAATTACCAGCAATACTGCCAACTGTCAGTTGTACTAGCTGGGGGGGATATTTTGTAGATGACCGGTATATATCCCCATTCTTTAGGTTTTAAAACGACCTCTTTAAGAGACACCATGGCAGGCCCGGACTGGCAATCTGTGGGTTCTGGCAAATGCCAGAGGGCCTGCTATAAGGTCCCATAGAAAGTCATTATTTAGTGGGCTGGTGGGGGCTGTTTGGGCCTCAGTGTACCTGAAATGCCAGGGCCTATTATAATTCTCAGTCCAGACCTGCACCATGGGGTTAACCAGCCAGAGATGGGCTGGACATCCAAGGGGTGTTTAACGAGCAGCAGCTGAAAGGGGTGGAAGTTTTTCTCAAGTGGTAACTCGCTGCTGAGTTGAACAGAAAATGCTGTCTCTCTAAAGACTGGAGAGTTCATTCCCTAAAGACTGGATGTTATATGTTTGGCAAGTTTTGGACTTTTCTACTGCTGAAGTGATGCTGTTTTGTTTTCTGGACAACTGTTTGCTGCTGAAAGCTTAAAGGGATACTGTCATCAGAAAACATGTTTTTTTCAAAACAGTTAATAGTGCTACTCCAGCAGAATTCTGCACTGAAATCCATTTCTCAAAAGAGCAAACAGATTTTTTTATATTCAATTTTGAAATCTGACATGGGGCTAGACATTTTGTCAATTTCCCAGCTGCCCCCAGTCATGTGACTTGTGCCTGCACTTTAGGAGAGAGAGATGCTTTCTGGCAGGCTGTTGTTTTTCCTTCTCAATGTAACTGAATATGTCTCAGTGGGACCTGGGTTTTTACTATTGAGTTTTGTTCTTAGATCTACCAGGCAGCTGTTATCTTGTGTTAGGGAGCTGCTATCTGATTACCTTCCCATTGTTCTTTTGTTTGGCTGCTGGGGGGGGAAGGGAGGAGGTGATATCAGTCCAACTTGCAGTACAGCAGTAAAGAGTGACTGAAGTTTATCAGAGCACAAGTCACATGACTGGGGGCAGCTGGGAAACTGACAAAATGTCTAGTCCCATGTCAGATTTCAAAATTGAATATAAAAAAATCTGTTTGCTGTTTTGAGAAATGGATTTCAGTGCAGAATTCTGCTGGAGCAGCACTATTAACTGATTCATTTTGGAAATTTTTTTTTTTCCCATGACAGTTTCCCTTTAACCTGAATTGAGAAAAATAAACAGACAGTTTTAACTTCAATCTGGAGTGGCCCACATGTCTGGTGAAAAAACCCCAAACTTCACACAGTAAATATTAATTACTTGATTGCATCACCAGCAAAGACCAATTGTATACAGTATATAGTATATCAATAGTAAAATGATAAACGTAAATATATTTAATATAAGGGCTCTGAAAAGCAAGTGTGATTAGTTTTGTTTCCTCAATATACACAATATAAGGGCCACATGACTTACTGTAGTAGCCCAGTGGGTTTAGCCCAAATCAATTTCAAATATGAAACAGGGTAAATAAGTTAATGCAAACAAAACACAATGGCCAAATATAATTCATCTAACACATAGTGTTAGACTATTATTTAAGTTTTTGACAGTGGTGTGGAACATCTGGTGTGGAACTAATGAATTGATGGAAAGGTTATGTATTTCCAATACTATAAATATTTTACAACCTCCACCTGACAATTACAGGCCTTTTCAAATCTTATATCTGTAGCAGGGAAGTTATGTTGAAGGTTCCGTCTTTTACAACTAGTTAGCATTAGTTAATCATGGGCAAATCAAGCCCATGTACAGTTAAAGTTCAAATCACTGATACGGCGAAATTTGTTAGGCTCAACTAGTGTGAAAAATACTAACCTCCTGCTGAATGTTTCTATATATCTGTAACCTTGTTATGCGCTAAGGGGGCCCAGTCTGAAGGTCAGTTAGGGGGAGATTTGGGGTGAGTGCTTATTTGTACCCTGGGTACCCCTGGAACTATAGCAGGGTGACACCCCAATGTTTCTATATATCTGTAACCTTGTTATGAGCTAAGGGGGCCCAGTCTGAAGGTCAGTTAGGGGGAGATTTGGGGTGAGTGCTTATTTGTACCCTGGGTACCCCTGGAACTATAGCAGAGTGACACCCCAATGTTTCTATATATCTGTAACCTTGTTATGAGCTAAGGGGGCCCAGTCTGAAGGTCAGTTAGGGGGAGATTTGGGGTGAGTGCTTATTTGTACCCTGGGTACCCCTGGAACTATAGCAGGGTGACTGTTACCCCAATGTTTCTATATATCTGTAACCTTGTTATGAGCTAAGGGGGCCCAGTCTGAAGGTCAGTTAGGGGGAGATTTGGGGTGAGTGCTTATTTGTGCCCTGGGTAACCCTGGAACTATAGCAGGGTGACAATTTCCATAATGTTCCTTTATATCTGTAACCTTGATAAAAGTAGGGCCCAAAGGCCAGTTAGAATGAGATTTGGAAATGAGTGGCAGACTTAATAAACGCCCAGTGTTTCTCAGGATATTTATTTAAATTGTCTTTTAAAGGCTTCTTTTATATCTGTGCTTCTTAAGCTGTAAATTAGTGGGTTGAGCAAAGGTATCAATACAGTGTACATTAAAGAGACAACTTTGACAATGGACAGTGATTGTTTACTGGGGCTGTCTAAATAAATAGCAATGAGAGTCCCATAAAACATGGAGACCACAGCCAAGTGGGAGCTGCAGGTGGAGAAGGCTTTTTGTCTCCCAGTATTGGACACTATCTTTAGGATTGTATGGGCAATACACATATATGATACAGTGATGAGTAGAAAGGGGCAAATCATTACTGGGATAGAAAGTAAAATAATGTCTATTTGCACAAAGAAAGTATCTGAGCAGGAAAGTTGTAGAAGAGGATCCACATCACAGAAATAATGGTCAATGTTTTTATTTTCACAGAATTGTAGGTTTCCTATCATATTTACAGTTACCAATGTAGAACAAAGACTTGTTACCCATGACATAAGAACGACTTTTACACAAACCCTGTGGGACATTATAGAAGAGTAACGCAGTGGGATACAGATGGCCACATATCTGTCATAGGACATTACTGCTAGAAGGAATGACTGAAATGTTTCAGAGAAGGCAAAAAAATAAAGTTGAGAGATACAACCAACAAGGGACATTGTGACACCGTCACTAATTACAGTTTGCAGTAGAATGGGTACAACAGTTGCCGTCTGTAGTAGATCAGACATGGACAGATGCTGGAGAAAGAAGTACATGGGGGACTGGAGGTTCTGGCTGGAGGACACCAACACTATGATGAGGACGTTCTCCCAAACTGTCATAATGTAAATCAGAAGGAACAGAGAGAACAGGGGAATCTTGAAGTTGTGGAGATTCTGAAATCCCAAGAGAACAATCTCACTGACCAACGTCTGGTTCTTCTCAAGCATTGTCTGGAGATGGATAATGAATTTCAAAAATGTAATCAACAGAAAAACCATCTGTTGCTTTTTACCATTCCAGTAATATAATGTAGGAATTCCTTTCCAATATAACGTTTACATTTGTAGTTTTGAACGTCTGCATTTGTTTCCCCTATCTTGATATACTACAGATGCTGCCAGGCAAGTGAAGAGTTGGAGGTTAGAAGGGACAATTGGCCAGTGAACTGAAGGTAGAATATTGAAATGTTGATACTTTGTTGAAATTAAGTTGAAATGTTAGATATTTTAAAAAATTTAATCAATAGACAAGTATCCTTTATCATTTTCCTATCAGAGATCTAATGCATCTAGGGGCACAAGTGTAGGTGTTATAAGAGCACACCCCTTAGTGAAAAATCCAGCACTGAAAACGCAACCTGCCATTTTTTTGCAATTTTTTGCACATTGCGTTTCAGTTTACAAATGAGCCCTATAATGTAAACGTTCCCACTCCAAGCTGCCCTGTAAGTAAGTGGTTAGTATTAACTTTGACTAACTTTTGACTTTGAATGTTGAAAAGGAACTCCCATTGAATTGGCATCTTGACAGATTTAGGTGGTGAGGTTTCATTTTTTTTTTCACAAGGAAAATGTTGTCTTGTATTTTTGTAAATCAACCCCTTAGTGTCACTTCTAAATGAATAATGTGAGAGAACAAACATGGCAGGTAGAGGAGATGAAATACTAGGACAGTATATAAGGGTGAAGCTACAGAAATCACCGTTATGTACACAAATACTTCCTATATGAGAAACACTACTGTCTGGTTAACGTATTGTTACTTTATAAAGAATTCTCTGCCCATTATCATTAACCTACTGGTCCTTCTTTTGTCCATTATATTCCTACCAACCTGTTTGATTTAGGTGAACAGCATTACTTCTGTAGGAATGTGAAAATTTAGACACCCTCACATATTATTGGCAAGCACATCTCTTGTAATATGGACTCCTTAATGGGTCCTAATGGGGACCTTGTGCTTATGTAACCCCTGTAGTTCTGACAGTGTACACTAGATGGCACTGTATAAAGGTTAGGGAACCATGCAGTCTGGGTCCATTGCTTTAGCCCTTACCTGAGCAGGCAGGAAGGGAATGTGCACTGGATCCTAGGAGCATTGGCCCTAGTAAATAGCATATAGCATATCCTTTTATAGATCACTCTAGGAGTGATAGAGAGGTTATTTAGTTGAGCAGCTCAAGGCTCCGACGAGGTTATTAGAGGGATTACTGACCCAGGGTAGGGACAAAGTGTTGAGACTAGGGATAATAGGAATTCCCCTAGCTGCCACTTAAAGAGATCCTGAAAACTGGGCAATACCTCCTCTCAAGTTGTGTAACCCTCTGCTGATGTGTCCATGGCCTGTAGGGATCCAACCAATTCTGGTACTGTGAGTATATGCTACCTTTATGCTATCTGTGTTCTAAGCTCCATTGTGTATATGTGCTATGTTAAATAAATACTGTTCTTGGTTAAGCCCAATTCTTGTGCATTGGCACATGGTTACAGTTACACTACACCTTGCTTCCACCCTGCTGCGAGGGCTTACCCCTGTGTAAAGAGAGTCTCATTTGTGGTATAACCCCACACTGAAAGTAGCTAAAACTTCTTTTCGTGTATTACTACCAATAACATAACTGGAATATACAGTAGATGGGGTCTTATATAATGAATATAAGGCACAAGGTTCCTAAAGCTGAATACAGAATGAATAGGCATTTAATGCCAGGAGAGGGATTTAGGAATGATACAACAAGGTGAAACCATACTGTAAGTAGGCAAGGTAGTAAAGCATGAGGAAAACATGCCTCATTTTAACCTGTATCAGAAGAGAGATAAGTACCAAAAAGGGGTGATTATATTTACATGGACACTGGTGAGACCTCACCATTTAAAGTCATTTTTGTAGCTCTAGTCCACAAAAAGACACCAATAAAACAAGAGGCATTTAAAACATACAATTGAGATGACTTGATTTAGAACACTTGTCAATATGTAAATATGCTCAGTAGTGTTCAAGTTTAATTATAATATAATTGCTATTGAAATCAGCATCTGGGAACTCAAACAAAGTCAAATCATTTTTAAAAAGTTGTTGCTGTTTCTGCCCATTTCCATAACTTGTAAAGCATATCTCCCTGTATTACCCAGATGGTCACCAGAAATGGAAAGTTTTTTCTCTCATTTACTGGTACAGGTATGGGACCCCTTACCTTGAAACCCATTATCCAGAAAGCCCTGAATTATGGAAGGGCCATCTCCAATAAACTCCATTTTATCCAAATAATCCAAACTTTAAAAATTATTCCTTTTTCTGTGTAATAATAAAACAGGAGCTTGTACTTGATCCCAACTAAGATATAATTAATCCTTATTGGAGTCTATTGGCTTTATTTAATGTTTACATGATTTTCTAGTAGACTTAAGGGATGAAGATCCAAATTACGAAAACATACATTATCCAGAAAACCTCATGTCCCAAACATTCTGGATAAAAGGCCCCAAACCTGTAGTTCTATCTTCGCCAATGCAGTGCTAGTCTTATTCACAGCCCTGTTTGGTGTGGATACCATAAATATTTGGAGAAACAGGTCTTCCATCAAGATACTCAGCTGTTTCTCTGGTATAATTCTTGTCTCTACATATATCAATGACCCCAAATAAGGACACTTGATCTGGTAAAGCTGATTACCAAATCAAATAACCATGACAAATACCTTCTAAACTACAGTAAGTAAATTGTCAAAATCATTATTTACTGCATGCCACAACCACAAATGTCAATCAATGTTTGTGTGAGAATGAAATAACTAACAGAAACATAAGGGAGAGAGAAGGGAGGAGATTAAGACAAAAAATACAACCCCCCAATCTTGTGGAACCAAAAGAAGATGTCCATGAGCTTCTCCCAATGTGTAACCTGCTCTGCATTTCTCCTGCCATTTTGCTAACACAATCCCAACTATTTCTTTCCAATGAAATTACTTTACAGGAAAGATGTTCTTGGAATATTATACTCACCTGATTTGCACCTACCAGAACCACCCCAGATACTGTGGAACCATAGGAAGATGTCCATGAGCTTCTCCCAATGTGTAACCTGCTCTGTATTTCTCCTGCCATTTTGCTAACACAATCCCAACCATTTCTTTCCAATGAAATCACTTTACAGGAAAGATGTTCTTGGAATATTATACTCACCTGATTTGCACCTACCAGAACTTCCCCAGATACTGTGGAACCATAGGAAGATGTCCATGAGCTTCTTCCAATGCGTAACCTGTTCTGTATTTTTCCTGCCATTTTGCTAACACAATCCCAACCATTTCTTTCCATTGAAATCACTTTATAGGAAAGATGTTCTTGGAATATTATACTCACCTGATTTGTACCTACCAGAACCATCCCAGATACTGTGGAACCATAGGAAGATGTCCATGAGCTTCTCCCAATGTGTAACCTACTCTGCATTTCTCCTGCCATTTTGCTAACACAATCCCAACCATTTCTTTCCAATGAAATCACTTTACAGGAAAGATGTTCTTGGAATATTATACTCACCTGATTTGCACCTACCAGAACCACCCCAGATACTGACTGGAAAGGGAAGAACAGATCTCCTTTTATTAACCAGTGTCAGTAACAAACACAGCTGAGAAACCTACTGAGAAATCTCCAGGAGACTCTGGGGTTTGGGATAATTAACAACCATTTGGGAAAAATAACAATTAGCCTTGCAGAAGTGCAGTGTAATTTTCTATTCAAATCATTATTGGAGGCTTTGTAGGGCAGACATGCAGAAGATGACCTGCAGCTCCATAATAAATGCAAAGATGCAGCAATTGTCTCTGAAATCTCTCTTCCTTGGACAGTATAACATGAATCAGATCAATATGAATTCCCAGTTTGAAATGAAAGAGAGAGCTATAGGTACCAACCAGCTGGTTTTGAGAGCTCCTGATCTCTCCTGATGTCTTTGCTTAAAGGGATACTGTTATGGGAAAATATTTTTTTCAAAACACATCAGTAAATATACATAATTACATAGATAAATTGGGTTGAAAAAAGACAAAGTCCATCAAGTCCAACCCCTCGAAATGAAAACCCAACCCCATACACACACCCCTCCCTACTGTCACATAAATGATATATACCCAAATCTATACTAACTATAGAGTTTAGTATCACAATAGACTTTGTATTATGTCTGTCCAAGAAATCATCCAAGTCCCTCTTATAGTCATTAACTGAATCAGCATCACAACATCACCCGGCAGTGCATTCCCCAACCTCACTGTCCTCACTGTGATGAACCCCCTACTCTGTTCTTTAAATGAAACTTCTTTTCTTCTAGTCTGAAAGGGAGGCCTCTGGTACGTGATTCTCTTTATGGGTAAAAAGGTCCCCTGCTATTTGTCTATAAGGTCCTCTAATGTACTTGTAAAGTCTAATCATGTCCCCTCACAAGCGCCTTTTTTCCAGAGAAAACAACCCCAACCTTGTCAGTCTCCCCTCATAATTTAACTCTTCCCTCCCTCTAACCAGTTTAGTTGCACTTAGTCTCTGCACTCTCTCCAGCTCATTTATATCCCTCTTAAGGACTGGAGTCCAAAACTGCCCCCATACTCCAGATGAGGCCTCACCATGGACCTATAAAGAGACACAATTATGTTTCATCCCTTGAGTTAATGCCCTTTTTTATACTAGAACTTTATTTGCTTTAGTAGCCACAGAATGACACTGCCCAGAATTAGACAATTTGTTATCTACAAAGACCCCAAGATCCTTCTCATTTAAGGAAACTCCCAACACACTGCCATTTAGTGTATAACTTGCATTTATATTATTTTTGTCAAAGTGCATAACCTGCATTTATCAACATTGAACCTCATTTTCCAGTTTGCTGCCCAGTTTCCCAGTTTAGACAAATCACTGTGCAAAGTGTCAGCATCCTGCATGGAACCTATAGTTCTGCACAATTTAGTCTCATCTGCAAAAATAGAAACAGTACTTTCAATGGCCACCTCCAGGTCATTAATAAACAAGTTGAAAAGCAAGGGACCTAGTACAGAGCCCTGCGGTACTCCACTAACAACACTGGTCCAATTAGAAAATGTTCCATTTACCACCACTCTTTGTAGTCTATCTTTTAGCCAGTTCTCTATCCAGGTACAAATACTATGTTCCAGGCCAACATTCCTTCATTTAACCAGTAACCTTCTGTGTGGCACTGTATCAAATGCTTTAGCAAAGTCTAAGTAAATCACATCCACTGCCATCCCAGAGTCAAGGTCTCTACTTACCTTCTCATAAAAAGAAATTAAGTTAGTCTGGCAAGATCTATTACACATAAAACCATGCTGGCACACACTCATAGTATTATGATTTGCTATGATGTCCAGTATCTTATCCTTTATTAACCCTTCAAAAAGCTTTCCTACCATTGACGTCAGACTAACTGGCCTATAGTTTTGAGGCTGAGAACGGGATCCTTTTTTGAAAAAAAGGCACCACATTAGCAATTTGCCAGTCTATTGGCACTATGCCAGACCTCAATGAATCCTGAAATATTAAGTAAAGAGATTAATTTTTTTATATTTAATTTTGAAATCTAACATGGGGCTAAACATATTGTCAGTTTCCCAGGTGCCCTTGGTCATGTGACTTGTGCTCTGATAAACTTCAGTCACTCTTTACTGCTGCATTGCAAGTTGGAGTGATATCACCCCCCTCTCTTCCCTCCAACAGTCCATCATCAGAACAATGGGAGGGTAACCAGATAACAGCTCTCTGGTAGATATAAGAACATCTCTCAATAGTAAAAATCCATGTCCCACTGAGACACCTTCAGTTACATTGAGTAGGAGAAACAACAGCCTGCCAGAAAGTAGTTCCATCCTAAAGTGCTGGCTCTTTCTGAAAGCCAAGACCTTAGATGGTGCCGACACATAAATATTACAACTAAAAAAACATGTATTGGTCCAGGAATAACATTTTATATGGTGGTGTGAATTATTTGCAGTGTAGACAGTGTAATTTAGAAATAAAAACGGCACCATAAACAGATCAGGAGCACCCGAATCCAAAATGGTGATGCACATGACCCATGTGGGTTGACACCGACGCCCTGACGCCGGTGTGATGATGTCATGTGTTTGGTACAAAATTTGAAGATAAAGCTCTTCCAGGTCACAGGTTTAATGCCCGATTATAGGATTTCCTCTGTGCATTCTTAGGCACTTAGGTGCTTTATAATTCGAGTATTATTGATTCCTGGACTTCTGACCCTGCCTGAACCTTGACTTTGCTACTAATCTGCCTGCGTATTGAACTCTTGCCTAGATATCTACAATTATTACTCCTGATCTCTATATATACATTGAATTTGGACTTTGACCCCTGGGCTTCCTCCTTGGTCCAGACTGCTCCTGCTGAGAGCTGATAGGCCCTCTGACCAAACATCATGAAAGAAACCTTTTAAGGCATCTGTAAGTCTGAATTACAAAAGAAATCATTGTCTATAGGGGAGGGATCCCCAACCTTTTGAACCTGTGAGCAACATTCAGAAGTAAATGAGTTGGGGAGCAATAATAGCATGAAAAATGGGGTGCCAAATAAGTGCTGTGATTGGCCATTTGGTAGCCAATATGTGGATTGTCAACCTACATTGAGGCTCTGTTTGGCAGTGCTCCTGTTTTCTATACAACTAAAACTTGCCCCTAGCCTGGAGTCTCATTCCACTCTATATTAGTAGCATATCTCTGAAATCAGAAGCATACTGGGAATCTTTGCTGCAAGAATTGATACATTGGTCTCAGGAACCTACAACTTAGACACGTATCAATCTCAGAGACAGAATCGGAATCCCTTTTAATGAAAAATAAATAGTTATGATCCATTCGAGGTTAGTAGAGGTATAATATCCAACTTAAAGTTGGAAAAGATAAGAGACATAACCTACTTTGAATATTGGTGTGCTCTAGATTTTCCCCTTTGACATTGTCTAGTCAAAATATATAAAATACTTTAAATTGAGTTTTCCCTTCTATACAAGTAAGCTAGAAGCATAACTGCATACCAAACTGTATAAAGGAGAGTGGAATAAAATCTTTGAAACCAATGCAAAATGCTCCAATAGAAATAAATACCAAGAGTTTTTCTATAAACCACTTTCTTGCTGGTGTTGAAGCCCAGTGGTGTTATATAAAATGGCTTTGATGTCAACTGATAGCTGCTGGTGGAGATGTGAAAAGGGGGGACATTGAGAGCATCATTGGTGGCTTTATTGTGTAGACTGGTGCAAAACATATGTGAGACAGTGATAGGATGTCAGGTAGCTATAAATTGTTTTTATCAGTTTGAACCTGAAGATCTCAGCAAAAGAGAAACAGAGCTCCAACTACTAGTAGCTCAAGCAATGATTCCCCTTTACTGGAGAAACAAAAAACCCTATGGTTGAAACATGGTTCCGAGTAATAAGCAAATGATGTCTAATAAAAGAAATGATAAAAAAAAATAGATTTTTAGAGATGCGTCATACCCCAAAGCTGATGAAATCCTGGGAAGCTGTATTAAACATAATCATTTTATTCTCATTTTCTAATGTGAGTAATTACAAAGCAAGAGCATCAGAGCAGAGTATATGTTACTGTATCTACCGACATGTGTGGCCTCCATTACTTTGGCATGGAAATGACACCAGAGGATGAAGATATATTAATTTTGTACAAATTTCTGAAACTTGTTCGCAAAATATAATTTGTGGTTAAACTGGAAAGAGTGTTTTTTTTCTCTATTGCCATCATATTTATGAAGAAACTGAAAGGTTTGATTATGTTAAGTGGTGGGGGAAACGTCATTGCAATGAAAATCACATTGTTTAATTTATTATACATTTAATTGTCTGTAACAGAATCTTAATATAAATATAATAAAAAATAATAATAATAAAAAATTAATTAACTTGAATGTTGTAAATACATATTCCATTGACTTCTACAGAAGGTAATCAGGTTTTAGTGTTTTTTATGAAAAAAAAAATGAATGAATGAATTATAAAATTAATAAATCTGCCTCCCTTTATGTCATTTCCATTCCAAAGTAATGGAGGTCATGTGTCTTTGTACAACAGATTCATAATACTTTTGCATTTAAATACTTTACATTAGAAAATAAAAATAACTTGTTTTTGTTCCACATTTATTCTAATTACCTACAATATAAAATAACCTTGTGTCAAGTGGTGAAAAACAAAAAGACGAGCACATTTAAGAAATATTAATGCGAATTTAGAAAGGCAGATTTTTTTCTTTGAGAGTGGATCAGGAGCTGGTTTTTCAAAGGGTTGAAACTGATGGAAATAGTCATTAGTCATGTTATTTTGTATGTCACTCTGTTTTGTTGCCTTTATTGTTTTCATCAGTATAGTTTACTATTATAATATTTTAAACATTATATTTCTTTATTAACATTTAAATAGTCAAATGTGGTACTTACTAAAACTCAACTTAATCCCAGTTTCTTATTAAAACAAAGTCACCCAAACTCCAAGAACTGAGCTCATTTATTAATAGTTTTTCTCAAAAAAGTCGGAACAAAAAAATAATCATCAATCAATTTATATCAGTAGATTGATGCTTCGAAAACTACATTTATCAGATTATTGGACAAAAACCACAACTTTATCCGATTAACCAGCGCAGATCACAATGTCATAAAACATCTTCATTGACATCTGCCATTGATTTCTACATGACCTTGACAGGGTTGAGATGGAGTATTTTTGCATTTGGGTATGATACATCTCTAAAAATTCAAGATTTTATTTTTCCTCTAATAATTTGGGTTTTCCCCCTAAAAAACTCAACCAGAAAAAAACTATTTTTAATAAATGGGCCCCTAAGAACTTAAATTGGGATTGGGTTCAGCTGACAGTGACAAAAAAGCTCACATTGTTTAATTAATTTTTACAAAAACTTTTTAAAAAATATTTTAATCTTGCCAGGTTTAATGAGCTGAATTCATTAAATTTTTTTGCAGGTTGTTTTTACAATATTTTCATAAATCATGGGAAAAGAATGCAACCTCACTTTTAAAGAAAAGTGATGCTAAGGATGTTTGTGGACTCACATAGTGAATTGTATTAATGGAACAAATACAAACAACAGACATGTATAGTAACATTATCACTTCCATCAAGTAATGTAAAAAGTTAAATGTAAAATTAAAATCATATGCCCCATACGGTATACAGGTGACATTGGGCATTATCACATCCCATATGAATGATCGAAGGGAAGAGTTTTGGTGAGATAACTGCAACATATTCGTCTCTATCCAGAGTTGGACGCCTGCTTGAACTTGAAGTAAAAAGGCAACCATGTCACATCAATATCATCCTTCAGTTTTGAGCATAGTCTTTCAGTGAAGATCATGAGCGGATTCCCTAGAAATACTATTGTAATCCATTCAGCTTTGTCAGACATTTGCAATCAAAATAATTGTATTCACTTTCAGTCTTGGATCCTTTTCCATTTCTAATTAGCTAACAGGAAAACAATTTACCAGAGCGTGTATATTATTAACACTGACCCCATTTCATTGACCAAACCCTCTGTTTATCAGACTAAAAATATTTCCTTTTTTAACCATGAGGCAAATTCAAATGAAGATAGAGTTGGGAGTAACACAAGCATGAAAAAATGTTCCTGGGTGGTGCAAAGTAAGTGCTGAGATTGGCCATTTAGTAGCAGGATGTTCTGTTTGGCAGTACAACTGGTTTTATGCACCAAAACTTGAGTCCAAGCCTGGAATTAAAAAATAACCTCCTGCTTTGAGGCCACTGGGAGAAACATCCAAGGGGTTGGGGAGCCACATGTTCCTCATGAGCCACTGGTTGGGGATCACTGCTCTAGGGTCTTAACCTGTCAGGGCAAAGAGGCAAAGAGAAGGGGGTGTTGGAAAGGGAAGGTTCTCTCCTAGAGTTGATGCTGATGGGTAGAGTCTCCTTCATCTGGAGCTGGATTTAATTGGATTGATTTGCTAAGGGTCTCAATGAGGAATTTGATGTTTCTCGAAATGTTGTCTTTACACACTTACCTGTAAGAAGTGAATGTTTTGATACCAAGTTGGCAAAAGGCAACAATACATTGATATGTACAAGACTGTTCCATGTAACACAGTTACACGGTCTTATAATAGCTCAGGGTTGTGGGATTGACAGAATGTACATTTTTTTCTGAAGAATGCAGGAACATGAATTATAATGCATTTTAATACAGAAGTAGTGATAATATAAAATGTATTGGTAACCTTCCTTCCATCTCTGAATCACTTTTTCTCTAAAGAATTAAGTGCTTAGTTTACAACTGACTAATGTTTTTTAGCTCATAACCTGCTGGGCCCCTACAATCTGATTTTGGGCTAAAATACTCCACAAAAAACTCAAGCATGGCTTAGATATCTCAGCTTACCTCTCAAATCCCTCTTCCACTGTATTCTAAAATGGAGTATTATTTTTTTCCAGTACCTCTCTTTGTTGAGGTTCCTTAATACTCTGTCCCAGGCTACTTAAAATTTTCCATGTATTCTTCCTCCCTTGGCCAACCAATTAATTCAAATGTTTTCCAATATCATCTGTATCTTGATGGCACTTATAAATCTATCTCTCTTCTCCTGAACTCAAACCAGAGCTGTAACGTGTATCTCTTCTTGCTTGTCTTGCTTCTTCTTGCTACCTCTTCAAAGCAGAAATGGTTCTCTTCACCCATCCAACACCTATAACATCCTATAGGAACAACTCCATTATCACCCTATCTCCTGAGGCCCAGTGCATTGGGTTATCCTTGATTCTTCCCCTTCCTTTACTACCCAAATTCACTTGTGTTTCCAATCAAGCCTCTTTCACGTAAGGATTATTTCCAAAATATGATTATTTCTTAGCCAAGATGCCACCAAAATTATGATTTACCCTCTTATCATATTATGCATTGACAACTGTTATTATCTATTAATTGGCCTTTCCCTCTAGAGACTGTTACTCTTAGTCCATAATGAATACTGGCAGTAGGCTTATTCACCTCAGATACTGCTCCTCCTTTGCTATGCCACTCTTACAGTCTCTCCACTGGCATCTGATACAAATATGAATAAATATATGTGTGCACTATATAGTACTAAACACAATGCTCAATATCACATCTCTTACCTTCCCGGCTCCCTACATTTTGGGGCACGTGTATCAAGAGTTGAATTGAAAATTCAAATTTTTTTATGGCCAAGTCAAATTTGACTAGGGAATTGTTCAAATTTGATTTGAGTTTTTTAAAAATTCAAATTCGATTTTTGAGATTTATCATACTCTGGAATTTGACTATTTACCACCAAAAACCTGCCAAATTACTGTTTTAGTCAATGGGAGACATCCTGGGATCAATTTAAAGTTGTTCGCAGCCTTCCTGACATTCAAGTTTTTTTTGAAAACTCAAATCCAATTTGATTTGAATTCGATTCGAGTTTTCAGGTCAATCCTATTCACCCGAGCTTAACAAATTTGATTTTATAAATAATTTTCTATTGGTCGAATTTCGAGTTCATGGGAATTTATGGGAGTTTTTAAAAACTCACATGAATTCGAAATTCGACCTTTGATAAATGTGCCTCCTAATGTCTCATACTCCTTATCCTTTTAGATTTTAAGCTTGTTTGGACAGGGCCCTTTACCTCTTGTATAAGTTATTGGTTGTTTTTGTATGTAAATATGTATGTTCAATGTATACACATTGTACAGCTGATCGAAATATGTAACTGCTTTATAAATACATATAATTAGTATTACTACTACTACTACTACTACTACTACTACTACTACTACTACTACTACTACTACTAAAAATATTTATAAAAACAATAAAATAACACATTATTATTATTATTCTCTACTCTCCTGCTCTAACTACCAGGAAACTTGGATTTAAAGCCTAAAATGCCAAATATCAATAAATTAACTGTGTGGCATCACTGTTAGTAAAACAAGCTCCCACACAAACCATATTTAGAATGGAAAAAGCACCATAAACCCATTTTCTTCACTATTTATACACAGGGAGTACTCTTGAAGCTACCCCTTGTGCTTACCTGCGTGTAGTCAATTGGTAAAGGGATTCTCTGATATCTTTACTTCGCAGACTGTAAATAAGTGGGTTGACCAATGGGGTCACTACTGTGTATAACAGAGACAGAACTTTGCTTATGGTCTGGGATTCTTTTCTGTGGGGAACCACATAAATAGCAATAAGGGTCCCATAAAACATGTAGACCACAGCCAAGTGGGAGCTGCAGGTGGAGAAGGCTTTTTGTCTCCCAGTATTGGACACTATCTTTAGGATTGCATGGGCAATACACATATAGGATGCAATGATCAGTATAATGGGAAGGAAAATCACAGGGATAGACTGTAAGGTAATAGTTATCTGCATTAAAAATGTATCTGAGCAGGAAAGTTCTAGAAGAGGAAAGCAATCACAGAAGAAATGGTTAATCGTGTTTTGGTCACAGAACTGTAAGGTAGCCATAATATTGGCAATAATGAGTACGGAAATGAGGCTAAGCAACCATGAAACAAATATTAATGTAACACAAACCCTGTGGGACATTATAGAAGTGTAACGCAGTGGGATACAGATGGCCACATATCTGTCATAGGACATTACTGCTAGAAGGAAACACTCATAAATTTCTGAAACAGACAAAAAGTGCAATTGGGTTGTACATACAAAGAGGGATATTGTGACTTTATCACTAATTACAGTCTGGAGCAAGATGGGTTCAATAATAGTGGAGTCCAGAAGGTCACACACTGACAGTTGTTGGAGAAAGAAGTACATGGGGGACTGGAGGTTCCGGCTGGAGGACACCAACACTATGATGAGGACGTTCTCCCAAACTGTCATAATGAAAATCAGAAGGAACAGAGAGAACAGTGGAATCTTAAAGTTGGGGAGATTCTGAAATCCCAAGAGAACAATCTCACTGACCAACGTCTGGTTCTTCATGGACATTTTCTAGGAAATAAAAATACATGATAAAGAAGAACTCAAAGGTGAAACTTTAGAATAGCAGCCAAACTCTTGGCCAGTCTCAACTAAGTTGGCCAGTCTCAACTAAGCACCCTCTGTATCCTTAAAAACCATTAGTAAAACTTAATGTATAACAAAGTAGTAGAATTTGTAAAGAGGTAAAAGTCAGTGAAGGACTGGCCAGACCAGGGGTGAGTGAGTGTAGGACTGGCCAGACCAGAAGCAAGTGGATGAAGGACTGGCCAGACCAGAGATGAGGGTAGGGTAGGGTATTTTTAGTATCTAAATGCACAAAATGTCTCAATGTTCTTAATACAGTATATTGCTTATGGGTAAAGGCAGAGAACCTCTTACCTTTGTCTGTATGAATTTTATGATCACAGCCTCATTGCACCCCTGCCAAGATGATTTAAATTTAGTTGTAAGAACAACTTTCTCTTTTTCCAGATAAGGGATCTTAATTAAGATCTATTTTGCCTTCAATAAGGATTAATTATATCTTCGTTGGGATTGAGTGCAAGTTCCTGTTTTATTATTATAGAAAAAAAGTAGATAATGTTAAAACATTTGAATTATTTGATTAAAATTGAGTCTAAGAGAAATGACCATCTCATAATTTTCTGGAGAATGGGTTTCCACAGCATATGACCTGATCTACAATCCCCCTGATAAACCACCTCCTGCCTTTTATAAATTAACACGAGTGTTAGACATTTTTGATGAATTTTTAGTAGCATATAAGAACTCTGGAAACTTAACAAACAGTATCTAGGCTTTATCAGAAGGAATATTCAAGTGGTTATACAAACACAGACAGTGGATGTAAACATAGTAAACTTAAATCAAATATTGTACAAATACTGTATAAAATTGACATATTTCAATATCTTGCATTGGGAACCATTTTGAAAATGTCAATAGACAGTATCTCAAAAAGATACTGTAGAAATTAATAATTGTCATCTTAACATTGCCTTTAATATTGCTTCCATTTTGCTAACACAATCCCAACCATTTCTTTCCAATGAAATCACTTTACAGGAAAGATGTTCTTGGAATATTATACTCACCTGATTTGCACCTACCAGAACCACCCCAGATACTGTGGAACCATAGGAAGATGTCCATGAGCTTCTCCCAATGTGGAACCTGCTCTGCATTTCTCCTGCCATTTTGCTAACACAATCCCAACCATTTCTTTCCAATTATATTAAAGGAAAGATGTTCTTGGAATATTATACTCCTGATTTGGGCCTACCAGAACCACCCCAGATACTGACTGGACAGGGAAGAACAGATCTCCTTTTATTAACCAGTGTCAGTAACATCCACAGCTAAGAAACCTACTGAGAAATCTCCAGGAGACTTGGGGGTGTGAGATAATTACCAATCCTTTGGGTACGTTCATGTTTTGTCTTACTAATAATTTATTAGATTTATTTGACAAATAACTCTCAATATTGCAGTATTTAACCATGCTAAACCTCTCTTTTGAATTGTATAACATTGACAATTGATATTTTAGCGCTATAGTAAACTATCTTTACTGTAGTCAGTTTGGCTACTTTCAGTGTGGGGTAATACCACCCATGAGACTCTTTTTTCACAGGGGTAAGCCCTCACAATGGGGTGGAGGCAGGGTGTAGTGCAACTGTAACCGTGTGCAATGCACAAGAGTTTGGGCATCAGTGGTTTTATTTTGCTTAAACATAAACTGAGTTTATTAACCAAAACCAGAGTTCACAGTGGAGTATGGAACATAGGATAAAACATAGATCGACCAATAGAACAATGTATACTCACAGTACCAACTATAGAATGACTCCCTGCAGAGCAGAGAATACACTGCAGAGAGATATGCAGCTTGTGAGAAGGTATTTCCCCAAACTTCAGGATCACCTTAAGTGGAACTCAGAAGACTACGTACTTCCCTGAGTCTATCACTTCCCTACTATGGGATCAGTAACACCCGGGATCTTAATCTCTCTAATATCCTCGTCGGAGCCTTCAGCTGCTCAACTACATACCCTATCTATCACTCCTAGAGTGATCTATTAAAGGGTATAACTATCACTTTACTAGACTCAAACTGAGTTCCACCACCCTTAACCTCTGCTGCTCAAAAGAGGAAAGGTTCAGCAGCAAGGGCCACTGACCACATGGTCTTAAAGCCTTTTATACTATCCCACAGTGCCATCTAGCATCCACTGTGAGAAGTACAGGGGTTACATAAACACAAGGTCCCCATAAGGACCCACTTAGGGGGCCATATTACTAGGGATGTGCCTGTCAATAGTTTGTAAGGGTGTCTAAATTTTCACATCCCTACACTATTTAAAAGGATCTATTGTGAAAATAAAAATTAAATAAAAGCTTTATCTAATAGATATCAGAGACTTTGTACTGTAAATATAATTAATTGATCTCTCCTAATGCAGGAGTCAGGATCAGACTTTGATTGACTGTTTGATTGAGCTCACTGGGTATGACTCCCTTTCCCTAGAAAAGACCTTAGTCCAGTCTGTAGAAAAATGTAGGACTTTGTAATGTTTGATGGTCATATTGTTTAGTATACCTCTTTTTTGTCATATGTTCATTTATCTCAGCCATTACAAAAGCTATCGGGTATAGAACCGGTTCTGGGGGCTCAACACCAGCTTCTTGGTCTCCACTGGAGAAATGTTTTTGTGCTCATCCATTAGTATTTCTCCATTTAATTCTGCATGGGATCGGTAGGCATGAACACATAAACTTAAAGATCCATTATTAAGAAATAAAAGACTTCAACACATTTTGTTTTGTGTGGAGAGAGACCACAGCTGAAAGTGTATTAGACAGAACGTGCAAATCTGCCATTAACATTCAATTCTTCTAGTCAGAAATTGTACAACTATATTAACTGCAATAAACAAAGCCCAACTCTATATAATTCCTGAGCCTGCCTTTCCTTGTATATAAGTCCCACCATAAACTCTGCCAGGACCAACTTATCTTTTGACATTCACCACAGAAAGACCAGTTAAGTCCTTTACTTGGGCTTAGCTCCCTCCACAAAACAACATTTTTTCAACAGCATTTTACAGATCAATATTGAAAATATCCAATCCAGTTGGTGGACATTTTCTCCTCGAAACAATTCCTACTCACAGTTGTGTAACTCATGGTGTCTGTTCACTATCATTCATTCATTCTTTCATGAAATTTGCTTGCAAATTTGTAAACTGAGTGAATCATTTTACGTCTACACTTCTCAAGTGGTTTTAATTATTCAGATACGCTAGCACAGCCGTGGGATCACTTCAGACTAAATCAAAGAAACATTGGGCATAAATACAAACATTTGACACAAATCTTGTTTTGTAGACTTCATCAACTCAATTTTTAATAAAAGCCTATATAATTTCATTCTAAATGTATCGAAATGACCTTAGGGTATCCCCATTTCTACAACATCAAAGTTAATGTTTGGATAAGTTTTTCCCATCTCATAGTCATGATACCATTCCGTATTACTTTGTATTTCTTATCCGAAAGGTATCAGTTCATTCCACCATTGCAGATTCCTGCTCTCAACATAAGAATACAATACAAAATTGATTGCTGCTACAACACTGTTTGTCATTTTGTCCATCTTTTCTCGTTTTTATGTGTGTTGGATACAATTCTTTTGACCTGTGAAAATTGTGTATATGGAAGGGAACATTTAAGGGGGTGTGATTATGAAGATTTTCATTCATCCAGGTCATGGTATATCTAGTGTAGGTCAATCTAAAAACAACTGGACTTGCTGAGTAATCAATGAAGACATTTCACTACTTATAGGAGCAGCTTCTTCAGTACAACTGACTGGTGTGGGAAGTTCTGGGCATATAAACTCTTCCACTAATCCAATCACAATGGCACATTGTAACTCTTCAGAGAGGTGAGACTCACAGAGGTGTTGATTTTGTGTAGTTACTGCTATAGGATTATCCAATGTGTCATGTGACTCCTAGATACAGGTGTTACTTGTGAGAGTTACATGAATGGATGTGTGACGTGTTCTGAAACCGCTGGGGTATAGCTTTACCTATACTAGATATTTAAGGAGGTGTGGATGGAAACTATCAAAGTGGTGGCCATACACGGGCCAATAAAAGCAGACCGAGAAGGCAGTTTATTGGCCAGTGTATGTGGCCCTCCGACGGGCTTCCCCAATCGATATCTGGCCGATTTATCAATCGGACGGGACTAAAAATCCCGTCAGATTGCAGCCGCATCTGTTCGTTGATGCAGTCCCGCGATCCGACCACCCTTTAGCCATCGTTAAGATCCGATCGTTGGGCCCAGAGTCAGTGCCTGCAACAATTGGACAACCTGGGTTTTTTTCCAAATTCTTATGAATTTTTGGGAGGGTGTAGAAAACTGGGGGAATAGCATTGACTTTGATAAGGACATTTTTCAATTGATCATCAGTGATAGCCATATCTGCTGTCTGGTGGACCCTGTTCATTATAAATAGTTGTATGGAAATCAATGGGTTAACTGGGATTTTTCTAGACACATCATCAATGTGTATAGTGGATCAATAGATTAAATAATTTTTGGCACAAGGTCTATACCCCAGGAATTTGTATTTAACCTCGATTAGGTGTGCAGTCCTGTTTTGATGGTGTACACCAAATAATGTATTATGTTATTAATGTAACATATATGAATTTACTCTTTTTTTAACTCCATTTTCCTATTCTCTTTAAAGGAGTTTTATCTACATTGAACACCCTGAGTATTGTTGCCTATTGGGACATACAATGAAGTGTCTCAGGTAAAGTGCTGAGTGCTGTATGTTACTTTGGTACCAGGGGAGGTCTCAGACTTGATAGATCAATTCTCCCTCTGTTCTAAATAAGTACAGGTATGGGATCCATTATCCAGAAACCCATTATCCAGGATTATGGAAAGGCTGTCTTCTATAGACTTCATTGTATCCAATAATGTTTAAAATAGATTTTCCTTTTTCTGCGTAATAATAAAACAGTCGCTTGTACTTGATCCCAACTAAGATATAATTAATTCTTATTGGAGGCAAAACCAGCCTATTGGCTTTATTTAATGTTTACATGATTTTCTAGTAGACTTAAGGTATGAAGTTCCAAATTAAGGAAAGATCTGTTATCCAGAAAACTCCAAGTCCTGAGCATATTATGTTACAGTTTCAATCTTGAAAATTTAACCACGGATGCTTTGCCACTTGGATGTATCGTTACAAATTTGGACTTATGCCTATGGACTTGTTGGCTATGGACTTTTAAAATGAACACTAGGAGGGAGGGACTAAGCCTCCTTTTCACTTGTATTGTGTGTGGTGCACCATTAGGCTTGACAAAGGATCTTGTATAGGCCCAAAACATTGCCACTTTATGAGCTAATAAACAACCTACACTGGTTCAAAAGCAACAGTAGGGTCATTGGTGTTATGTTTCTCAATGGACATAAGAATGTCCTACAATCCAAATTTCCTTAATGGTATCTGTAAAACAATTGTATACATCGTCAACAAGAGAAAATTAGACCAATGAGGTTCTCACATAGATTTTGTAATGGTTTGAGTTCCATCTTCCTATTTTTGTTAACTGTTTGCTTAAGAAATGTCTAGGTATTTTATTATTCCACAAAAAAGGTATGAGTGCTTGGTTTACTTTCTTAAAGAAGTGTTTTGGGAGCCAGAGCATTATGGAGTAGGTACTAGAATTTGGGTAGATATTTCATCTTAAATAAATTGATCCTGCGCAAGAATGTAAGTGGCAGTTTGGTCCATTGGGCCATGTCTGCCATCATCTCCCGAAGGATGGGGTCTATGTTTAGGGATACCAATTGGTCAAGGCTAGTTTGGATCATTACCTCAAAGTATCAGAAAGAGTCCGCCCATTGTAGGGGCACTTTTGGTGGGAGGTAGTGTAGTAGTAAGGTGTCAATGGGTATTGATTTGGCTTTGTGGCCACAAATCCAGGCCTGGTAGCCAGGCAGATCTTCAGTGGAAAATGTGTTCTTTATTTTTTTAAGCAAATGCAGAAAACAATGCTCAAAGATGCAGTATACACTTACACCAGCAGGGGGTCAGCAGTAACCCTGGAAGCACACACCTGAACCTCAAGAACTACCTCTCACAAAGGCTTAACACAGACTCCCAATGATTTCAGCCTGCAGCCTTTTATAGCTTCCAGACTGCCCTATGCTGACACCATGTGATCAGCATCTACCCTTTAAATAGTCATTAAAGGGGACCCGTCACCGAAGAAAAATATTCAAAATCCTATTTTATCACATTAGTCAAGCAAAATGAACTTTAACTACACTATATAAATTATTTGAATCTTGTTTCCTTCAGTCTGGGATTTCAAAATTAAAGCAAGCAGGCAGGAGCCATTTTGTGGACACTGTTATTAAGACAAGACTTGTATCATCTCAGAATCTTGTTTGTGCACCAGAATGGGGGACCTGATGTCCATCCCCATGTCCTGGTTACACAATTAAATGGTGAAGAGATTGGGGGGAATGTGGGGAGAGCAGTGACATCTAAGAAGTGCTGAATGGAAAGTGAAAGTAATTGCCTAAGGCATAGAGGAGGGGCAGACAATATTTGATTGACAGCTGAGATTTTTATATGAGTTTACAACAGCTATGATATGCTTTAATAAAAAATAGAAATTGGATTTAATGTTTAATTTGAAAAGGACTTTTATTATACAGATTTTTGTGTCTAGGTGACAGGTCCACTTTAAGAGAGGCTGCCCACCCCCTTCTGTGGCTTCTCTGAAAGCTCTAGGTAAGAACTTCATGAACCTTTGTACAAACAGTTGCACTATTGTATATAAAGTAAAGCTTTCCATGCACACTTTTGTGTGTTAACATGTAACAAACATAGCTTTCAATGTACAATTGTTTTAGCACCATTTAAATTTACTCCCAGCACATCCAGAGTCACACGCTTCAAACAAAGTAGGCCTCAGTTTGTCAAACAAAACTAGTTTAAATCTAAACACATTTACATAAATTATACACATAGCTATTTACACAGATTACTGGCCAGCAAAGTTTATTAACATTAACAAAAAAAAACGAAATTCACCCCATCACACTGAGGGAAGGCAATCAAGGCCCCGTGATTTATTGGTTTGAAGTGCTGCTATTGCTTCATGTACCTCCTCCATTGATATTGGGTAGTATAGGAATTCTCTGATACCAGGGAAAGGGTAGGGATGGGGTCTAAGTAATGTGTTAGCTGTTCGGTTGAATAGGTGGTAGTTGCCCCATAGAGCTGTTCATATTATTGGGGAAACAGGCTTGCTATTTGTTGTGGGTCTGTTGGCTCTGTGCATGTTTCAATAAGCAAGCATGGAATTGCTGTGGTAACCAACTAGTTGTTTGCTAGAAAGAATAGGAGCTTTTCATTTTTGTCCCCTGACTCTAAAATTCATTGTGATTGATATAGGAGGGCTTTACATGTTAGGGTTGTTTCCTCTCTCTCTCTAATGAGTTGCTAGCATGAGTCAGCAAGTCATAGGTGTTTGAGTTGGGGGTCAGTGGTGTTGATTTGTTCTGCCCATTGGATTTTTTTTTCCATTAGGGTTACCTTGGCTTTGGTAGCTTTCCTTGCCTTTGTGATGGCCTCTGATAGGGTGCCCCGCATATATGCTTTAGACCAGGGATCCCCAACCTTTTGAAACCCTGAGCAACATTTAGAAGTAAAAGGAGTTGGGGAGCAAAACTAGCATGAAAAATGTTCTTGGGGTTCCAAATAAGTACTGTGATTGGCCATTTGGTGGCCCCTATGTGGATTGTCAACCTACATTGAGACTCTGTTTGGCAGTGCACCTGGTTTTTATACAACCAAAACTTATTCAATAATAATCACCTGCTTTGAGGCCACTGGGAGCAACATCCAAGGGGTTGGAGAGCAACATGTTGCTCACAAACTACTGGTTGGGGATCACTGCTTCCCACACAGTTCCCTGGGGGGCTGAGTCAGTGTTATTACCCCAGTTTTCAGAGTAAACTTTTAGGTTAGCTTCCTTCACCTCCTCGTTGTGGAGCCACATGGTGCTCAACCATCAGAGGGCAGTAGTAGGGTTAAGGAGCAATCTGATTTGGAGGGAGTGTGGTCTGATAGAGCTTGAGGCAGGTAGGTTATCTGGTCAAGCATTGGGAGTGAGGCGGGGTAACTATTGCCAAATCTATTCTAGAAGAGGTCTTGGGGGCAGAGGAGTAATTTGAGAGGGCTTGTTGTGTGGGGGTAATCCACCGCCAAGCGCCAAAGAGTTGGAAAATATCAGCCCATTGTGCAATTTTGGTGTTGCCTTGGGTGGTGGCATTTAACCTATTGAGCATAGGGCACATGGGGGAATTTAAAAAAGAATGAGAGAATGGAAAAAGCATCCTAAATACATTTTTTTGGATTCTTTGGATTTTTCATGGAGTACACTTGAAGCTACCCCTTGTGCTTACCAGCGTGTAGTCAATAGGTAAATGGAATCTCTGATATCTTTACTTCGCAGACTGTAAATAAGTGGGTTAACCAATGGAGTCACTACAGTGTATAGTAGAGACAGAACTTTGCTCATGGTCTGGGATTCTTTACTGGGGGGAAACAAATAAAAAGCAATGAGAGTCCCATAAAATAAGGAGACCACAGCCAAGTGGGAGCTGCAGGTGGAGAAGGCTTTTTGTCTCCCAGTATTGGACACTATCTTTAGGATTGCATGGGCAATACATACATATGATACAGTGATGAGTATAATGGGAAGGAAAACCACAGGGATAGACTGTAAGGTAATAGTTATGTGCATTAAAAATGTATCTGAGCAGGAAAGTTCTAGAAGAGGAAAGAAATCACAGAAGAAATGGTTAATTATATTTTGGTCACAAAACTGTAGTGTGGCCATGATATTGGTGAGAAGCAATGAACAAGTGAGGCCAAGCATCCAAGATATGAGAATTAACATTTCACACACCCTGTGGGACATTATAGAAGAGTAACGCAGTGGGATACAGATGGCCACATATCTGTCATAGGACATTACTGCTAGAAGCAAACACTCAAAAGCTTCAGTTGCAACAAAAAAATCAAATTGTATCATACAGCCAACAAAAGACAACATGACTTTATCATAAATTATAGTTTGGAGCAAGGTGGGTACAATATTTGTGGACTCTAAAAAGTCACATACAGACAACTGCTGGAGAAAGAAGTACATGGGGGACTGGAGGTTCCGGCTGGAGGACACCAACACTATGATGAGGACGTTCTCCCAAACTGTCATAATGTAAATCAGAAGGAACAGAGAGAACAGGGGAATCTTGAAGTTGTGGAGATTCTGAAATCCCAAGAGAACAATCTCACTGACCAACGTCTGGTTCTTCATGGACATTTTCTAGGAGATAAAAAAGCATGATAAAGAATAACTTGGGGTGTAACTCAGAATTGCAGCCAAACTCTTGGCCAGTCTCAACTAACTTAATGATAGAAAGAACCCTCTGTATCATTATAAACTGTAAAACGTACTTTCTGATTAAAATGTATAATAAACTTAGTAGAATTTGTAATGAATGAGGTTAAAATCAGTGTAGGACTGGCCAGACCAGGGGTGAGTGAGTGTAGGACTGGCCAGGCCAGGGGTGAGTGAGTGTAGGACTGGCCAGGCCAGGGGTGAGTGAGTGTAGGACTGGCCAGACTGGGGTGAGTGAGTGTAGGACTGGCCAGACTGGGGTGAGTGAGTGTAGGACTGGCCAGATCAGGAGTGAGGGAAAGACTGGGCAGACCAGGGGTGAGTGTGAGTGTAGGACTGGCCAGATCAGGAGTGAGGGAGAGACTGGGCAGACCAGGGGTGAGTGTGAGTGTAGGACTGGCCAGATCAGGAGTGAGGGAAAGACTGGGCAGACCAGGGGTGAGTGTGAGTGTAGGACTGGCCAGACCAGGGGTGAGTCCTTGTTTTGTTTTAAGGGGGGCATTTTTAGCTGCTTAATGAACAAAATGTCTTTAGGGTAAGTGCAGAGGGCCTCTTACCATTGCCTTTATGAATTTTATGATCACAGCCTCATTGACCGATGATTTCAATTTAGTTGAAAGAACAACTTTCTCTTTTTCTGGATAATGGATCTTAATTAAGATCCATTGATTAAACTCAACAGAATTGTCTTGCTTCAAATAACAATTCATTATATCTTCACAGCAGTTACTGCTTCATTTTTACAGAGAAAAGTAGATAATGATTTAATTAAAATGGAGTCTCGTAATTCAGTTTTCTGTATAATGGGTTTCCAGACAGATACCATACTGGTATAAGATAAGTGATGCTTTCAACAGCATGCGACCTGATATACTGTACAAACCTCCTGATAAACCACCCCTGCCTTTAATACATTAACAAGAGTTTTAATGTAATAATAATTTTGGTGACTTTTTAGAAGAATATAAAAAACTCTGGAAATTTAGCAAACAGTATCTAGGATTTATCAGAAAGAATATTCAAATGGTTATACAAACACAGACAGTGGAAGTAAACATAGTAAACTTAAATCAAATGTTGTACAATTACTGTATAAATGAAACATATTTCAAGATCTTGCATTGGGAACATTTTTGAAAATGTCATTAAAAATAGATAAACTGAACATGCAATAGTGACTAATAGGGGCTTAATGAACCCAAGGGACGAAAACATTATTTTCCCTAAAACTACAAACACTTATTCTCAAAAAAAAAAGATACTGTTGAACTGAATCATTTTCATCTTAACATTGGCTATAATATTGCTACCATTTTGCTAACACAATCCCAACCATTTCTTTCCAATGAAATCACTTTACAGGAAAGATGTTCTTGGAATATTATACTCACTTGATTTGGACCTACCAGAACCACCCCAGATACAGTGGAACCATAGGAAGATGTCCATGAGCTTCTCCCAATGTGTAACCTGCTCTGTATTTCTCCTGCCATTTTGCTAACACAATCCCAACCATTTCTTTCCAATAAAATCACTTTACAGGAAAGATGTTCTTGGAATATTATACTCACCTGATTTGCACCTACCAGAACCACCCCAGATACTGACTGGACAGGGAAGAACAGATCTCCTTTTATTAACCAGTGTCAGTAACATCCACAGCTGAGAAACCTACTGAGATCTCAGGGAGACTTGGGATGTGGGATAATTATCAATCCTTTGGGTACGTTCATGTTTTGTCTTCCAATAATTACTTACATTTAGTTGACAAAAAAAATCTCTTAATATTGCAGTATTTCACCATGCTATAACTTACTTTTATATTGTATACAATTGCCAATTGCTATTTAAAAAATATCTATTGTGAAAATAAAAATTAAATATAAGCTTTTTCTTATGGATATCAGAGACTTTCTACTGTAAATATAGTTAATTAAAAATTATGTTGGGTACTTTAAAATTCTGAAATAATCAAGTTATTGTTCACTATTCCACTCTCACCGATATCTCTCTTTTCATTCTCTATTAATGCAGGAGTCAGGATCAGATTTTGATTGACTGTTTGGTCTAAGAGCTCATTGGATGTGGCTCCCTTTCCATAGAAGAGACCTTAGGTCAGTCACACATAAATTAAAGGAACATATATTCCCCTATAGGTGGGCATATGCCTTTAAGCTGGTGGTTTACTACCAATGCAAAGTGTATATTCTACAACACCACAACAACAGTGATAAAATGCTTACTGCATTTATATAATATGGCCCAACCACATTCAATCACACCAAAAAACCCCAAATAAATCATCCCTCTGCCCTTACAAAGCTTACTATTGGGGCCCAGGCTCACACTAAACCCCTCATTTAAGAGAGAGAGAAAATTCACTTTTCAGATTTCTGCAGGGACCCTCAGATTCCCCCACCCCATTTGATGAACTACAGTATTTACTCCTTCAGGTTCAAATATTACAGTAACTATTGAGCCCTATAATTTGTTTCCCAAACAGTCACTGATACAGTTCAAGCCCACATTGGGCTGTATATCTGGTATAGAACAGGTTCTGGGGGCTCAACACCAGCTTCTTGGTCTCCACTGGAGAAATGTTTTTGTGCTCATCCATTAGTATTTTTCCATTTAATTCTGCATGGGATCGGTAGGCATGAACACATAAACATAAAGATTCATTATTAAGAAATAAAATACTTCAACACATTTTGTTTTGTGTGGGGAGAGACCACAGCTGAAAGTTATTAGGCAGCACATCCAATTAGGCCATTAACATTCAATGCTTCTAATCAGAAACGGTACAACCATATTAACTGCAATAAACAAATCAATTCCTATTCACAGCTCTGTAACTCATGGTGTCTGTACACTATCATTCATTCATTCAATTTGCTTTCAAATTTGGAAACAGAGAGAGAGTCATTTCACGTCTACACTTTTGAAGAAACATTGGGCATAAATAAAAACATTTGACACAAATCTTGTTTTATAGACTTAATCAACTGATTGTTTTCTGAAAGCCTGTATCATTTCCTCCTAAATGTATCAAAATGACCTTAGGGTATCCCCATTTCCTCAACATCAAAGTGTAACAAAGTCTCACCCTGGTGGTCTAGTGGGGGGGACGGTGGGGACGCCCGCCGCGCCGCGCGGATCCTCTTCTTGTGCCGGCTCTCTCCTAGTGCGCGCGCGCATGCGCACTTCCGGATTTAAAGGCGCATGCGCGCTGACGTAATGACGTCAGCGCGCAATGGCGCCAAATTCAAAAGTATTAAAGGGGCATTCCCACAGTTGTCATTGCCCGTGATAGGATTTGTTCCTGGTGCTTCTGAGCTTAAGCTATTTCTGTCTGAACCTGTTTGTGATTCCTGTTGTGACCCTTGCCTGGCTTTGACTATTCTGACTTCTGGATCCTGACCCTTGCCTGATTACCGACTACCTCTCTTGATTAACCCTTTTTGATTGACAACCCAGGTTGACCCTTGCCTGCCTGACGATTCTTGATATCTGCCTGCCTCGACCCAGCCTGTCTGACGATTCTCTTGCCTGCTCCATTTGTACCGTGACCTTCGGCCCAAAAGACTTTCTACCTGCCGTGCCCCTCTGCTAGCCAGAACATCTCGCCTTGCATCCCTCGTTAAGTCCAGGTGGCACCCAAGTAAGCTGAGGGCTCCTCCCGAAGCCCAACGGTGGTCACACTACTGGTGAAGCCGAGCCGAGACCAGGGTACTTGGCACCTGTTCTGGTATTGGGTGCCGGCCGTGACACAAAGTTAAGGTTTGGAAAAGTTTTTCCCATCTCATACCCCAGATACCATTCCGTATTATAGTTAGAAAGAGGGACCATATAGCAGAGCTCACCATACACTCTGGTGTGGTAGCGCAACCCCTTTCTAGCAGCAGAACTCACGAGAGTACAAAGCCCGCAGCTTCAATAATCACATTATACCAACAACACATTTTTTGACACTGTCATTGATTTAAATAGATTTGTCAGGATGCTTAAAAGACTTTTTCATACCAAATGGGATGTCCCGTGTGAGTTTTATAGTGAGCAAGAGGAACATTTTTAGCCACAGGATGTTTTAGAAATGATAGAATTTATTAATGAAGGAACAGGGGGGAGGGATTTAGATTGAACATCCTTACATAATGGTGATGGGAACCCTGGGAAAGTTGTTCACACAGATTTAAGGGCTAAATCCCATTTTAATCATGCGGGACACAGTGGACCACTTGTAGAAAGATTTTATGACTTGGTGATTCAAGATCTCAAGTCACTATCAGATGACAGAATCATTTATCAAGATCTGAATACCAGGCAATAAATTCTTTAGCTACTGATAATGAACTGGTTGTGAGAAGCTCAAACAAGGGACGTTTTATTGTGTTGTTAAATAGGGATTATTGTGAACAAGACATATTGGAACAATTACAAAACCAAGATAATTATATTCGACCAGATGGTGACCCTACAGTGTGTTTCTAGAATAAAATAGATTATTAGAATTTGGCAAAAGTATGGGGATTTTGAATGATAATGAGATGGAATATATATGGCGATGGCGAGAACGTCTTTCACACTTCTCCTAAAGTACA
Source organism: Xenopus laevis (assembly GCF_017654675.1). NCBI lineage: Eukaryota > Metazoa > Chordata > Amphibia > Anura > Pipidae > Xenopus > Xenopus laevis. Next base: position 160,316,417 of record NC_054375.1, read on the forward strand.
CAAGGATACAGTTTAGCCGAAAGGGAAACCCATAGGGTCTATGTGAATATGTGGATAGATTTATACAATCCATATACTGTAGTCGTGATTTGAAGGTGGATGATGGTCTCTGGAAATCTTCTCTGGTAAGTGCAACTTTGGAGAGCGTGTTGGTATGAATTGACCATTCTGTATTACTTTATATTTCTTATTCGAAAGGTATCAGTTCAATCCACAATTGCGGATTCATGCTCTCAGTTCTGCCCAATGTACAGAAGAATGTCCTATAATTCAAATTTTCTGAATAGGATTTGTAAAACAATTGTATAAATCATTAAGAAGAGAAAATTAGACCATTGAGGGTCTCGCATAAATATTGTAATGGTTCCACCTTCCTATTTTCTTAATCGTTTGCTCACTAAGGCCCTGAAGGGCAGCTTGTGTTGTTGCTTCAATCCTAAAGGAATGTGACCAATATTTCTTATTTGCTAACCCAAGGTTTTCAAATCAAAAACCAATACAGATATAAAAGAGGCCCTTAATACCCAGTGGGCACTACACTTCCAGGTAATGTCCTTTCCGCACCTGCCAGGCCCAGAATGGCCCATGTTTAATTGTAAATGCTCATGTATGATATTGGTCAAACTAGGCTTTTGTGTGGTTGCTTGCCCATTCCTAATAGTTCAAAACTCAACAATTCATTTTGTAATTAGGGACATATACTGTATCTTTGGGGGCATTGTTAGACAAGTAAGATTTTTCTCAAATGATCTGTTGCAGCTAAAACATGTACTCATGACATGGATGCAACTTAATTAAAGCTGCCATGAGATCTGTAAAATGTTATACATTGTCATATTGTATTTGCTTGAACTTTATTATGCACATGACTCTCACTACTGATCTGCGCTGGAAGAAACTAGTTCTTTTCATTTCCCACTATGTAAACAAAAAGAACCAAAAATGAGATTATACTTATACAATTCCATCAACATTCCTCCAAATTATTGTAGAAATAAACATCAACTCATCTGGGCAGAAACATTTCAGAGCATTTAAATAACTTGGCATGACACTACTAACCATGACTTCACAACATGAAAACTCCAATACAGGGGTCTATAATTATTTCTTATATATTCCCAATACTTATATAAAACCCTTTACATATAATTATATTATGTATAACTACAGTTTCACTTAACATCTCAAATCCTTAATAGATTTGAAACGACCCATTCAAGACTATATAAATATATATAAATACCATTAAGACCATCACTAACATAGTTCATCTATCGTCTAAGTGTTTCTTTATAAATGATCTTTATTTTGTACTGCTGATGGCAAAACAGGTTGACACTATTTGTAACTTTTTAGGGGTTTTCGAAGTGTGTTCATTGTGTATGAGGTAAATGTGATGATATTTAAATGGTCCTTCCTCACCTTGTCTCATGTTGATGATGCAATATGATGTCACAACTAGCAACTTTATGGCTAAGTTGTTTGGTCACTTTGAGAAAGGTTACTGTTGTAGCCGAAATGCGAGTCTCCTCTAATAAAATTACCTAATTGTTTCAATGTTAGACCTGCGAGTATGTTACTATCATATGGGTCTGCTCCCAGGCATCCTACACTTTCTTATATGTGACTGCCAACTGTCACAGTTCGCCAAAAAGTTTGTTTTTGACGCCGGCATCCGTTTTTGACGCCGGCATCCGTTTTTGATGCCGGCGTCCATTTTTTTTTTACGCCGGTGAATTTATTCACCAGCGCGAATTGCGGGAATTTGCTGCGCATCCCCCCCTTGGTGAATAAATTTGGAAAAAGGTGAAGTTATGTCTAGACAAACTAATGCATAAAAATCTGCTTCATAACAAATGATTCTTGAATTATAAAATCCAATGACATAAAATTAAAATTAAGTTGACCAATAAGATTGATTCAAGTAAAATACTTAATCTAAAATGCTGATACTGTTTTGATCTGGGTATAAAATTGTATAACAAAGTGTGAAGGGAAGACTTCTCTGTCTGGACCTGTTACTATATGGCTAAATCTACTGTTTGGTGCACCTTCAAATACTGTAAATCTATCTTCTGAGTTTGAGCAGTATCCGTGTGTCCAGATGTGGTGATTGCCAGAGAGATAAACTACCGAACTTTTCTATATACCTATAGAAATATGGCAAGCAGTTAATATAATAAATATTTGGGATTGGCTGATACCAAGATCAGGAGAGCAAATGGAGCAATGAAAAGGGCAGACAATCAGTATTATAAACTATATCACCAAAACATCTCACCCTACCTCGCCAAACTGTATAATGGCTGTTTTCAAGGAGCCCAGATTTCTTGGGTCTTACATCCTTTCTCACTTTGATCCCTAGGATCTTAACTACCCACTCAAATTTAATAGTGAAGAGAAGGGGCCTGTTTGTCATGTAAAAAACAATTGAAGATGTTTAAAAATTTTAACTGTGGGTTCGTTTCAGCCATTGAAAGGGACATCAATTTTAATGATTTCTAATACCAGTTGTTAAAAGGCCTATTTGGGATTTCACTGAAAATATTGTTTTTTTTGCTTTTTCACAAGCTTACAATGAATACCATGAAATTTATTCAAAGATCACATTGTAAAAAGTATGAATGAAAAAAGCACTGGGCAATTAATAGTGAAAAAATCTCAAAACCTCAAAAAGTTACAATGGTTTAAAAAAAAAGGTTCCATAGGATAAGGGCATCTCTTATTGACTTCTATTGGACCTCGACTACTTTTACTTGGTGCCTTTTTTTGTCAGAGTTTTCTTTGGTTAGCGTCTTTCCTGGCTTTTACATTGAGGGGTCCATTTATTAAACCTCAATTTTTTTTCTACTTGAGTTTTTTTTTATGGGAAACCCTACATTTTTCACGGAAAAATAAAAACGTACATTTTTAGAGATTTATTATGCTACAAAGCTGCTAAAAATCCAAATCCAAAAACACGCCACCTCAAACCTGTCGATGTCAAGTAGAGTCAATGACAGATGTCCCTGAAGTTGTTTTCTAGATAATAGTTTTCATACAAAAATCCAAAATTCGTGTTTTCACAGAGAAAACTTGATAAAATAAGTCAGTCCTATGAAGCAAATTGACGCTCAATTTTTTTGTAGAGTTTTTTCACTCCTGATTTTTTTAAAACTTATTGGTAATTGAGTTCAATTCAAGGAAGGGAGTTAGGCTGACTTTGTTTTAAGAACTAGTTTTAGTAACTAGTAACCCTAAAAAAAAAAAAAAAAATTTGTGAAAAAAAGGAAATTTGAATTTTACTAATTTGGCCCCATAATGTCACCTTTTAGCTGGAGTCTGTTGATCTCCCACATGATCCACAATAACAACCTTAAAAAATCTTTCTTATTCCAGCACTGTAGCTGGGGGTGGTTACACAAACAAAGGAAGCAATATAGTGTAGTAAGGAAAATGATCAGAAAATCTTTTGTTTTTCACTGCAATAACAGCTTAATAAGGTTCTAATTCATTAATGTATGCTTTTAATAATCCATAAACTTTATTGGTGCACTTTTTTAGGCATATGATCTCAATCATCAATAACTGTAATTATAGGATCAGTAGTTAGAAACCTATTTTGGGTTGTACTTTTTAATGGTTTTAGAGGTTTTTAAAACAAGAATAAACTCATTTCTCTAAAACCACAAATGCCATGTAATTTACTAAAATATCCAAACATTAACTGTGCTATTTACTTAACTTTAATTCTTCTGAATGGGCTTTTAAAGAGGAAAAATCAAATTTTTAGAGGAAACAAAAATTATTATACCCTGAAGCTGCAAAAAGTCAGAATCCGAAAATACTGCATCTCAAATCTGTTGAGGTCCTTTATAAGTCAATGGCAGATGCCCCATTTCCAATTTGAAGATATCATTGTCTGTGTTGGGTTTTCTACATTAATCTGAAGAGTTTGTACTTTTTGGCCAACACCATGAAAAATTTGAGTTTCAGGAGTCAAACTCGATAAATTTAGGTTTGTCTCGCAAAAATCCAAAAAAGCTGCACAATTCTAATATTTTCTCAAATTTTTCAAATTGTTTTAATGATAAATAAGGTCAAATCATGGGTAGGAGTTTGAACAAGTTTTTTTTATTAAAATAATGAGGTAATTTAAAATTTTACTAAATAACCCCCAAAAACATATGAACAGGAAAAACACTGAACTATCCGTGAAAAAATACAAATACCTCTAATACCTTTAAAAATTGGACAATTACTGGCGAAAAAATCCAAAAACCTGAGAAAAAGACAGAATGACTTAAAATGGTCCAATCAGATTAGTGCAGCTCCCATTAACTTCTATAGGACCTCAGCTGCTTTTACTTGATGAAGTTTTGTGTTAGTTTTTCAGTGTTTCATATTTAATAAATCTTGAATTTTTAGAGTTTTACAGAAATAAGAAAACCAAAAATGTGATTAGAGGCCCATATATTAAAGGTCGAATTGTAGTGGTATTAGAGCTTTTGCCATGAAAGTTATGAAAGAATCAGAATTTAAAAAGTATGAACAGAAAAACACATTAAATACAAATACCTCTAAAACCTCCACATTTTTTAGTTTTTTGGACAATTACTAGTGAAAAAATGGTACAATGGGATCAGTGCAGCTCCCATTAACATCTATAGGGCCTCAACTGCTTTTACTTGGTGAAGTTTTATGTAAGAGTTTTACAGAAGTAAAAACATTTTTAGAAAAGATACAAATTGCGGAAAAAAATAGAAATCCGAACATTAAAGGCCTATTTATTGAAGGTTGCATTTTAGTGGTATTTGATCTTTTTCAAACCATGATTTAACTCATTTTCTGTAAAACCACTCATAACATGGAAGTACTGAAAAGATCAGAAAAATGCTGAATGATGCGCTAAAAGATTTATTAAAAGATCAAAGAAAAGAAATCTGGGCTCCTTGAAGACAGCCATTATACAGTTTGGCAAGGTAGGATGAAAGGTTTTGGTGATATAGTTTGTAATACTGATTGTCTGCCCTTTCCATTGCCTCCTTTACTCTCCTGGTCTTGGTATCAGCCAATCCCACCAAGGAGCTTGGAAGTCCAAAGCCGGACAGCCCAACCATCTAGTATATTTACTGCTTGACACCACTATTGGCACAACAAATGACAAATACCTGCCAATTTTCTACAGGTATATATATATTTATATATATAAACCACAGCCACAACAGCCGGATGTCACATATAAGAGAATGTAGGGTGCCTGGGAGCAGACCCATATGATAGTAACAGATACAACAACCCATAAAAAGCTCCACACTCGCAGGTCTAACATTGAAACAATTAGGTCATTTTATTAGTGTTTTGGCTACAACAGTGACCTTTCTCAAAGTGACCAAACAACTTGTGTCTAATTAATATGTGAAGGCATGAAAGGTTCTAGTTGTGACATCATATTACATCATTAACATGAGACAAGGTGAGCAAAAACCATTTAAATATCATCACATTTACCTCATACACACTGAACACACTTCAAAAACCCTTTTTAAAAGTTACTAATAGTGTCAACCTGTTTTGCCATCAGCAGCACAAAATAAAGATCATTTATGAGAAACACTTAGAAGGTCGATGAACTGTAAGGGGGTTATTTATCAAGGTCCGAATTTATCTCAATATCGGCTGCTACAAACTCCGATCTAACCTGCTCGGGTTTTTAACGCTTATTTATTATTACATTTTCCCAAAAATTTGCTTTGCGGGAAAAACTCAGATTTTCACGTTTTTTTCATGAATTTTCCCTGAAATCTCTGAATTTTTCGGAGCTTTTGACTGAAAGCTCCGAAAACATAGTGAAATTGCCCTAAACCCCCGACACAACCAAAAATCAATGGGACTGTTCCCATTGACTTTTGTGCAACCTCGACAGGTTTGAGATGCCGTGTTTTTATACTCAGGCTTTTTAGCCCTCGGCATTTAATACATTCTGAAAAATTTGTGATTTTTTTGAAAGTCCGATTTTATTTTTCGGATTTCGGGGAATTTCGGGTATTCAGAGCTAAGTAAATAACCCCCTTAGTGGTGGTCTTAATGGTATTTATACATGTATTTATATACTCTTGAAAGGGTAGTTTCAAATCTATTAAGGATTTGAGATGCTTAGTGAAACTGTAGTTATACATAATATAATTATATGTAAAGGGTTTTATATAAGTATTGGGGATATATTAGAAATAATTATAGACCCTTCTATTGGAGGACACAGAGTTTCCTTGTTGTGAATTCACGGACCTGGTAGTGTCAAGTTATTTAAAGGTGATGTAAAGGCAAAATATAAGACATCTTTATACTATTCCCTAGTTGCAAAGAAAGATATCTCTAATATATATAAAAAGCTGAATGGATCCAGTCCTATTCTCCTTCACTTTACTCCTAGTGATGGGCGAATTTATTCGCCAGGCGCGAATTCGCAGCGAATTTGCGCGATTCGCCGCCAGCGAATAAATTTGCGAAACTCCAGTGAAAATTCGCAAAAAAAATTCGCCGACGCCAGCGCCGTTTCGCTAATTTTTCGCCGTTTCGCGAATTTCGCGTGAAAATCGCAAATTTTTCGGCGAAGCGAAACGGCGCAAATTCGCCCATCACTATTTACTCCCTCTGATTTCTGCAGACACAGGTCACTAGATGGTTGCCGGCTGCTGAGCAGGGAAACTATTGCACTTTCAAATGGTAGGGAAGCATTTTTCAGGGTTATCTAAATTTTTATCTGTCTAACCTTTGCCATTCTCTGCTAACCTCCGTGCAGAACCCCCCCCCCCTCACCTTCCTTCCCAGCCGTGTAGAACTCGCGCAGCTCCTTTTCCTACTCCGCAGCCGTGACCTGTGTTTGCAGAAATCAGAGGGAGTAAAGTGAAGGGGAATAGGACTGGATACATTCAGCTTTTTAATTAAAAAGTACACATTGTTTAATGACAGTATATTAGAGATAACTTTCTTTGCAACTAGGGAACAGTATAATGAGGTTTAATTTTTTGCCTTTACATCCCAAGCCTTTAAATGCTCTAAAAATGTTTCTGTCCAGATAGGCTGGAGTTTAATTCTACAACTGACAATATTTTGGAAGAGAATTGATGGAATAACCCTAACCACTGTTGATCTGCTACATAAGAGACTTATTCCTGCATCAAATGAAGGTCCTTCAGCCTTGGCTAAGATGGACCCTAAGAAGGACTGATGTTAAAGTCCAAGGGAAGCCTGACCAGATTCATGTATCCCATTGTAAGTATATAACTCCCTCCCTGCTCTGTAAGTGTAGGGTAAGTGTGGACATAATTATCCTTTCCTTGCACCACCTAAGTCCCAGGGACCTCATGATGGTGGTAGGCCCCAATTGGGTGAAGACTACCACGATTATAATGATATCATTGCCGTGAATCAATGCCCCTTTTAATACAGCTCAATATCTTATTTGCCCTTGATGCTGCTGACTGGCATTACTTGCTACAGACAAGTTTATTATCTACAAGGACTCCAAGCTCCGTCTCCATTATGGATTTGCCTAGTGCAGTCCCATTAAGGGGATAAGTGGATATTGTTACATCCCAGGTGCAGGACTTTACATTTATCAACATTGAATCTCATTTGCCACTTAGCTGCCCAGATTGCCAGTTAGTCAAGATCCTGTTGCAAGTGCCACATCCTGGATGGAATTAATTGGGCTGATAGTTTTGTCTCATCTGCAAACACTGATACATTACTTACAATCCCCTCCCCCAAGTCATTAATGAACAAGTTAAATAAAAGTGGACCCAATACTGAGCCCTGAGGGACCCCACTAAGAACCTTACTCCAAGTAGAGAATGTCCCATGAACAACCACCCTCAGTACCCGATCCTGTAGCCAGTTTCCTATACATTTGCAAACGACTTCATTAAGCCCAACAGACCTTAGTTTAGAAAGCAGTTGTATGTGGGGCACGGTATCAAGCACTTGTTAGCAGTATCCAAATAGATCACATCTACTGCCCCCCCACTGTCCAGCATCTTACTTACCTCATCATAAAATGCAATCAAATTAGTCTGACATGACCTATCCTTCATAAAGCCATGCTGATTGTTGCTCATAATGACATTCACTAGGACAACATTTTGAATGTGATTCCTTAACAAGCCTTCAAATATTTTGCCCACCAAAATAACATCAGCTTTTCTCCAATCCGTAGGTACCATACCAGATGAAAGGGAATCTGGGAAAATCAGAAATAGTGGCTGGTCTAAAACTGAACTAAGCTCTCTTAGAACCCAGGGGTGTATGTCATCAGGCTCTGGAGCCTTGTTTACATTAATTTCTATTAAAGCTTCATGGATCATACATTTACAACATTTATTATAGTATTTATTTTCATTAAATAACATCTTACAAATCTCATGGCAGCTTTAAAAAACTTGCATCCATGTCTTAAGTACCATATTTTAGCAGCAACAGCTACACTGAGCATCTAACCATGCCCCCATAGATGTGTCCCCAATTAGAACATGAATTGTTGAGTTTCAAATTATTAGCCATGGGCAAGCATCCACACAGAAGCCTAGTTTCACTGTGCCCAATATCATACATTAGCATTTACAATTGAACAGTCTCATGGGTCATTCTGGGTCTGGCAGGTGCCAAAAGGACATTACCTGTCTGGAAGTGTAGTGCCCACTGGGTATAAAGGGCCTCTTTTATATCTGTACTTCTCAAGCTGTAAATGAGTGGGTTAATCAATGGAGTCACTACTGTGTATAGAAGAGAGAGAACTTTGCTTATGTTCTGTGATTCTTTTCTGGGGGGAATCATGTAAAGAGAAACAAGGGTCCCATAAAATATGGAGACCACAGCCAAGTGGGAGCTGCAGGTGGAGAAGGCTTTTTGTCTCCCGGTATTGGACACTATCTTTAGGATTGCATGGGCAATACATATATATGATACAATGATGAGTATAAAGGGAGAGATAATCACAAGAACAGACATTAGGGTTGCCACCATTTGTGCTCGAAAAGTACTTGAGCAGGAAAGCTCTACCACAGGGAAGAAATCACAAAAGAAATGGTTAATGATATTTTGGTTACAGAACTGTAGCGCAGCTATGTTAAATGAAAGAAGAAGTACACAGCTCAATCCAATGGTCCATGCCATAAGAATGAATGTAACACAAACCCTGTGGGACATTATAGAAGAGTAACGCAGTGGGATACAGATGGCCACATATCTGTCATAGGACATTACTGCTAGAAGCAAACACTCAAAAGATTCTGGGACTGAGAAAAAAGAAAATTGAGTAATACAGCCAATAAATGGTACAGTGACTCCTCCATTAATTACAGTTTGGAGCAGAGTTGGTACAATAACGGTGGAGTTTAGGAGATCACATAGGGACAACTGTTGGAGAAAGAAGTACATGGGGGACTGGAGGTTCCGGCTGGTTGACACCAACACTATGATGAGGACGTTCTCCCAAACTGTTATAATGTAAATCAGAAGGAACAGAGAGAACAGGGGAATCTTGAAGTTGTGGAGATTCTGAAATCCCAAGAGAACAATCTCACTGACCAACGTCTGGTTCTTCATGGACATTTCCTGAAGGAAAATACATTGTGAATAAATACTGAAAGGAGAAAAAGCTTTTCAACTAAACTCAGTTGTGAAGATTTTGAAATCCCCCCCCCAAAAAAATTCATTGGTCAAGGTCTGATTCCTCTCATGTATGGCCTTGCGGAGGGCTGGTTACAATGATTGAAGAAAAGTAAGATAAACATAATCAATATAAAATATAATAACAATGATAAATATTTAGGGGCCGATTCACTAAGCTCGAGTGAAGGATTCGAATGAAAAATACTTCGAATTTCGAAGTATTTTTTGGGTACTTCGACCATCGAATGGGCTACTTCGACCTTCGACTACGACCTTCGACTTCGATTCGAACGATTCGAACGAAAAATCGTTCAACTATTCGACCATTCGATAGTCGAAGTACTTTCCCTTTAAAAAAAACTTCGACCCCCTACTTCGGCAGATAAAACCTACCGAAGTCAATGTTAGCCTATGGGGAAGGTTACCATAGGCTTGCTAAACTTTTTTTGATCGAAGGATTTTCCTTCGATCGTTGGATTAAAATCCTTCGAATCGTTCGATTCGAAGGATTTAATCGTTCGATCGAACGAAAAATCCTTCGATCGATCGAACGAACGTTTAGCGCTAAATCCTTCGACTTCGATATTCGAAGTCGAAGGATTTCAATTCGAGGGTCGAATTTCGAAGTATTTTTTACTTCGAAATTCGACCCTTAGTGAATCTGCCCCATAGTGTAAGAAAGCACATTCCCAAATATGGGTATGGGAAGGGTTGAGAAGTCCCATAGCAAACCCCCAATCCTGTGGATCTATAGAAAGATGAATATCAACATTATGCATCAATGGGTGAACAAAGAAATGACCTCATATAGATTTTTATATTTTCCATGTATTCATAATTAACAAATATTTGTAAAAAATTTAACTTTACATTGTTAGATTGAAGGTTCAAACCTAGAAACAAAGGGTTGAATTGATAGTAAAAAATAAAGATAAATTCTAATATAAATATTTTAAAGGATACTCTGTTCTTCAAATAAAGTTGAATAATATGCTCTATGTGCCTTTCCAACATGTATAAGACAATATTGTGCAGGTAAGCAATAGTATGTTATATGCAGTGATATTAGAACATTTTCAAATATCTTCATATAGAATGTAATTAACATTTACCAGGACTGAAGGTGCACATTTTACATTAAAACTGTAATAATCTTCATCTCCTCTGTAACTTTGCCATCACAATCCTGATTGTGTGACATTCATTATGAATCAACATAAAAAATAGCACTATCTCAGATTTAAAATTGTAGCTTAGATTTCATGCCATCATTAATCTGTCCACTAGGAAAAATATAATATTTAACAAAAAATTAATTCTGACCCTAATCCCATTGTAAAACTTCCAATCCTCTGGAACCACGGGAAGATGTCCATGAGCTTCTCCCAATGTGTAACCTGCTCTGTATTTCTCCTGCCATTTTGCTAACACAATCCCAACCATTTCTTTCCAATGAAATCACTTTACAGGAAAGATGTTCTTGGAATATTATACTCACCTGATTTGTACCTACCAGAACCACCCCAGATACTGTGGAACCATAGGAAGATGTCCATGAGCTTCTCCCAATGTGTAACCTGCTCTGTATTTCTCCTGCCATTTTGCTAACACAATCCCAACCATTTCTTTCCAATGAAATCACTTTACAGGAAAGATGTTCTTGGAATATTATACTCACCTGATTTGTACCTACCAGAACCACCCCAGATACTGTGGAACCATAGGAAGATGTCCATGAGCTTCTCCCAATGTGTAACCTGCTCTGTATTTCTCCTGCCATTTTGCTAACACAATCCCAACCATTTCTTTCCAATGAAATCACTTTACAGGAAAGATGTTCTTGGAATATTATACTCACCTAATTTGTACCTACCAGAACCACCCCAGATACTGTGGAACCATAGGAAGATGTCCATGAGCTTCTCCCAATGTGTAACCTGCTCTGCATTTCTCCTGCCATTTTGCTAACACAATCCCAACCATTTCTTTCCAATGAAATCACTTTACAGGAAAGATGTTCTTGGAATATTATACTCACCTAATTTGTACCTACCAGAACCACCCCAGATACTGTGGAACCATAGGAAGATGTCCATGAGCTTCTCCCAATGTGTAACCTGCTCTGCATTTCTCCTGCCATTTTGCTAACACAATCCCAACCATTTCTTTCCAATGAAATCACTTTACAGGAAAGATGTTCTTGGAATATTATACTCACCTGATTTGCACCAGAGTTGCTCCAACTTCTGATGGGCAAAGGAAGGATCAAGCAGATCCTTCCTCCATTTACACTGGATGTTCTCTTACCATCTGCATCATCCTAGCAATGCAAGTTCATCAGACAAAGGTTTGTATTGATGTTAAATATATTTGTTATTAACACACATTTCTCTGTTCAATATCTGTACACAATAACACTTTTGTCAACTAAAATACATTTTTAGATTTTGAAACATCTTGAAAGAATGGAAAAAGAGGTAAAAAGCGTAAAACACAACAAACAAAAAGAACAATTCACAAAATTAAATGTTAGAAGAAGATGCTTTTATAATTGAACATTTTTCTCCCAATGTGTAAATTGCTCTGCATTTCTCCTGCCATTTTGCTAACACAATCCCAACCATTTCTTTCCAATGAAATCACTTTACAGGAAAGATGTTCTTGGAATATTATACTCACCTGATTTGCACCTACCAGAACCACCCCAGATACTGTGGAACCATAGGAAGATGACCATGAGCTGCTCCCAATGTGTAACCTGCTCTGCATTTCTCCTGCCATTTTGCTAACACAATCCCAACCATTTCTATCCAATGAAATCACTTTACAGGAAAGATGTTCTTGGAATATTATACTCACTTGATTTGCACCTACCAGAACCACCCCAGATACTGTGGAACCATAGGAAGATGTCCATGAGCTTCTCCCAATGTGTAACCTGCTCTGCATTTCTCCAGCGATTTTGCTAACACAATCCCAACTATTTCTTTCCAATGAAATCACTTTACAGGAAAGATGTTCTTGGAATATTATACTCACCTGATTTGTACCTACCAGAACCACCCCAGATACTGACTGGACAGGGAAGAACAGATCTCCTTTTATTAACCAGTGTCAGTAACAACCACAGCCTACAAACCTCCTGAGAAAGCTACAGAAGACTCTGGGATTTGGAATAATTACCAGTCCTTTGGGAACTCCATTAGTTCATCTTTTTTGCACAATATTTGCATACTCAAATATTTTTAGAATAACAAAAAAATTTTTTTCTATCTTCTAAAAGCTTCCCAAATCTAGGTTTGTCTTGTTACTAGTACTTCTATAATTTATCTTTATGTTCAGCCCCCTTTCTATTCATCTCTCAGTTGGTCATTAAAACCACTGCCTAATTTCTTTAGAAAGTAGTACCAGATAACTTTTTAAATAATACTGTATCTCTAATTGTGTATATGGACCCTGTATCTCATATTTATTAATTGTTCCTTCTCTCCCATTCTTGATAGTTTATACTGTAACTGAACTAAATATTATGCAACATCTCTTCTGGAATGAATATCTTGTTCATATATATATATATATATATATATATATATATATATATATATATATATATATATATATATATATATATATATATATATATATATATATATATATATATATATATATATATATATATATATATATTTATATTTATATATACTGTGTTTATTTTTTATTTCTTCCAAAAAAAATTTTAAACTGAAAGTAAAGTCACATTCTATCTCTTAATCAAGTTCAAATCAGCAATTCATTGAGAAACCTTTGTAAAATGAGCTGCTTTTTATCTCATAGTCGAACTCGCTGCAACTAGCGCAATAGGCAAAAAGTATGTTCAAAATAAGTCCTATTCATTAACAATAGAAATGCAACATACTGTAGCAGGTTAAAGATTGTAAGATAGGAGAATGTCCTATTTTTCCCATAGACTTCAATAGACTTTTCACATGATACACATGTGATATGTTTTCTGAATTGAATTGCATCTCAAATTAAGAAAAAGAGTTTTCGCATGATAAGCCATTTTTCTCACTGAATTGAATCTGGCCACAAATTTTAGTATTACATCTGAAATAACAGATTAAGGGGCTTTTGGTTCTCATTATGCCCAAGATTTAGGTGGGAAAGGGAGGCCATATGTTCAAGCCCTAACTAAACATCTAGAGATGTCTGCTAACCCCACACCACCAGGGCCAACCTGGGACTCCAAAAACCAGGAGGGAATCCTCATCACCCCCAATGGACTTGGCCAGTGGAAACTGCTGAAAGTAATAGTTTTACCTTAGCTTGCTGTCACCTCCTTCTCTGATCAATCAAAATCATGAGAAGTGTAAGGGCCACATGCACCACTGCCTCTAGATGCTTTGCAGACAGGCAAGTTAGGCACACAGATGGGGTAACCGACATTTGCCACTGGATATGCTGTAAGCAGGCTGGGAATGTATATGAATCAAGGATAAACAATTTATTTCAGCACCTCAGTGCCCTACATGATCCAGAAGATAAAACACTGAAGAAGTAATGTGCCTTGGGGGATAGAAGGTCTCAAATACTAAAATTCCAGGCCCTAGACTACCTTGTTCATGGTCCTAAACTTGCTTCTAATGGGAGCAAAAATTGAAGAAGGACAAAAAGATGCCAGATTTCGGGTCGGGTGGGGGCATTTGAAGCTTTGGAAAGGAAAGCAGTGGTGTGGGGCTATAACCAGTAAGTATGACATGGAGATTAACAAAGAAAGACATTTCTGGCTAGCAACACACCAAGATGGACGCATAATTCTGAGCCTCCAAAAAGTGGAGAATAATCAATTTAAAATGGAAAAACACATCGAAACAAAAAAAAAGGATGGTTCAAGAGAGTTCAAGAGAAGATCCATAACTGCACAAATGTACTGAATCTCAAAAGTTTTTGAAGAAGTTTTTGACTCCGGCGGAGCAAGAAGGCAAGCAACATGAGCCTGGGCCCACAGCAGAGTGGTCTGATGGAGATTATCCAGTCTCTGATGATGACTCCATAACTTCAGAACATAAAATGATCGCTTATTTAAAAACTCTTCCTACGAAACATGACCTGAAGAAGCTAGCAACACAGATAAAAACCGTGTTAATAGAAGAGGTCGCTGATCTAAAATCAGAAATTGTGGCACTGCATGCTAGAGACATGGACATTGAAAATAGAGCTGGAGGAGTAGAGCTGAAAGTATACTCCCTCCTTCACGTGTCACAACTACATGGTAAAGCCATTGAATCTTTAACACGCAGGGTTGAAGACCTTGATAATATGTATATGGGGCCTACCTGAAACAGTAGAAGCAAGCGCACTTAAACAGACAGTTATGTCATTATTTAATACAGTACCAAAATCACCCCAAACCAATGAAATACATATAGAATGGGTACATAGAGCATTGAGGCCAAAGGGACCGCTGAGAGATGACATATGTTGCTTACTACATTTTACTATTAAAGAGGACATAGTTACATAGTTACATAGTTACATAGTTATATAGTTAAATCGGGTTGAAAAAAAACACAGTCCATCAAGTCCAACCCCTCCAAATGAAAACCCAGCCCCATACACACACCCCTCCCTACTGTCACATAAATGATATATACCCATATCTATACTAACTATAGAGTTTAGTATCACAATAGCCTTTGTATTATGTCTGTCCAAGAAATCCTCCAAGTCCCTCTTATAGTCATTAACTGAATCATCACCCGGCAGTGCATTCCCCAACCTCACTGTCCTCACTGTGATGAACCCCCTACTCTGTTCCTTTAAATGAAACTTCTTTTCCTCTAGTCTGAAGGGGGGGCCTCTGGTGATTCTCTTTATGGGTAAAAAGGTCCCCTGCTATTTGCTTTAGTAGCCACAGAATGATACTGCCCAGAATTAGACAACTTGTTATCTACAAAAACCCCAAGATTCTTCTCATTTCAGGAAACTCCCAACACACTGCCATTTAGTGTATAACTTGCATTTATATTATTTTTGCCAAAGTGCATAACCTGCATTTATCAACATTGAACCTCATTTTCCAGTTTGCTGCCCAGTTTTCCAGTTTAGACAAATCACTGTGCAAAGTGGCAGCATCCTGCATGGAACCTATAGTTCTGCACAATTTAGTATCATCTGCAAAAATAGAAACAGTACTTTCATTGGCCACCTCCAGGTCATTAATAAACAAGTTGAAAAGCAAGGGACCTAGTACAGAGCCCTGCGGTACTCCACTAACAACACTGGTCCAATTAGAAAATGTTCCATTTACCACCACTCTTTGTAGTCTATCTTTTAGCCAGTTCTCTATCCAGGTACAAATACTATGTTCCAGGCCAACATTCCTTCATTTAACCAGTAACCTTTTGTGTGACACTGTATCAAATGCTTTAGCAAAGTCTAAGTAAATCACATCCACTGCCATCCCAGAATCAAGGTCTCTGCTTAACTTCTCATAAAAAGAAATTAAGTTAGTCAGGCAAGATCTATTACACATAAAACCATGCTGGCACAAACTCATAGTATTATGATTTGCTATGAAGTCCAGTATCTTATCCTTTATTAACCCTTCAAAAAGCTTTCCTACCACTGATGTCAGACTAACTGGCTGGGAGGCTGAGAACAGGATCCCTTTTTGAATGGCAGCACCACATTCACAATCACACACAATTCACCAGTCTCTCTGCACTATGCCAGACTTCAATGAATCCTGAAAAATTAAGTAAAGAGGTTTGGCAATCACAGAGCTAAGCTGGCTAAGTAACCTGGAATGAATACCATCTGGCCCTGGACCTTTGTTTATCGTAACATGTTCTAGTCTCTTTTGAATTGCTTCATGTGTGAACCATGTATCATTAGTTGTATTACTAGAATTGGGACTATTAGTAAGGAAACCTTCTTTAGCTGGTTCCTCAGTTGTGTAGACAGACATTTGTGTAGACAAAATATGAGTTCAGAATCTGAGCCTTTTTCTTGTTCTCATCAACCAGCTGACTCCCCTCTGATATTAAAGGTCCCACCCCTTCCTGCTTCATTTTTTTACTATTAACATATTTAAAAAAACAATTTTGGATTCTTAAACTGCTTGCTGCAATATCATTTTCCATGTTGATTTTAGCTTGCCTTATAGCTTTTTTGTATGATTTATTGGCCTCCTTGTACCTTAGAAATGATTCGGCTGTACCAGCTAACCTGAGAGCCTTAAAAGCAGGTCTTTTCTTACCCACCTCAACACCAACGCTTCTATTGAACCAAAAAGGTTTTGCTTTGCAACGGCGTTCCTTGCTTACAAGTGGAATATACTGACAAGTAGATTTATTATAAAGACTTCCCATTTTTGTTCTGTGTTTAACCCTGTGAAAAGCATTTCCCACTTAATATGTCACAGAGATGCCCTTATACTGTCACAGTTTGCACGTCTGAAATTTAGTGTTTTAGTTTCTCCCTTATAGAATTCTCGCAACTGAAACAAGTTAAGTATGAGAATGCAGACATATCCATAATGCAAAACCTCTCCTGGTATACCCTGCATCAAAGTCATCTACTCAAACCCCTGACAAACTTTCTGAAAGAACAGAAAATTCTGTTTAGATGGGGATACCCATTCAACATACAGGCTAACAATCGCAGGTAAAATGCACACACTTTCCAGCATGGAAGATATCTGGCAAGTCCTGCAGTCCTGCAATGCACCAGACCTCGACCTATTCAAATGGATTCAATTTGTACATCTACCGGCACCTACACCATTGCCGCTACAGGAAGTGTGGACAGAGGCCTCACCTCCAAAGGCCAAGCAAAGTAGACAAACACCTGGAAAAGCACCACAAGCCCAGTAACAACCAATGAAGCCTGAATTACTGTAACTAACAAGATACAATTTGCGCGAATTGCCGCGAATTTGCGCAAATCGCCGCGAATTTGCTCGATTCGCCGCCAACTAATAAATTCGTGAAATGCCCGCGAAAATTCTCCCGAAAAAATTCGCTGGTGTCAAAAAAATTTAAAAATAAACCCGACGCCGGCGTAAAAAATGAGACGCCGGTGCAGTTTCGCACATTTTTCGGCGTTTCGCAAATTTTGCTCGAAATTTGCTAATTTTTCGGCAAAGCCCATCACTAGTGAAAAGCCCATTTATTTTCTCTAAGTTTTTTTCAAGTGCAGAGACTTAATGGCTGCCTGGCAAAACTTCTGGCAGTGCAGCTGCTGACCTATTAGCTAGTCGAAGCAGCCCCCTTCTGATAGCTGATGGCTTGCGCTGCCCCTAACTGGCGGATCCCCAGCCGCCGTTATTTTGCCAGGAAGGCCGTCCCTGCCCTCCACCAGCAGGTGGTGGAGAATGTGTCCCTGTCGCTGGATCATGCTGTTGGCGGCAGGGTGCACTGCACCACTGACACATGGATCAGCAGGCACAGGCAGGGGAGGTACATAACTTACACTGCACACTGGGTCACCCTGATGAGTGCTGGGGAGGGTGCAAGCAGGGGCGCTCCCCTCGTGCTACAGGTGCCTCCCCGTGGGGTACAGGGCAAACCCCACATGCCCACTTCCTCCTCCACTATGGATGAGCCACCCCTGAGGTGTCCCCGCAGTTACACTTCAGTGCAGCACAAGCAATGTCAGGCTGTGCTTCAACTCCTCTCCCTGGGCAAGAGGAGTCATAATGCAGCTGAGCTCATGGCTGCCTTACAGAATCAGGTGCAGCGGTGGTTCACTCCCCGCCAGCTCCAAGCAGGTAACGTTGTTTTCGACAATGGTCGCAACCTGCTGGCCGCCATCCACCAAGGCCACCTGACCCACGTGCGTTGCTTTGCACATGTCCTCAACCTTGATGTGCAGCACTTCCTCAAAAGCCACCAAGGGTTGGGTGACATGCTGGAGAAGATACGTAGGGTATGCGCCCATTTTTGCAGGTCCCCCACCGCCAGCTCTGCCAAGTACTTGCCCCCAGGCCACACACTTTGTTAGCAGGGACAATGCGTGTGTTAGCTATGTGATACCCCTGGTGTTCCTCCTCAAGCGCATGTTGGATGGCCTGCTAGAGGAGACTGACGTGCCTGAGGAGGAGGAGGATAATAGGCCCTGTAGGGTTCATTCACATAAACATATGGTTTATTTATTTTTATCTGAGATACAAAGCATCCAGATACTATCTGTTCAAATGTATTAGTTGTACTTGTGTTAGCAATCTACTAGTAGATATATAAAGTGCAGATGGTACTTTTTGGTTAGTAGTAGATACCATTATCAGTTGACCAGAGGTAATGTAAAAAAATCAAAAACGTTAAAAGTTTAAGAAACTGGCAAAATGGGAGCCATTCTTTTCTTTTGAAAAGATCGGAGTCCTCTAACAATGCAGGGCATGTGTGTAGCAGTATACTAAGTGAAACACGCGTGTGTATTGGTCTTCCCATTGAGTCCAATCCAATTCAGCACATTCAGACACAAAGCAAAAGATACCATATTCATTTATCATCACAGACTACAAAGCTTGAAACTAAGGGAAAATGTTTTATTTGTAGCCCCAAAGGTGAAAAAAGCTAACACAAACAAAACACCCATAAAAGATGGGTTTCATCAAATAGCACTCGTTTCGCAATTTTTTTGTCATTTTGCGGGAAATTCGCAAATTATTCAGCAAAGCGAAATGCCACAGATTCGCCCATCACTAATGAATATAAGTACAGATTGGCAAAAGAACCTACCTCCCACCAAACAAAATGGCAAGCACCAAAGTGTGTGATTAGGGGATTACTGATCAAGCATGACACTGGCTTTAAAAAACAAAGACAAGGCACAATTGAGAACCTTCTTGGAGAAATCCAACAGTTTGAGCTCCAACATACTAGAAATTAATGCTAGATACCTTAAAAGCCTTAATGGAGAAATGGGCAGAACTTATACAGATACTAAATGCTCAAAGTAAATACTCAATGATTAAGCTTAAACAAAAATATTATGAATTTGGGAATCAATCAGGGAGAATGCTAGCCAATGCACTAAAAGTCAGACAAAATCTCTCATATATCCATAAAATCAAAAAGGAAACTACAGATCTTACCCATGGAAATTGCAGAAACATTCAAACAATATTATCAAGATCTGTATAATATCCCTTAAACTATTCTGAACCAAGATACCCTGGAAACTAAAATCAGAGCTTACTGTACATATCTAAATACCTTCCCCCAGGTATAGATGAGAGATATATCAAAGAACTAAGCTCACCCTTTCAAGATCAGGAGGTCTTCTATGCTATTAAAAATTTGAAAATACACAAAACCCCTGGCCTAGATGGTTATATGGGAAAGTTCTATAAGACCTTCTCCACCCAACCTCTTTCTTTCTTAACTTCATAAATGAAGTAGATGCAGCCCATCCCTAAACAAAGAAGTTCGAATGGCTTATATCACTGTCATACCAAAACCAGGTAAAGATGCCACTCTGTATGGAAACTATAGACCAGTGATCCCCAACCAGTAGCTCATGAGTAACATGTTGCTCTCCAACCCCTTGGATGTTGCTCTCAGTGACCTTAAAGCAGGTGCTTGTTTTTGAATTCCAGACTTGGAGGCAAATTTTTGTTGTATAAAAACCAGATGTACTGCCAAACAGACCCTCCTGTAGGCTGTCAGTCCACATAGAGGCTACCAATAGCCAATCACAGCCCTTATTTGGCACCACCCAGGAACATTTTTGAACAAACAGTTTGATATGCGCTTCCGTTTAAGAAATAAAAATAAAAATAAAAATAAATACACCAACTTTCAGTATCCCCCAATTGTCCCAAAGTTTCCCTATAGTCCACCAAGGTCCGGAGCCGAAGATGGTAACCCAGAAACCGCTTCCACAACTGGCGATCGCTTCTAAACCTTAAAACACAGAGGAAACAAAAACCGCACCAATGTGAAAAACTTCCAAAGCCGGTATCAAGGCCCTGCTCTGGTTACTACTCACAGGATTTCCCGGACACGGCTTGCACACAAGAACAGATCTGCGGTGAGGTAAGTCTCAGCTTGTCCTCCTATGCGATGCCGCTAGTATACTTCACAATTTCACGGTCCTGTGCGCTCGCTATCTCTGCGATTCTGTTCCTGAGCGTTCAAGTTAATTTGTATCCCACAGTCTTGGCGTCCTCTCATACACTTCCCAGGTCAGTCAGGGTCAGGCACTCACGGATTGATCAAAGGATTGGGAATGCCTTGTGCTGGGAGATTATGTAAGCAACGAAGGGATACTCAAATAGTTGAAGGTAATTTATTTAGAAACATTTTTGTGCTTGTGTTGCTCCCCAACTCTTTTTAAATCTGAATGTTGCTCACGGGTGAAAAAGGTTGGGGACCCCTGCTATAGACCTATCTCCCTACTAAACATCAAACTAAAACTATATACAAAAATAATAGAATAATCCACTTCTGGATACATGGGCCAGTCAATTGGGCCAGACATAATCAAGTGCCTTCCCTCCTTCTATCAACGGATGTGGAGAAGGCATTTGACAGAGTTAACTGGACATTCCTCAAACTGGTATTAGAAGGAAGACAAAAAGGAACACCAAGAGCCCCAATAGTGTAACATGTTTTTACAAGGAGTAATGGTAGAGTAAACAAATTAATACTCACAAACCAGGGTTACCACTGTATAGGCAGGTGGGGAGATTATCCTGACCCCACTCAGGAATAAGACGTCGCTCTCTGTAGAAGACGAAAATGGGGATGATACCCCTCCACTCGAGGTGGACTCGATATAGTAGTAAGACAAAACAGAGGCGCCAAAAGGATAAAATTAGCTAAAAGCACTTAAAAACCCAATGGGTAATTCAGAGGAGGTAGTAGTGGACTTACCTCCTCCAAGCAGACACCAACGAAAGTGGTAATTTTCAATAATAGTTTATTCACAAAACAGTATTGCAACGCGTTTCGCAGGCATTTCCTGCTTCATCAGGCAATATGGAGCGGGAGCAAAAACAACTAAAAACACAGAGACAGGCAAATTTGTAAAACATTATTGTATACGGCTGTTCGAATTATGGGGAAGTGTGGATACTGAGTGATGCCCTTGGGCCAAGTATATGGGGGGGAGGGGAAACAAGGGGAGGAGAAATAGTTCACAACATGGGGAAGCAAGTGCTGATGGACATGGGGGATAGGCTACTAGTATATATTATTTAAATTGGAAACCAAGTATCTTGGTGGGAGACATAATAGGAAACATAAAGTAGTAACATAATAAAGAACGTGAACTAAGGTATATTTAAAACCAGGGGATGTAGCACAGATGACTAAACCAACAAAAGAAATCAATAAAATTCAGATGAAGTGGATAAAACTTACCAGTGTCTTTATATAAACACGCCAGGCGCCTCTGTGCTGCTTGAGGATGCCTGAGCGTGTTATATAGTGTGACTAATTAATGGGAAGTATGTGGGGGGAGGGGGAAACAAGGGAAAGAGGAATAGTTCACAGCATGGGGAAGCAAATGCTGATGGACATGGGGAATAGGCTGCTGGTATATTTTAGTCTAAATGAGAAACATAAATATCTGGGTGGGAAACCTAAAAATTAAACTATGTGGGAGACATAAATTAGTGAACTCAGGTATATTTAAAACAAGGGGATGTAGCACAGATGACTAAAATCAACAAAAAAAGAAAATCAATAACCTTTAAGAAGGAATAAATATAACTTACCAGTGTCTTTGTATAATCACGCCAGGCGCCTCTGTGCTGCTTGAGGATACCTGAGTGTTATATAGTGTGACTAATTAGAGGAAAGACAAACAGGATATGGTGTAGCCATATTGGTGGTGGAAAATAGATAGTGGTATGAACGGCCATTTAGGTTGGGGCAAATAAAGTGTCATAACCAATGAAGATTCAAAGGAATGCATAGAAATATATAAATATATACATACACAATATAAAAAATACAACCTGATATAAGAACCCTAAACAGCGTTGAATAAAATCAGTGGTACTAGCAGCAGATGATAATAATCGTGATGATAATAATAACAATAGTAATAATCCGTAAACGCAATGTACATGATGAATACAAATTTTGGTATAGCATGCAAAACTATGCAGGCAATCATGCAAAGGTATACAACCAGATATGCACATCACCTTTTCCGAAATATTGCGAAGTGATATAATAATCGGTCATAAAAGTGTCAAATATATATGAATAAGTACAATAAAACTAAATAAAAAGGCTACTAAAAGAGAGGACTAATAAAACATAAAACGGAACAATATGGCATAAGGAATGATACAAGATGAATTAATAGAGTTTTTCTAAAACTTCATTAAGACCCTCAGGTACCAGGGTCCTGAGGGTCTGGATCCAGTACATTTCTCGTTTTTTTAAAATGTCAAAGGCTGCAAAATCTGAGGAACTGATGGAGTCGATAAGTGTGATAGAAAAGGTGTCGGGGCTGCTGTTATGTGCTCTGTGATAGTGACGTGACACACTGTGCATAGGAAATTTATTAATGATGTTCCTTTTATGTTGGCCTATACGGCTCCCGGCAACTTGTGTTGTCCTGCCAACATATTGGAGACGGCATGGACATGTTATGAGGTAAATGATATATTTGGATTGGCAGGAGATGTGACTCTTGATGGTATATTGGATCTTGGTGGTGAGGGATGAGAAAGTAGATGTATTGGTAACAAAAGGGCAAGCTAAACAACGGGAATGGTTACAGGAATATGATCCAGGTGTAAGGGGAATAGGGCCTACTGGATTGTTATAATTCCTGTCACGTAATTTGCTAGGGGCTAAGATGTTGCGCAAACTGGGTGCTCATCTGTATGTAATTAGAGGTTTTGTAGTGAACAAGGGTTTAAGGAAAGGGTCCTGGAGTAGGATCTCCCAGTGGTTGTTCAGAATAGTCCTAATGTTCTGATGTTCCTTGGTGAATTGTGTGATGAACCGGATAGGTGGGTTGTCACTAGGTGGGGGTGTGGGTTTTTTTTGAATAGTGGATTTAGCCTTCATGAACGCATCATTAACCAGTTTCTTTGGATATTTTCGTGCTGTAAATTTCCTTTTAAGTATTTTGGATTGTCTGGAATATTCGTGGCTGTCTGTACAATTTCTATGGATTCGTCTAAATTGGCTATATGGTGTGTTATGGATCCAGGGCTGATGATGGAAACTGTTATAATGAATGTAATTGTTTGAATCAACTGATTTAAAAAAGGTTTTAGTTTTGATAGAGTTGTTTTCAATTAAGATGGTAAGATCAAGGAAATCTATGAAGTTGGAGTGATGTTGTGATGTAAACTGTAAACCTGCTTTATTATTATTGAGGTATTGAATGAATTCAGGGATTAAGGATGTGTCACCCTTCCAAATAAAAAACAGATCGTCTATGTAGCGTTTATAAAGGATAATATTGTCTGAAAATGGATGATTAGGAAAAAGAAGTTGTGATTCTATAAGGCCCATGGTGAGATTGGCATATGAAGGTGCAAAAGAACTTCCCATTGCAGTGCCATTGATTTGGTGATAGAATTTATTGTTAAATGAGAAAATGTTATTATGGAGGATGAATTCTATGCACTGTAATAAGAGTCATTGTTGTATGGGCGGCATCATAGGGATAGTGGTCAGGAAGAATTGAATAGCAGATAAACCAAATTGATGAGGAATATTTGTGTGGATGTGATGTCACAAGTGAGCCAATGGTAATCTGTGGACCAGGATATGGAGGATAATATTTGTATGAGATGGTGAGAATCTTTGAGGAAGGATGATAGGTTATGGACTAGTGGCTGAAGATGTTGGTCTATGAATTTAGACAGGTTACTTGTCATAGAATCCATTCCAGAAATAATAGGTCTACCAGGAGGCTTGTGAAGGTTTTTATGTATTTTTGGCAGGTAATAAAAAAAGGGGGTGTTTGGGTGGTGATTAATAATGAAATTACGTTCATGTTTGGTTATGATATTCTGGAAAAAGGCCTGGTTAATAAAGTCTTTGAGGATCTTGTTAAGGGGAGGTGTGGGATCTGAAGACAGTGTGTTGTAATGTTTAGGGTCCTGTAAAAGGGTCTATGTAATCTGATCTGTTTAATACTACGATTCCACCACCTTTGTCGGCCGGCTTTATGACAAGTGCAGTGTTGTTGAGGAGGGATTTGAGGGCGGATGATTCTTGTGGAGTGAGGTTAGGTTTAACGGTAGATACGTGGGACTGTAGGGTTTGTAGGTCATCCAGAACCATAGAATAGAATGTCTCAATGAAGTTACCTTTTGAAGCTGTGGGGTAAAAACGGGATTTACCTTTTAGTTGTGTTATAATACATTTCTCTAGATTAATCTCATTGGGGTTGATGGATACTATAGGTAAGGAATCATTATTGGTAAGGATAATGGATGTGGGGGGGAGTGTCTGGTTCTTTTTAATTGCAAAATGACGTTTGAGTGTAAGCTTCCTGATGTATGAATTAAGATCTGTGAACAGATTGAACATGTTGGTGGAGTATGTGGGGCAAAAAGACAGGCCTTTTTCTAAGAGGGAGGTTTCATGTAATGTAAGTATGTGTTTGGACAGGTTAAAGATGCATCTGGTAGAGTTATCGGTATTCGCATTTGATGTAGTGACAGTGTTTTTCTTGCTTTTAGCTTTCCCTTTGCCCCTAGAGACTTTTTTCCTTGTTTTTGCTAGAGGGGTAGCAGGTCGGGTAGATACAGATTGTATATCATGTGAAGAACTGGGAACATTAATCCTGTTGCCGTCCCTTTCTAGGAGAGGGACGTGGGCAGTTCTAAAAAAGATTCCGATAGATTTTGTTTGTTCTGTAGGGAAGGGGCTGGGTGATTTTGAATTTTAAGTGGTTGAAAGAAGGACCTCATCGAGGTCTGTATTATTTTGGGTGCTATGGGCGAGGGTATTAGAAGGAGCGGGCTTGGAAAACACATTTGAAGATAAGATTATGGCAGTATACACTACCCCTCAGATAAAATAAGGCTAAATGGTATCCTCTCAGATATGTTTTACATAAGAAATGGGACATTTGTTATGTCCTTTGTATTGAACATCTACTCATAGCACTCACATATAATCAAGATGTTTCAGAAATGTCTATGAATTCACAGGATTGCAAAGTTGTTGCCTTTGCAGATAATCTTATGTTATTCATAAGCAACCCATATATTTTTAATGCCCAATGCTATAAAAGAATAAAGGACTTATGGAGAACTCAGTCTCAAACTATAAAATTACAATGACCAAATCTGAAGCCCTCCCTAAATACATGTGCAACAATCCATGACAACTGAAATATTCCAATGGCAAATGGAAAAAAGAAAATCCCTGGGAGAGTACATACCCAAAGGTTAATACAATGTGTATTTGTATAACTATCAACTGATGTTAACTACAACAACTAACCTACTCAAGGACTCAATAACACACACTTTACATAGACTGGGAGGATTTCTATAATAAAAATGTCAATCTTACCCAAAATCCTCTACTTTTTCCAAACTCTACCAGTCCCAATACTTAAGGGGTTCTTCCAGACCCTGAATACTATAATAAGTAAATCTGTATGGTTAAACAAAGAACCCAGAATATGCAGAACTATATTTTGACAACTCAAAGCTAAAGGAGGATTGAGCCTACCAGATTGTTGCTCTTACTATCAAGCATGCCTGCTAGCTAAATTAATTCGCCATTTTAACGTAAACGTAACAAAGCAATGGAAACATTTAGAAGAACAATGGGTAAAATACCCTATAAGAATTTTTTTATGAAATAAATTGCGACATATAGACCTTACCTTGAAAGACAACCCCAGACTCTTGCGCTGGAAAGATTCTGGTTCTCATCTAACCAAAAATACCTACTTATACCATACTTCTCACCCATAAGGACTTTGGTTCAACATTTAGACTTTATTCCTGGAATACTGGATAACGGGATTCCATAGCCTTTGGGATACAAAACCTACACTTGAAATATATACTTGCCACAGAAACCACACCAGCCATAATTGAGGGAACAAGACCCACCTGGGATGAAAGGGATCATTGGAGATACTACCAAATACTGCATTATTTACAGCTGAACCCAATGCTACAACAGGCAAAACAATCACTGACAGAATGTGAACATTTGTGCGACTTGAAAATCGTACCAAACCATTTAATATCAATACTATACAAATGAAAAATACAAACGAAATACCCAAACTTACCCTGTTTCACTCAATCCTGGGAAGAAGAACTTCATGTGAACCTGCGCAAGAGCAGGGAGCACTCACTGACCCTTGAAGGAGACGCAATGTGCCGATATGTTTATAGCGTGTTTATGAAGCCTGTACATTGCAGCAAGAAAATCCTCAATCATGAAGCACCAGCGGTGTTAAACCCATTGCTTTATTTAGAAAATCTTAAAAAGCATGAATGGAGCGCACAACAAACTAACGCTTGACGCGTTTCGTGGACAGAAGCCACTTCCTCAAAAGCAATTTTCCCTTAGTCCATTTGAGCATTTAAAAAGACAAAAACACGCCCACTAAAAACAGTAACCCTTGCAGTTAATATATTAATATATTATGCTAAACACATACATGTAGAGATTCAATAAGGTACCACTCAAAATCTCATACAATTGATAGTTAATGTACTATAGATAATTTACATAAGTATATAAGTTTGTAATTCATTCATTATTACATTAGAAGACATGGACTAAAACATGGAAAAGTTTAAAACCAGATAAGAATTAATTGGAAACAAATAATTAATTGATAAGTTATTTCATTATTTAATTAGAAAAAATACGTTATTTCCCATTCTCGATTTAATCCGAAAGGGTCTTATCCTTATCACCCGTCGCACATTGTATCTTGGGCAGCGCCGGATTCACTGGGCGGGCGCCCCTAGGCTGTGCGCGCGCCCCTAGGCTGTGCGCTCCGCGTGGTCCTAGCGCCCGCCCGCACTAACACACACTGGCGCAAAAACGAGCGCCGAAGCACTGGGGAGCACAGGCGGCTGGGCGGCATGCCGCCCCCAAAAATGTGCCGCCCTAGGCCCGGGCCTGATATGTGGCCTCACCACATATCCGGGCCTGATCTTGGGCTGTCAAATACTTGAAAAGTCACCCTAGATACTTAACGTGTTATTCTATTATATCTTAAGCAATGGCTGATTTAGTTTCACCCCTTTCAACAGCCGACAAATGTTCCAAAAATCTGACCCCCCCCACACTGTGTGGTTTTGCCCACACACTGGGCTCGGCATGCGCAGGTAGCCAGGTAATCAACCCACCTTAGCAATTAACCCTTTAAGTGGCCAGCAGAATTTGACATTTTGGTTACGCGAAATGCCAGCCGTTTTTGAAACATTTTGGGCTCTCTCACTTTAGGGGCAACCTATTTTTTATGGAAACCTAGGAAAACTATACATTGTTTTTTTTTGAGAGAACCTGAGCTTTCTAAATCTGCCTGAATTTTCATTTATTTTCATCTCTGCAAAAAGATTTATAGCGCTAAATACCAAAAAAATATGAAAAATCCCTTTTTTTTACATATACCAGAGAAATATTTCATTTTACGCATGAAAATCCAACTGGTTTGGAAAGCCTCATGTCTCTCTAATGTGCGAGTACCAGATATGTATAGTTTTAGAAAAACTTAGGAGTTCTGTACAGCAAAAACTCCCGGCAGTATATTACCGAATTTTGAAAGCACGAAGGCAGAAAACGGCATACTTTAGATTCCAAGGCCAAAAAATCCTGAAACAGTAGGTTTAACCCATAAAAACTATGTATCTTTGAAAATAACACATTCTGCTAATTCCAAAATGGGTAACTATGTCTCTCTACTCCTAACTACCAAACATCAAAGCTTGTCTGAAAGTAGCAAAATTCAAAAAAATCACTTCAAAGGTTTTATTTTGCTGCTCCGCATATCCCACACTGTATTAGGTACCAAGAAAAAGCACCTGAATATGATTGCCAGGGGTCCACTGAACAGTTTGATGCCCATTGTGCACAGGTTTACCAATGTATCTGGCATTTAGAGACACCAATATGAAGTTAGCGCATCCAAATTGTCCAGGACTTTACTTCAGATACTGAACAATCATCACTTCTCACTCCACCCTTGTCCGCATTTTTAATCACAGTAATATTACTTTTTCATACGGAAATCTCAGAATATGTATTTAAACATAGTCTCTTATTACAATTGCTGCTAGTGGCAAACATTCTGATTCCAAGACATTGGAGAGACACTAATCCTCCTACCTTGGAAGAATGGATTACCAATGTAAATGAAATATATCTTATGGAGGAAATAACATCCTCTCTATCAAAAAAACAAGACAAATTTATAAAAATGTGGCAGCCCTAGGTCTCCTACCTACACGTCCATTAGAAATTGTAAATGCAGGGCAACATCGATATCCAAACTCAGCCTCTACAATATACCCCCCAGCACCCCCTCTTTCTATACTTATCCCCCCCTTATCCACTGTTAATCTATGATGTCAAACGATGATAAGTTGATGAATAAGAAACAATGTATAAATGAATATTAGTAATGCCCATATTTCATTAATAAAAACAACCTTGGACAAAAAATAGAAGAAAGACATTTAATCCATCTCCGAAAATATATGGTTTTTTCTTTTAATTTTTAACATTATTTTTGGGGTATCTAGGGCTGGATTTTACGGGCAAGCTCTCCTAGGCCGTATAGTCTTAACCCCGGCTGTGTGATCATAGTGCCCCCACACTATTTCGCCCCACTAGAGCTGAGCATTTCCAGTGCTCCCCAGAAAACATTCCACCCCTAATACATTGCCGGCCTAGGCCCAGGTCTTTAGGATATTGTAAGCTTTCAGGATCCACAACAGACACTTACTTCTCTTTAACACAGTTTATTGACACACAGGAGTGACAATTTGAGGATACAAAACACAAACCATAAAAATAAATCTTGCCCACTGGGTGCAACTGTCACACATTTGATGAGTTCCCTCACTAAACTGGGCCCCTTGCAGACTACCAGCAAAAACACATAAGTTGGGGGTCACCCTTGTACTCACTTTACTTCCTTTTGGGAAATTGCTCCGCCTCCTGCCTTTCCTCAATCTCTCAGACTTTTGGTCACAGGGTCACAGGTTCCCTCTGCTCCTTGCAGTTGCAGGCAGCACCCCAGGCCCTCTGGGAGTTCCTCACACAGGCAGGTATCCATCCTGCTAATAAGACTCTCTAGAATTAAATATTTTTCCATGGGACAGCCTTCCTGTGGAAAGTGAGCTCCAACATGCCAACTGGACTTACAGAATGGAGTAAATGGCCTGCTTGTTCCTTCTAGAATACTCCAGCTTCTAGAACCTGACAGGTAAAGACTTTGAACAGAAACCATTCTCTGTTTAGCAACCCCTTTACTGTAGCTTACATATCCCTCTATGGAGAACTTATATGGAAAAATCAACGTTTTTACCGATCTCGTTGGTCACTCTACCAGAGCATTTTATATTGGTACCTAATGAAATATGATTCTGGGGTCAATGTACATGATATATAGCTTTATCTCACATAACATGTAGTAAATGTGTTGATTCTGTAGTAGATAAAATGATAGAAATGCTATATTATATTGGATACTTTCATTTTGGGGCTCATACGTGCACCATACTTTGGTAAATATAGACACATTCTGCTGTACAGTGTTGTGTACATAAGTTGCGCTATATAAATTAATCATTCATTGGGCATCAACTGTTCAGTAGACCCCATTAATATTTAGGATTTTACAACTTGGTACGTAATGATATGTGCGAGATAAGAAATAGATATGAAATCAATTTAAAAAAATGCACAACTAGGTAGTTTCGAATAGAAAGTTATCCATTTTGGATTTTTTTCCAAAAATGTATGGTTTCCTAAGGGACACATGTTGTTTTCTGGAGAGGTGATTTGGCAAATTGCCAATGTATTGGTGAGAGTTTCTGATCTATACAAGTCAGAACTCTCCATAAAACCACACATATTTGCTATTGGCATGTTCAGAAACCATAAACCATTTAATCTACTTGTATTTTTATAGTAGTAAATTATTTTATTCAAGTAGTGATGGGTGAAAAATTCGCAAAACACATTGTAGTCGTAATTTTTTAAGTGTGTCAATTTTTTACGCAAGGCAATTTAAAGTCATTAAAGTCAATAAGTGTTTTTTCTTGTGGCAACTTTTTTGTCCAAATATATTAAGGTTAATTGCATTGCTTCAAATAAGTCAACTTTTTTGTCACAGCAAATTTTCCTGCAGCAATTTTTTTCACAAAAAAAAATTGCAGATGCTGAAATTCTGAATTTCAATGCAAATGCATGGCCGGTGAACAAAAAATCACTTATCACCACCACAAAGTGGAAATTAGTGCGGAACATTCACTCGCAGACGAGGGAAGTCAATAATTATAATAACTTCAGACTATGGGGCAAATTCACTAAGATTCGAAGTTGCGCCAGGCGCAACTTCGCCGCACTTTGCCAGGCGCATTTTCACCAGCGCTCCGCAAATTCACTAAAATCCGAAGTTGCGCACAGGGGTAGCGTAAGTTTGCGAAGTTGCACTAGCGTTAATTCGCCAAGCAAAGCGAAGTTACGCTAGCGATGGTTCATTTGCATACGGCGCCAAATTCAAATTTCAATGGAGGAATACGTATCAGCACTACAAATGCCTAGAAAACCTTCAAAACATCAAATTGTCTAGGTAAGTTGCCATGAGTCAGGAAATGTAGGGGGGAAGGAGGGGAGCCCCAAAATTTTTTTCGATCTTTTTCAGCCTATCACCCATAATGTAGAAAACACGCCAGCGTTTTTTGGGACTTAGAAAAATTTTTGACTTTTTTTGAAGCAATCCCTATCTACTCTATTGCGTTCGCCTGGTCTGAGGTGGCGAAGGAAGTCTAGTGTAAAAGGTGGCGTAAAGAACAATGCGCATGTTAGTGAATTTGCGTAGTTTCGTTCGTTGCGCAAATTCGCCAGGCGTAAGGGTGCGAAGTTACACTAGCGAAATTACGCCAACGTTCGTTAGTGAATTTGCGAAGTACCGAAAATACCAAACGCTAGCGAATTAACGCTAGCGAATTAACGCTAGCGTTCGGCGCTTCGGCGCTTAGTGAATTTGCCCCTATGAGTCTTATTTATCAACCAGCAACAGTTTCTGCTCATCCAAACAAAGAGGGGTTAATATTTACACACATTATTATTTTGAAATGTAGAAATGCAAAAATGTATTTTACAGATTAAATTTCCAAGGTCAGATTCATAACTCGCCCCTTACAATCTATAAACTTTGTTTTAGTTTATTCACTCAATGAGGGTCTATAAGCACAAAGCTGAAATCTCTTCGCAAGCCCGTCAGCAACTCCCTGTTATCTATTGTAGTGAGAAACAAGATTATTTCATGTGATTTGTCTGAATATGGAATCATTTGGGAAAAAACTGCCCCATGTTGTAGTCCTTGACTTAAAGGCTAATGATTGGTGCATCTGGATAGAATAATGAGTATAGCAATTACATTATATTAGGGTTATTGTATTTCTGTGAGTACAAACAATTAGTGATGGGCGAATTTGCGCCGTTTCGCTTCGCCGAAAAATTCGCGAATTTCGGGCGAAATTCGCAAAACGGCGAAAAATTTGCGAAACGGCTGTAGCCCGTTTTTGACGCCGGCGCCCGTTTTTCCGACGCCAGCGCCCGTTTTTGACGCCGGCGTCCGATTTTCGATTTTTTTTGGCGAATTTTCGCGAGCGTTTCGCGAATTTATTCGCTGGCGGCGAATCGCGCAAATTCGCCGCGAATTCGCGCCTGCCGAATAAATTCGCCCATCACTACAAACAATATTTATAGTATTGTGATACATGTAGAATATAATTAAAATGACTAATAAATAGGAAATGGAGATATGGTGCAAAGACCATAGGAGTTTGGTTTATTTCACACATACAGGTAGTTGTTTTTAAAAAAAAAAAAAAAAAAAGAGCAGAAGGAGGATGACATGTAGGGTTTAGTATTAAATGTCTGCCAAACTGGCCCTAATATCTTTCTATTCTTTGCTCATGTTTTCAGTTGCCATTGATCAGATTTTGGGGAAGGTAACGGACAGACAGATGTCAGGTTTATCCAGTCTATATAATGATTTCATTCACTCATTTCCTACAAATCTAATGTTCACTTTGGTTTTGCTCTCTGTGATTTCCCCTTTTCAGCTAAATTTTCATTTCTTTCTTGTTTTAAATTCGTATGAATGAATGGGCGATGCATGGACTAAACCATCGTACCTTTTTACTTTATATTAATTTCATTGAATGAGCCAGCTGCTTGATTTTCACAGCTCAGTACAACATATTTAAATATTGATTCCAGTTCTTACAATATTGTGTTTATGAGATAAATGTTGAATAATTGTTTAAAATAATTGTATTTAATATTTAATAAACATCATCTCAGTGTCCGTAATGCAATGGAGGTGAATAGTTGCAATGAAATCTGAGTAGTTATGATGATCATTGAGCATAAAACATCTGATGAGTTTCCTAAGTTAATTAAATCCTTAACTAATCACTTGTTTACAATTTTTTTAAATTTCCACAAACCCCAGAGTCTCCTAGAGATTTCTCAGTAGGTTTCTCAGCAGTGGATGTTACTGACACTGGTTAATAAAAGGAGATCTGTTCTTCCCTGTCCAGTCAGTATCTGGGGTGGTTCTGGTAGGTGCAAATCAGGTGAGTATAATATTCCAAGAACATCTTTCCTGTAAAGTGATTTCATTGGAAAGAAATGGTTGTGATTGTGTTAGCAAAATGGCAGGAGAAATACAGAGCAGGTTACACATTGGGAGAAGCTCATGGACATCTTCCTATGGTTCCACAGTATCTGAGGTGGTTCTGGTAGGTGCAAATCAGGTGAGTATAATATTCCAAGAACATCTTTCCTGTAAAGTGATTTCATTGGAAAGAAATGGTTGGGATTGTGTTAGCAAAATGGCAGGAGAAATACAGAGCAGGTTACACATTGGGAGAAGCTCATGGACATCTTCCTATGGTTCCACAGTATCTGAGGTGGTTCTGGTAGGTGCAAATCAGGTGAGTATAATATTCCAAGAACATCTTTCCTGTAAAGTGATTTCATTGGAAAGAAATGGTTGGGATTGTGTTAGCAAAATGGCAGGAGAAATACAGAGCAGGTTACACATTGGGAGAAGCTCATGGACATCTTCCTATGGTTCCACAGTATCTGAGGTGGTTCTGGTAGGTGCAAATCAGGTGAGTATAATATTCCAAGAAAATCTTTCCTGTAAAGTGATTTCATTGGAAAGAAATAGTTGGATTGTGTTAGCAAAATGGCAGGAGAAATGCAGAGCAGGTTACACATTGGGAGAAGCTCATGCACATCTTCCTATGGTTCCACAGTATCTTGGGTGGTTCAGGTAGGTACAAATCAGGTGAGTA
The DNA here is from genome assembly GCF_017654675.1 of Xenopus laevis. NCBI lineage: Eukaryota > Metazoa > Chordata > Amphibia > Anura > Pipidae > Xenopus > Xenopus laevis. Next base: position 160,350,588 of record NC_054375.1, read on the forward strand.
TAATATTCCAAGAACATCTTTCCTGTAAAGTGATTTCATTGGAAAGAAATGGTTGGGATTGTGTTAGCAAAATGGCAGGAGAAATACAGAGCAGGTTATATACATTGGGAGAAGCTCATGGACATCTTCCTATGGTTCCACTGTATCTTGGGTGGTTCAGGTAGGTACAAATCAGGTGAGTATAATATTCCAAGAACATCTTTCCTGTAAATCGATTTCATTGGAAAGAAATGGTTGGGATTGTGTTAGCAAAATGGCAGGAGAAATACAGAGCAGGTTACACATTGGGAGAAGCTCATGGACATCTTCTTATGGTTCCACCGTATCTGGGGTTTTACTGTGGGACTTTATTTCTTCCCTTCTATTTTCATAATGGGCCTGCTGGTTATTTACTGCCCTTATTGTGTCAATATTATATTTGAAAATGGACAAATGACAAAAGTAAAATATTGTATTATTTTTCTACTATATTGAAAAACAAATCACCACCTTATATACTTTTTTCAGTCATATTCTTTCTGTATTAAAGGATCTGAATATCAGTTCATTTAACAATTATACAGTTACAGTAGGTGTGAAGAATTTTGTTCAATAAAGTGTGTATTAGAAACTATATTCAATGAAATTGTAATTACCAGAATAATAAACCGATAGGGATGCAGCCCAGTCCTCTAATGATCTGCTCAGCTCTGCTTATAATTTGGATGGAAACATGATGTTTATGTATTAATATATTTGTAAATAATTTCCTCTCCAGACAATGAATGAGAAGAACCAGACGTTGGTCAGTGAGTTTGTTCTCTTGGGATTTCAGAATCTCCACAACTTCAAGATTCCCCTGTTCTCTCTGTTCCTTCTGATTTACATTATTACAGTTTGGGAGAATGTCCTCATCATAGTGTTGGTGTCCTCCAGCCTGAACCTCCAGTCCCCCATGTACTTCTTTCTCCAACAGTTGTCCCTGTCTGATCTACTGGAATCCACAAATATTGTCCCCCTCCTGCTCCAAATTGTAATTTATGACAGAGCCACATTGTCCCTTGTTGGCTGTATCACTCAATTATATTTGTTTGGGTCTTTGGAAATGTCTGACCTTCTTCTTCTAGCAGTAATGTCCTATGACCGATATGTGGCCATCTGTATCCCACTGCGTTACTCTTCTATAATGTCCCACAGGGTCTGTGTTATATTAACTCTAATTTCATGGATTCTTGGCTTTGGTGTGACAATGATTACAATGTATCTAGTAGGGACACTACAGTTTTGTGACCAAAATACCATTAACCATTTCTTTTGTGATTTATCTCCTCTACTAGACCTTTCCTGCTCAGATACTTTCTCACTGCAAATTGAAGTATTTTTTCTATCAGTTCCTTTGTTATTTATACCATTTATACTCATCACTGTATCATATATGTGTATTGCTCATGCAATCCTAAAGATAGTGTCCAATACCGGGAGACAAAAAGCCTTCTCCACCTGCAGCTCCCACTTGGCTGTGGTCTCCATATTTTATGGGTCTATACTTGCTATTTACTTGTTTCCATCTAGAAAACATTCTCCAGCCATGAGCAAAGTTCTCTCTCTGTTGTATACAATAGTAATTCCTATGGTTAATCCCCTTATTTATAGCTTAAGAAATAAAGATATCAAACCCTTAATATTAAACTATGCAAATATACTAAAATATAAAAATTGACATTTAGAGATGAATGATTCAATTGTGTTTTTCATTAGACTTTGGATTATTAAATAATACTTTTTAAAAATATTAAGATTATTTAACAAAAAACAACTTCATATGAATCGGGAGCATTGGGTTATCACAGCTTTTGTATTAAAATTGTGTGAGTGGGTGTGGCCAAGCTATGGTTGAAGACGCACGTAATATCTGGGAGCTCCATGCTGTAGATTCCCTGCACCCCGGATTTAAGTTATCATGTCACTTTAATATTATAGCCGGGTGACTCAACTTGACACTGAAGCTATGGGGAAGAAGAAATTACGAGATCAGCGAGTCATTCTGTCTCTGTACCTGCACAAAACTTCAAGCCGGGACAAGCGTGCCTATTCCCAAGACAGCTCCAGTGGTTTCCCCCCTCCTCCTCCTACTGACCCCCCTCCTGCTCGCTCAGTGAGAAGTGTGAACTCCCCTGCACCCTCTCCATTGTCTCCTGCACCACAGCTACATAGCCCAGACGTTATGCCTGAGGACACGCCAGTAACTGCCCAAATTTTAAGTGAGCAACTAACTGAGCTGCAGGCAGCCCTGGTTACAACTATCACTGTCAGTGTCTGATGCAGTAGCAACAGCTATAAAGGAATTGCAGAGAGATATAACAGATTTAGGAGAGCACACAAATAAGTTGGAGAAGTTTACAGATGACATTGTTTCAAAGCTAACAAATATGGAGGAGGACAACGCCTATCTTAAGGAAGAAGTAGCGCATCTGAGAGATATGTGCGAAGACCTGGAAAATTTTTCCTGTGGGCAAAATCTCAGGATACGAGGAATCTCTGAAGAGGTAACTATGGCTGAATTTCTTCAATATTTAAAGGAACTGTTTACAACTTTATGCTCGGAAACAACAAAGGAGCCTGGATTTTATATAGGGCACATCGTTCGCTAGACCCAAAACAACCTGATACCAAGCCACCACGGGATATCATTATTTGCTTCCATTATTATCAGAGCAAGGAAACCCTGCTAACCATGACACGAGCGATTAAGATGTTAGAATATCGCAACCATAAGATCCAAATATTTGCAAATCTTTTTCCGATTACACTTGCAAAATGAACTTTTGACCTATTACACAGAAGCTGTAAGAGCACGATATTCCATACAGAAGGGGCTATCCATTTAAATTGTTGGTAAATAAGCTTGGACATACATATATTTTACAGCTTTAACATTTTTGCAGGCTTTGGGCATCCATATTAGAAATCATGCATCACCTCAACACTCCACCCAATCTGAGAAACCTGCTCCATCACTGCATCAACAATGGAGCCTAGTGTAATCAACAGTTAGAATCAAAGTTTGAATATTTTTTCGCATTGCCAAATAGGTTTTATGGACAGAAATAAGTGAACAACACCAAAGCTGAAAATGCACCAAAATCTGCGAAATTGCAATATAATCACTTTAATAACATATAAAAGGTATTGCGCAGTGCAATTAGCAAAAACACTATTCGCACTGGCAATAAAACATATTTTATTAGGCAAAACAACACATGATGCAGTAAGTAAAATAAAAAAAGCTATACAATTGTGTAAGTGTGTATATGTGTGTGTACACTAGAGAAATTGTGTGTTGTGTTCCTGTGTGTTGTGTTGTGTATGTGTTAAACCTCCCTGATTCCCCAAAAATGTATATGATTGTGTGTAAGTATAACTGTAAGTGTGTAATAGTGTAAAATGTGTGTGTTTGTGTATTTGTGTGTGTATGTGTTACATTGCTAGGGGAGATTGTGGATGCACACCTAAGGCCAATTTCAAAAAGTTTAAAGCCCTGTCTAAATGATTCAAGTCAATATACAAGTGCATGTAATTTTGAAACAGGGTTTTTTTTGTTACAAAGTTATGATCATAATATTGATAAGCCACCATACCACGTCAAGGTTTCAAAATTACATGCACTTGCATATTTACTTGAATCATTTAGACAGGGCTTTAAACTTTTTGAAATTGGCCTTAGGTGTGCATCCACAATCTCCCCTAGTCTTGTATTTGCCAGGAGCTTTGGCTAAGCTCATGTGGTTATTGCACCCTCATACCCGCCCCTTTTTACTTTTGGTGGTCCCCCTCACTTGTTGTGCCTTGGTTTGTGCAATCGCTCTCTCTTAAAAGCCATAAGTGCTGGCGGCATGGGAGGATCTAGCCGTGAAAAAACCAACGTCCCATTAGACACTTCTCTATGTACACACACACTTATTGTGTCTTTCATTTATTTCTTTTCTACACCCTTTCATTCTATGCTTACTTTCATACATACTCCCAAATACACATACACTTTCCCTTATCACTACCATACACACCTTCACATTTCACTTACACATGTATACACACTATTGTGCAACTGCACATATCACTCTACTTCATTTTTAATTACAACACCTGACTTCTACTTTTCTAAAATGGGCGTTGGTTAAGGCAGTCTCTCCCTCTTAAAAGCCGCTTAGCAGTTGGCGGGGGAGGATTTAGCACAGACTTTGAAACCAAAGCACTGGAGATGTTTACATAAAGAATTGTTACTACAGAGAGGTAATGTTCCTTTTTTACTATGACTAAAGATAAATAAGTTAGGGACCACCATGTGGGGTTTTACCTTGACGTGGTATGGTGGCTTATCAATATTATGATCATAACTTTGTAACAAAAAAAACCCTGTTTCAAAATTACATGCACTTGCATATTTACTTGAATCATTTAGACAGGGCTTTATACTTTTTGAAATTGGCCTTAGGTGTGCATCCACAATCTCTCCTAGTTATGTGTTACATTGACCTGGGTGAAGGATGGCTGAACACACAGAAGAGGCAGGAGGGTCCACGATGATGAAGGCATCCATCCCCCACGCTGATCCGGTAAGTAATGGTGGTGGGGGGTGCCGGAAGTAGAGGCAGCAGCAGTCACATACTTCTTGTGCTCCTGCTGGTGCCTATGGGGCTCCTGGGCGATCGTGCCCAAGGGCCCATTCATTTCCCCCTCCTGCTCATTGTCTAGGGGCAGAGGAATGAGCAGGGAGGGAAAGTGTGGCTTTACAAGCAGCTCCTTCTATTCCAGGGAGAGAAATGCTGCAGAACAAAGAATCCACGTTCTGTGGCATTTCAAGTACCTTTGCCACAGAACGTAGATTTTGTGTGGCATTTAAAAGGTTAAAATAAAGTTTGATAATGAAATACTTGCCCGTGTATGTACTGTTAATCTAAAAGAGACTTTGAGTACAGTCCATTCTTTGCATCTGTTACAACCACATTTGTAGGTGCCTTTGTACTGTATCCAGGTTGAATCCGAATAACATTCCTTGGATTGATAAAACTAGGAGAGAGCCAAGATGCTAGAGATTTCCCATTCTGAAAAACAAGTAGGGAAATTGGTCTAAGCTCTCTTTTAAAACCGGATCTTGTGACAATATGCTCCAATGTCTATTGATACTGCATCGTATATAAAAGGCATCTCACGTATACACTGTACTAAACTGCAATTTGAACCCTTGATCAGATGCCCTGGATCTTGTGGCCACTTTCCTACAGTCCAAGACACTGGAAGTCCACTTGTGGTGTGTAGTAAAGTGTTCCATGTGTGATGGGTTTACTGTACAGAGTAGTTTCAATCCTATTATGGTTTACTGATGTGATATCTAGAATGGGTAGAGATTTTTCATGTGTTTGAAAAGTAAACTGTATTCCTTCCATTACTACATTGCAGTACCCAATAAATCATTTTACCGTCTTTTCATCTCCATACCATATTCCGATACAATCATCGATATATCTATAGAATGAAATAATATTACTGTGGTAAAGAGGTTGGTATAGATAGGAGCAAAATGGGCCCCCATGGCGGCACTACATCTCTGGAGATAGAAAACACCATCAAATTAAAAGCAAAAATGTAACAAAATGTAGCAAAAATTCAATTCAATTTTAATATAAAATTATTTTGGATATCTGGGAAACATTTCTTATTACTAAGCCAACAGTCATTTGCTTGTAAGCCTAGTCAATGTTGGATAGAAGAATATAGGGTGGTGACATCCATGGAAAACCATCTGTACATGGATTTCCTGGACACACCCTCCATCTTATTAATGCACATTGTTGTAACCCTCAAGAAGGAAGGTAGTTTGTCGACCAAGGGGGTCAACAATGTTTCTATGGTCCTAGGAAGGACCTTGTTCAGGGCATCAATGCTGGCTACAATTGTTAGACCCTTCACATCGACCATCGATTTGTGTACTTTGGGGAGGACATGAAAGACGGGGATTACGGGATTGGCACAATTCAAAAATTCATACTCAGATATACTTTCATAACCAACATCCACTAAATACTTTAATTGTTTGCTAAACCCATCTGTAGAATCTGACTGCAGTTTAGCGTATGTATTTAGCGCTGAAGAATCCATGAGAACCACAGCTCCCCCCTTATCCGCATTTCTAATCACAATTTCTTTATTATGGTAGATAGATTCTCCATGAGTAAGATTTCTTGTCCCGCTCTGTTGTTTATGTGTTGCAGGTAATAGCTCCAAATCTTTCTGTACCTACCTATAAAAAAGTTCACTTAAACCTGCAAGAAGACAATTTTTTAGACTCACAGCAAAATGCTTGATTAGCAATAAGTTCCAGGAGAACTCTTACACAACAATCTCATATTGGTATAGGACACCAACCAAATTGTTCCAAAAACACTTGATTCTTGATAATAGATGCTGGAGATGCCTACAAGACCCAGGAAATATTTCTCATATCTGGTATTTTTGTGCAAAATTACAGGATTTTTGGAGTGATGTACAACATGCGTGTTGGCAGATCCTGGGATGCCAGATCACTCACACCCCAATTAATACTACTTTTTATATGGAAATCTCAGAATATGCATTTAAACATAGTCTTTTATTACAATTGCTGCTAGTGGCAACAATTCTGATTCCAAGACATTGGACACTAATCCTCCTACCTTGGAAGAATGGATTAGCAATGTAAATGATATATAATAACATCCTCTCTATCAGAAAAACAAGCCAAATTTATAAAAATCTTGCAACCCTAGGTCTCCTACCTACACTCCCATTAGAAATAGTAAATGCAGGGCAACATCGAGATTCAAACTCAGCCTCTACATTATACCCCCCACCACACCCTCTTTCTATACTTATCCCCCCCTTATCCACTGTTAATCTATGATGTCAAATGGTTATTGTCTAAGTAATACTGCTGAGATAATGAAATGGATGATAAGTTGATGAATAAGAAACAATGGATAAATGAATATTAGTAATGCCCATATTTCATTAATAAAAGCAATCTTGGACAAAAAAAGACATTTTATCCTCTACAAAAATATATGGTTTGCTTTTCTACATTTTTTTAACATTATTTTTGGGATATCCAGGGCTGGATTTCACAGACAAGTGCCCCTAGGCCATACAGTCTTAGCCCCAGCCGTGTGGTCCTAGTGCCCACCCGCACTACCTCCCACCCTTGCACAAGCACACTAGAGCTGAGCATTTCCAGTGCTCCCCTGAAAACATTCCACCCCAAATACTTTGCCGCCCTAGGCCCAGGCCTTTAGGATATTGTAAGCTTTCAGGATCCACAACAGACACTTACTTCTCTTTAACACAGTTTATTGACACACAGGAGTGACAATTTGAGGATACAAAACACAAATCATAAAAATAAATCTTGCCCACTGGGCGCTACCTTCACACATTTGATGAGTTCCCTCACTAAACTGGGCCCCTTGCGGACTACCAGCAAAAACACATAAGTTGGGGGTCACCATTGTACTCACTATACTTCCTTTTGGGAAATTGCTCCGCGTCCTGGATTTCCTCAATCTCTCAGACTTTTGGTCACAGGGTCACAGGTTCCCTCTGATCTTTGCAGTTGCAGGCAGCACCCCAGGCCCTCTGGGAGTTCCTCACACAGGCAGGTATCCATCCTGCTCTGAGAGACTTTCCTAATAGTCTCTCTAGAAAATACTAAACACTTTTCCATGGGACAGCCTTCCTGTGGAAAGTGAGCTCCAACATGCCAACTGGACTTACAGAATGGAGTAAATGGCCTGCTTGTTCCTTCTAGAACTTGACAGGTAAAGACTTTGAACAGACTTTGAAACCATTCTCTGTTTAGCAACCCCTTTCCTGTAGCTTACATATCCCTCTATGGAGAACTTATATGGAAAAATCAACGTTTTTACCGATCTCATTGGTCACTCTACCAGAGCATTTTATATTGGTACCTAATGGAATGTGATTCTGGGGTGAATGTACATGATACAGTATATAGCTTTATCTCACATAACATGTAGTAAATGTGTTGATTCAGTAGTAGCTACAATTATATAAATGCTATATTATATTGGATATTTTATATTGGACTCATATGTACACCATATTTTGATAAATCTAGACACATTCTGCTGTATAGTGTTGCGTACATAAGTTGCACTTTATAAATGAAAATACACATACATACATTGGGCATCAACCCATCAATATTTAGGATGTTGGAACTTGGTACATAATGATATGTGTGAGAAAATAAATAGAAATAAATAAAATAAATTAAAAAAACGGTTTCACCAAAAAGTAGTGATGGGTGTAAAATTCGCAGCAAATTTTTTTCTCCAAATATATTAAAGTCAATGGATATTTTTTTAAATAAGGCAACTTTTTTGTATTGATGACTTTTTTGTTGCAGCGGCAAATTGTAGAAAATTTTCAAGGTCAGATTCAAAACTCGTCCCTTAAAATCAATAAACCTTTTTTTAGTTTATTCACTCAATGAGGATTTATAAGCACAAAGCTGAAATCTCTTCGCAAGCCCATCAGCAACTCCCTGTTATCTATTGTAGTGAGAAACAAGATATTTCACGTGATTTGTCTGAATATGGAATCATTTGGGAAAAAACTGCCCCATGTTGTAGTCCTTGACTTAAAGGCTAATGATTGGTGCATCTGGATAGAATAATGAGTATAGCAATTACATTATATTAGGGTTATTGTACAAACAATATTTCTAGTATTGTGATACATAAAGAATATAATTAGAATGACTAATAAATAGGAAATAGAGATATGGTGCAAATGTTCTGAACTAATGTATTATCGGAGGCTCTCTGGTTATACAAACGGCTATTCAAGTTCTTCATGGCTCTTTCAATGAGTTTGGTTTATTTCACACAAAACAGAGTTTTTTTTAATAAAAAAAGAGCAGAAGGAGGATGACATGTAGGGTGGGGATTTACAGTTGTTATGTTTAATTGAATGTTATGGTTTAGTATTAAATTTCTGCCAAACTGGCCGTAATATCTTTCTATTCTTTATGTTTTTAATTGCCATTGTTCAGATTTAGGAGAAGGAAAGGACAGGTGTCAGGTTTATCCAGTCAATTTAATGCTTTTATTCACTAATCCCCTACAAATCTAATGTTCACTTTGGTTTTGCTCCCTGTGATTTCCCCTTTTCAGCTAAAAGCTTTTCCCACCTGAATAGGACCTATCACATTTTCATTTCTTCCTTGTTTTAAATTCCTATGAATGAATGGGCGATGCATGGACTAAACCATTATACCTCTTAATTGACATTAATTTCATTCAATGAACCAGCTGCTTGATTTTCTCAGCTCAGTACAACATATTTAAATATTGATTCCATTTCTCACAATATTGCGTTTTTAAGATATATGTTGAACAATGTATAAAATAATTTTATTCCATATTTAATAATAAGATATGATGATCATAATAGTGTCTGTAATACAATGGAGGAGAATAGTTGCAATGCAATCTGAGTGGTTATGATGATCATTGAGCATAAAATATCTCATGAGTTTCCACAGTTAATTAAATCCTTAACTAATCACTTGTGTCACGTTCGGCACCCTATATCCAGAACCAATGCTGGGCTCCCTGGTTTCGGCTCTCACTTCTGCCTTTAACTGCCACCTTTCACCTCGGGAGGAGCCCTCGGCTAATTGGATGCCGCCAGGTCTTATTTGAGAGAGGAGCAAAGCTAACGGTTCTGGACAAGCAAAGGGGCACGATCGTCTCACCAGGATACTGGAAGGAAGAAAACCACCAGGAACAGGCAGGCCGGGCAGCACAAGCAGATAGAATGGTCAGACAGGCCGGAATCTGGATTGGAGAGCGTAGAATAGTCGGACAGGCAAAGGTCGGATTGGAGAGGTCAGAGTAGTCACAAGAAGGCAGGATCAGAATAGGAGAGGTCAGAGTAATCAGGCAGGCAAAGGATTGTAGAGGACCAGAAAAGTCACAGGCAAAGCACGGGTCAAAGCCAGTAATAACAGATAGGATTAAACAAAGCAAGGCACCTAGGAACTTTCTAAATAGAACCTAACAACGGGCAGTTTTTTACAACAAGGTCCCTTTAAATACTTTGAATCTCGTGCCCATGTGGGATAACGTCATCACGCCGACGTATAAAACCCAGAAGTGCGTGTGGCGTGCTCCATAGGGAAGCCGGCCCAGCAAGGAAAAGGATATGGCAGGGAACCCCACCGTCCACTAGACCACCAGGGTGAGTCCTTACAACCCCCCAGAGTTCTTACAAAATTGCATTTTTAAGATATATGTTGAACAATGTATAACATAATTGTATTCCATATTGAATAAACCATTAATAATAAGATATGATAATCATCTCAGTGTTTGTAATACAATGGAGGAGAATCGTTGCAATGCAATCTGAGTGGTTATGATGATCATTGAGCATAAAATATTTCATGAGTTTCCACAGTTAATTAAATCCTTAACTAATCACTTATTTTTTAAATTTCCACAAACCCCAGAGTCTCCTGGAGATTTCTCAGTAGGTTTCTCAACAGTGGATGTTACTGATACTGGTTAATAAAAGGAGATCTGTTCTTCCCTGTCCAGTCAGTATCTGGTGCCGTTGAGGTAGGTGCAATTGGGATTGTGTTAGAAAAAATGGCAGGAGAAATACAGAGCAGGTTACACATTGGGAGAAGCTCATGGGCATCTTGCTATGGTTCCACTGTATCTGAGGTGGTTCAGGTAGGTGCAAATCATGTGAGTATAATATTCCAAGAACATCTTTCCTGTAAAGTGATTTTATTGGAAAGAAATGGTTGGGATTGTGTCAGCAAAATGGCAGGAGAAATGCAGAGCAGGTTACACATTGGGAGAAACTCATGGACATCTTCCTATGGTTCCACAGTATTTGGGGTGGTTCTGGTAGGTGCAAATCAGCTGAGTATAATATTCCAAGAACATCTTTCCTGTAAAGTGATTTCATTGGAAAGAAATGGTTGGGATTGTGTTAGCAAAATGGCAGGAGAAATGCAGAGCAGGTTACACATTGGGAGAAGCTCATGGACATCTTCCTATGGTTCCACAGTATCTGGAGTGGTTTTGGTAGGTACAAATCAGGTGAGTATAATATTCCAAGAACATCTTTCCTGTAAAGTGATTTCATTGGAAAGAAATGGTTGGGATTGTGTTAGCAAAATGGCAGGAGAAATACAGAGCAGGTTACACATTGGGAGAAGCTCATGGACATCTTACTATGGTTCCACAGTATCTGGGGTGGTTCTGGTAGGTACAAATCAGGTGAGTATAATATTCCAAGAACATCTTTCCTGTAAAGTGATTTCATTGGAAAGAAATGGTTGGGATTGTGTTAGCAAAATGGCAGGAGAAATGCAGAGCAGGTTACACATTGGGAGAAGCTCATGGACATCTTCCTATGGTTCCACAGTATCTGGGGTTTTACTGTGGGACTTTATTTCTTCCCTTCTATCTTCATTATGGGCCTGCTGGTTATTTACTGCCCTTATTGTGTCAATATTATATTTGAAAATGTAGAAATGACAAAAGTAAAATATTGTATTATTCTTCTACTATATTGAAAAACAAAACGTCATCATCTACCACCTTATATACTTATCTCAGTCATATTATTTTCTATATTAAAGGATCTGAATATCAGTTAATTTAACAATTATACAGTTACTGTGGGTGTGAAGAATTTTGTTAAATAAAGTGTGTATTAGAAACTATATACAATGACATTGTAATAACCAGAATAAGTAACAGATAGGGATGCAGCTACCTATAAACTTTCCCAGTCCCCTAATGATCTGCTCATCTCTGCTTATCATTTGAATGGAAACATGATGTTTATGTATTAATCTATTTGTACATAATTTCCTGCCAGGCAATGCATGAGAAGAACCAGACGTTGGTCAGTGAGATTGTTCTCTTGGGATTTCAGAACCTCCACAACTTGAAGATTCCCCTGTTCTCTCTGTTCCTTTTGATTTACATTATTACAGTTTGGGAGAATGTCCTCATCATAGTGTTGGTGTCCTCCAGCCGGAACCTCCAGTCCCCCATGTACTTCTTTCTCCAGCAGTTGTCCCTTACTGATCTACTGGAATCCACAAATATTGTCCCAATCCTGCTACAAACTGTAATTTATGACAGAGCCACATTGTCCCTTGTTGGATGTATCACTCAATTATATTTGTTTGGGTCTTTGGAAATTTCTGACCTTCTTCTTCTAGGAGTAATGTCCTATGACAGATATGTGGCCATCTGCATCCCATTGCGTTACACTTCTATAATGTCCCACAGGGTCTGTGTTTCATTAATTCTAATTTCATTGCTTCTCGGCTTTGGCGTAACAGTGATTACAATGTATCAAGTAGGGACACTACAATTTTGTGACCAAGATACCATTAATCATTTCTTTTGTGATTTATCTCCTCTACTAGACCTTTCCTGCTCAGATACTTTCTCACTGCAAATTGAAGTATTTTTTCTATCAGTTCCTTTGGTATTTTTACCATTTATACTCATCATTGTATCATATATTTATATTGCCCATGCAATCCTAAAGATAGTGTCCAATACCGGGAGACAAAAAGCCTTCTCCACCTGCAGCTCCCACTTGGCTGTGGTCTCCTTATTTTATGGGTCTATACTTGCTATTTACATGTTTCCATCTAGAAAACATTCTTCAGCCATGAGCAAAGTTCTCTCTCTGTTGTACACAATAGTAATTCCTATGGTTAACCCCCTTATTTATAGCTTAAGAAATAAAGATATCAAAGAAACCCTTAAAATTAAACTATTCAAATATACTAAAATATAAAAATGGACATTTAGAAATGAATGATTCAACTTTGTTTTTTATTAGACTTTGGATTAATAAATAATACTTTTTAAAAATATTAAGATTATTTAACAAAAAACAACTTCATATGAATGGGGAGCATTGGGTTATCACAGCTTTTGTATTAAAATTGTGTGCTATCAGGCATAGACAAACTATGGTTGAAGACACACGTAATATCTGGGAGCTCCATGCTGTAGATTCCCTGCAACCTGGACTTAAGTTATCATATCACTTTAATATTATAGCCGGGTGACTCAACTTGACACTGAAGCTATGGGGAAGAAGAAATTACGAGATCAGTGAGTCATTCTGACTCTGTACCTGCACAAAACCTCAAGCCGGGACAAGCGTGCCTATTCCCAAGACTGCTCCAGTGGTTTCCCCCCTCCTCCTCCTACTGACACCTCTCCTGCTCTCTCGGTGAGTAGTGTGAACTCCCCTGCACCCTCTCCATTGTCTCCTGCACCACAGCTACATAGCCCAGACATTATGCCTGAGGACACACCAGTAACTGCCCAAATTTTAAGTGAGCAACTAACTGAGCTGCAGGCAGCCCTGGTTACAACTATCACTGTCAGTCTCAAATGCGGTATTAACAGCTATAAAGGAATTGCAGAGAGATATAACAGATTTAGGAGAGCACACAAATAAGTTGGAGAAGTTTACAGATGACATTGTTTCAAAGCTAACAAATATGGAGGAGGACAATGCCTATCTTAAGGAAGAAGTAGCGCATCTGAGAGATATGTGCGAAGACCTGGAAAATGTTTCCCGTAGGCAAAATCTCACAATATTTATGGGAACTGTTTACAACTTTATACCCGGAAACAACAAAGGAGCCTGGATTCTAGATAGGGCACATTGCTCGCTAGACCCAAAACCACCTGCTACCAATTCACCACGTAATATCATTATTTGCTTCCATTATTATCAGAGCAAGGAAATCCTGCTATCCAAGACATGAGCGATTGAGATGTTAGAATATCGCGACCATAAGATCCAAATATTTGCAAGTCTTTCTCCAATTACACTTGCAAAAAGAAGAGAACTTTGACCTATTACACAGAAGCTGCGGGAGCACAATATTCCATACAGAAGGGGCTATCCATTTAAATTGGTGGTAAATCAGCTTGACCATACATATATTTTGCAGAATCCATCCAACAGCTCTAAATTTTTGCAGGATTTGGGCATCCATATTAAAAAACAATCATCACTTCAACATTCCACCCAATGTGAGAAACCTGCTCCACCGCTGCATCAACAATGGAGCATTGTGAAGGCCTCAAGACAGTCAATTTTGTCTTAAAACCCTGCTTATCATGGGAATCCATGAAATGTAGTTTCGACTTACTTTGTTATTATATAGATAACAACACCAGAACTATAATTTATGTAATATATTTACATTATTTGAAGGGATAAATTGGAGGCCTGATCGAAACAAATTACTTCCAACACATTTAACAAAAGAGACCAATCATTTTTTCTATTTGCAAACTATGGCTAATGTGACAGGTCTTAACAGTTTAACTAAATGATATCTGGCCTTGAAAGAGATTAAGACATTGAAAGCTGATATATCTTTCTTGCAAGAGACACACGTTGTAAATAATGGCTCATGCAAGCTTTATTCAAAAAATTATCCAACAGCTTTTTATGCCTCGTGTGTTACTAAGAAAGTGGGAGTGGCCATACTTGTCCATAAAGATTGCCAGCTAACAGTTGATCAGACCTTCAGCGACCCTATGGATCACTATTTGATGTTAATGGGTAAATATGCAAACACTCCAGTAGTTTTACTTAACATTTACTCACCTAATAGATAGGGATGTAGCGAACTTGCGTCAAAAATGCGAACGGTTCGCGAACGTCGCGAACCCCATAGACTTCAATGGGAAGGCGAATTTTAAAAGCTAGAAAAGACATTTCTGGCCAGAAAAATGATTTTAAAGTTGTTTAAAGGGTGCAACGACCTGGACAGTGCCATGCCAGAGGGGGATCAAGGGCAAAAATGTTTCTAAAAAATCCATTGTTGTCACAGCGCTGCGTTTTGTGCTGTAAAGGGCAGAAATCACACTACATTTCTAAACCTGTGTAATAAAATGCTTTAAAACGTCCGGCGTCTACATGCCAATCAAGTCGTGTAAAGGTTACAGCCTGTTCACACGCAAAGACGAAACGCGGCGCTTACTGCAACGCAAAAAAACGCAAAGAGCTTTAATGAATGATACCGTCAAGTGAGCAAATAATAGTTGTTAATTACTAGTTGCTTGTCACCTCCAGGATGTTCGTCCTGTTGGTGGCAATATTTCTGTAGTGGTGTGTTTAGCAGTCACCGTGCTTGTGCGCACGTGCACGGTCAGGCAGAGGTAATTCAATGTACAGTGAAGTGAACCAAAAAACACCGATTCTGCAGTGTGGGCCCAGTTTTGGTCTACTTTATTGATCACCTGCGGTGACCATAAAAGATGCGATTTTGCCACTGTTGCAGAACCCTGAAAAATTAGGCATGTGTACTTTCCTGAAAAATTATGTTTTTTTTGTCGCAGCCACTGAACCAGAAGTCCAGAAACAATATGCCATATAAATGCTGAAAATATTAATTTTTTTTTGTGGCAGCCACTGCAGCACAGAGGCCAGAAAAAATATGCCATATAAATGCAAACAATATTAATTTTTTTTTGTCGCAGCCACTGCAGCACAGAGGCCAGAAAAAATATGCCATATAAATGCTGAAAATATTCTGTTTTTTTGGCCGCAGCCACTGAAGCACAGAGGCCAGAAAAAATATGCCATATAAATGCTGAAAATATTCATTTATTTTTGTCGCAGCCACTGAAGCACAGAGGCCGAAACAATATGCCATATAAATGCTGAAAATATTCATTTTTTTGTCACAGCCACTGAAGCACAGAGGCCAGAAAAAATATGCCATATAAATGCTGAAAATATTCTGTTTTTTTTGGTCGCAGCCACTGCAGCACAGAGGCCATAAAAAATATGCCATATAAATGCAAACAATATTAATTTTTTTTTGTCGCAGCCACTGCAGCACAGAGGCCAGAAAAAATATGCCATATAAATGCTGAAAATATTAATTTTTTTTGTCACAGCCACTGAAGCACAGAGGCCAGAAAAAATATGCCATATAAATGCTGAAAATATTCTGTTTTTTTTGGTCGCAGCCACTGAAGCACAGAGGCCAGAAAAACTCAGGATTTACCTGGATTCAAATTAAACCAGTAGGGTTTGCACCCTAGTTTGTAACGGTGGTGGAGGGAGGAGGACGCTAAAGGACAGCTGTATGTGGAGTCATGAGGCGTGCAGAGAAGGACAGCTGCATGGGGAGTCAGAATCAGAAACTCAGAACAAGTCTTCCGGCGTGCAGTAACCCTCCGAGATCCACCCCTCATTCATTTTAATAAAGGTCAGGTAATCCACACTTTGTGACCTAGGCGAGTTCTCTTCTCAGTTACAATCCCTCCTGCTGCACTGAAGGTCCTTTCTGAGAGGACACTTGAGGCGGGGCAAGACAAGAGGTTCATGGCAAATTGTGACAGCTCTGGCCACAGATCAAGCCTGCGCACCCAGTAGTCCAGGGGTTCATCGCTCCTCAGAGTGTCGATATCTGCAGTTAATGCCAGGTAGTCCGCTACCTGCCGGTCGAGGCGTTCTTTGAGGGTGGATCCAGAAGGGTTGTGGCGCTGCCTTGGACAGAAAAACATTTGCATGTCTGACGTTACAGACTGGCCAAAGGGCTTTGTCCTTGCAGGTGCGCTCGTGGCAGGATTACTGGCACCTCTGCCCCTGGAATGTTGATGAGTTCCTGAAGTGACATCACCCTTAAAAGCATTGTACAACATGTTTTGCAGGCTGGTTTGTAAATGCAGCATCCTTTCAGACTTGTGGTACGTTGGTAACATTTCTGCCACTTTATGCTTGTACCGAGGGTCTAGTAGAGTCGCGACCCAGTACAGGTCCTTCTCCTTAAGCCTCTTGATACGGGGGTCCTTCAACAGGCATGACAGCATGAAAGACCCCATTCTCACAAGGTTGGATGCAGAGCTATCCATCTCCGCTTCCTCGTTATCAAGGACTGCATCATCCACGGTCTCCTCCCCCCAGCCACGTACAAGACCAGGGGTCCCCAAAAGGTCACCACTAGCCCCCTGGGAAGCCTGCTCCTGTTGGTCCTCCTCCTCCACAAAGCCACCTTCCTCCTCTGACTCCACTTCTGACACCTCTCCCTGCGTTGCAGCCGGTGCCTGGGCTCGTTCTGGTGATTCCGACCAGAAATCGTGCGCTTCCTGCTCCTCGTCACGCTGGTCTACAGCCTCATCTGTCACTCGTCGCACAGCACGCTCCAGGAAGAAAGCAAAGGGTATTAGGTCGCTGATGGTGCCTTCGGTGCGACTGACCATATTTGTAACCTCTTCAAAAGGGCGCATGAGCCTGCAGGCATCGCGCATAAGCACCCAGTAACGGGGGAAAAAATCCCCAGCTCTGCAGATCCAGTCCTACCACCCAGTTCAAACAGGTATTCGTTGACGGCTCTTTGTTGTTGCAGCAGACGTTCCAACATGAGGAGCGTTGAATTCCAGCGAGTCTGGCTGTCGCAAATCAAACGCCTGACTGGCATGTTGTACCGCTGCTGAATGTCAGCAAGGCGTGCCATGGCTGTATAGGAACGTCTGAAATGGGCCGACACCTTCCTGGACTGCCTGCGAACGTCCTGGAATCCTGGGTACTTTGAGACAAAACGTTGGACTATTAAATTCAGAACATGTGCCATGCAGGGCACATGTGTTAAATTGCCCAGTCTCAGTGCTGCCAACAGATTGCTTCCATTGTCACACACCACTTTTCCGATCTTCAGTTGGTGTGGGGTCAGCCACCGATCGGCCTGTGACTGCAGAGATGACAGGAGTACAGATCCGGTATGGTTTTTGCTTTCCAGGCACGTCATCCCCAAGACAGCGTGACAACGGCGTACCTGGCACGTCGAATAGCCTAGGGGGAGCTGGGGGTGCACAGGTGTGGAGGAGGAGGAGGACCCAGCAGCAGAGGACGAAGAAGAGGAAGAAGACGAGGTAGAGAGCGAAGGAGGAGTAGAGGTGGTGGCAGAACCGCGTGCAATCCGTGGCGGTGACACCAACTCCACTGTCGTTGTTGAGCCACACATTTCCTGCTTCCCAGCCATGACCAAGTTCACCCAGTGGGCAGTGTAGGTGACATACCTGCCCTGACCATGCTTGGAGGACCATGCGTCAGTAGTCATATGGACCTTTGGCCCAACACTAAGTGACAGAGATGCGGTGACTTGGCTCTGCACATGGTGGTACAGGTGTGGTATTCCCTTTTTTGAAAAAAAATTGCGGCTGGGTACCTTCCACTGCGGTGTCCCAATTGCTACAAATTTGCGGAAGGCCTCAGAGTCCACCAGCTGGTATGGTAAAAGCTGGCGGGCTAAGAGTGCGGACAAGCCAGCTGTCAGACGCCGGGCAAAGGGGTGACTCGCAGACATTGGCTTCTTACGCTCAAACATGGCCCTCACAGAAACTTGGCTGGGGGCAGATGACTGGGAATGGGAACTGGTGGTCAAGGTGGAAGGCGGAGTGGAGGGTGGTTCAGACGGGTCAAGGACAGCAGAGGTAGAGCAGTAAGATGCTGGACCAGAAGGAGGGTGGCTTTTAGTTTGCCTGTTGCCTTTGAGGTGTTGCTCCCAAAGTGCTTTGTGCTTGCCGTTCATGTGCCTTCGCATAGAAGTTGTACCTATGTGGCTGTTGGGCTTCCCAAGACTCAGTTTCTGACTGCACTCATTGCAAATTACAACGCTTTTGTCAGAGGCACACACATTAAAAAAATCCCACACTGCTGACCTTTTTGAGGCTGGCAATCTGGGGGTAAAAGTAGAAGTCGGCGGCGTTGGCGGCAATGGCGGGTGCGTTGGCCGGCTGAACACAGGTGCCGATACATGTTGTTGCCCTACTGATCCCTGCGGGCTGTCCTCCCTGCTTCTTCTAAGTCTTATTCTCCTCCTGCCTCTCTGACTCTCCGTCTCTCCATCTGAACTATCCTCCTCTTGCTCTCTTCTACTGGGCACCCACAAAACATCAATCTCCTCATCATCATTCTCCTCAGATGCATCAATTTCTTCTAACAGCTCACAGAAGGAAGCAGCAGCGGGGACCTCCTCCTCATCACTCATTATGTCCATCTCTGTTGTGTTCTCTGCCAGAATTAAATCTGGTGTAACGTCCTCATCTCCTTCATCTTCTTCTGCCAATAATGGTTGCGCATCACTCAGTTCAAGAAACTCATGTGAAAATAACTCCTCTGACTCCAGTGAAGAAGGGGCACCGGTGGTGGAGGAAGTGTTACGTGGGGTGCCCATAGCAGTGGAGGATGAGGAGGATGTTGTGGTAAAGTTAGAAACGGTAGAGGATGGGGTGTGCTGTGTAAGCCAGTCAACTACCTCTTCAGCATTTTGGGAGTTCAGGGTCATTGCCTTTTTAAAACTGGGCAATTTCCTAGGGCCACAGGATAGCATAGCAGCACGGCCCCTAGTGCCTCTGCGTGGCGGCCTGCCTTTGCCTGGCATTATTTTTAAAACAAAAACAACAACAACTCAGGTGGTGTTTCTGGAGACGGTATTATTATTGATATTTAGACAGAATGTGAACAAGCTCACAGAGCTAGATGGGAGTGGTTTGAAAATGAAGAACACACTGGGCAAATAATGCCTACAAGGTCAACGTATACACTACAGCAGTGGATACGGAATATATTATTGCTGCTTGAAAAACGTCACTCAGGTGGTGTTTCTGGAGACGGTATTATTATTGATATTTAGACAGAATGTGAACAAGCTCACACAGCTAGATGGCCACTGGGCAAATAATGCCTGCAAGTGCACTACTATTGGTGCACTACTATGAAGAACAGCAAACAGCACTGGACACCTTAAAGAACAGTAAGATAAGTAAAATAAAAAAAAAAATTATATGTATATTAAAAAAAAAAAATATTCTCGGGTTGGTGCTGCTGAACTACTAGGAGCAGCACAGTAGCACACCAGTCCCACTCCCCAACACAGCTAGACTAATAGCACTTGGCTGTTAAAGTAGCAAAGTAAAACAACAAAAAAGAAAATAAAAGCAGTCCTTACAAGGACTATTGGGTTATTACAGCAGTCAGCAGATGAGATCAGAAGCAGTGCCCACAGCAGCTACATACAGAGCACTGCAGTAGAAGGTAGATTACTAGCCAGCAAAGCTACCTAACCTACAATGTCCCTCAAATCCCTGCAGAGTTCTGTCCCTCCAATACAGAGCAGTATCAAGTAGATTACTAGCCAGCAAAGTTACTATCAACTGTCCCTCAAATCACTAACAGCTCTCTCCCTACACTAGCTCTTCCAAGCACACACAGGCAGAATGAAAAAACGCTGCAGGGCTTCAGTTTATATATGGAAGGGGAGTGGTCCAGGGGGTGTGGGGGTGGTCCAGGAGGGAGAGCTTCCTGATTGGCTGCCATGTATCTGCTGGTCTGGGGTGAGAGGTCAAAAAAAAGCGCCAGCTAAGGCGAACCCAAAATGGCGAACGTCGCGCGACGTTCGCCAACTTGCGGCGGACGCGAACAGCCGATGTTCGCGCGAACAAGTTCGCCGGCGAACAGTCCGCGACATCCCTACTAATAGACGCCAGATACGATTTCTATGAAAAATGGTGACTAAAATTGTTCAGTCCACAACTTCCTATGGTATCATAGGTGGGGATTTTAATATAGTTTATTCTGAAACAGCAGATCGAACTCACCCATCCCCAGATAACCAGGACCAGTTAATTTCTTGAAAATACATCTGTGATATTGGGGTCTCCAAACAGTATAATGATTACTCAGCACACAGGGGAAGTGGCCCAGGTGCACCACCCTGAGCCCTCAGCATTGGGAGCGAACAAACCGAAAAAAACAATAAGAACAGGCCCGGATTTGCGGCAAGGCCGCATAGGCCCGGGCCTAGAGCGGCAAAAAAAATAGGGGCGGCGTGCCGCCCAGCAGCATTATGGTGACGTGTGCGTCCCCATTCAATCACAGCAGCTGCGCCGGCGTTTTTCCGCCGGCGCGCTGGGAAAGGGAGGTGAGGTGGGCGCTAGGACCGTGCGGCCGCCTGGTCGGACCGCGCGGCCTAGGGGCGCCCGTCATTGAAATCCGGCGCTGAATAAGAAGCAGGTACTTCATTGAGTACCTACTCCTTACTGGTTTTCCAGTTAATTTCTCGTAACTTCCAAATACTACTATGCCAGACATACATGTTTGATGCTTATTAACCACTCTAATGAATAAACGTTTTATTCCCCAGTCCATAAGCTCCATTCATGCATTGATTATTTCCTTATTTTGCACCCAGTCTTGTATTTGCATTATTCCACGGAAGTTTACCCAATCACTAGGTCAGACCATGCACCAATATCCCTTACTCTAGATCTTCTTAAGCTCCCCCTAAGAGAGACACATTGCTGCCCCAATGAGACTATTTTGCACTACCCAGAAGCCTACAAACAAATTGAGGCTTATCTGAAAGAATATTTTCATTAACAAAGGTTCAGTCCAGTCTTTAGATATGTTATGGGAAGGCTAAAAGGCTACAATTAGAGGCCATTTTATAGCATCACCAAATAGTAGGAGCAAACTTCGGCCCTTTCATAAATTTAATTAAAAAGATGCTTAAGAATGGTCAAAAACCTTTAACTATCGGTGCAGGACAACATTTTTATTTGAACAAATAGAGTGCTATGCTTCAATGTGAATTATCTCCCACTGACTGGTCTGATACTGTATATGGAGAAATGCCAGGCAAATGGTTACTTGTATTAGGCAGAAAGAACATATTTACAAGATATTAATGTTTTGGTATTATACCCCTGATAGACATACATTTTTCCCAGAACCTCAACTCTTTGATGGAGGAACTGTGGAGAACAAGGTACTCTTCTACATATTGTTTGAGAATGCCCAATCATCCAGCCATTATGGCAAGAGGTTAATGAGGTACTAAATCAGGTACTGATAACACATGTTCCTAGGACTATTCTCACCTTTTTAATGGGAAAGCCATCTACTGCAGTTTAAAAATCCAGTCAAAAATGAGCTAATCAGATCTTATCAGCAGCGCGAATAGCAATACCGGCCAAGTCCTTACATTGCCCAACAATTCAAGAAATAATTAAAAGGGTAACTGTTTTTTTAAGAATTTTCAAAGCAAACATAGCCTTTATACAGAATTAAGCCCCCCAACATTTAGATCTCTGGTCTATTTGGGAATTAAAGGATTTTGCTGCAACTAAAACTGCAATCTCTGTCTAGATACCCCTCCTACTACCTTTGTCTTCCACCTGGATCAGATCAGTGTCCTTAACTATTCTACCCATATTTGCGGTGCCCTTACTATGCTTAGATGGACATACTGTATTTACAAGCTAGCTTGAGCATTTTCTTTAGATGAAGAACACAAGGCAATTATTGTCTATATTATTTTTATTAAGGAAAGACCATGAGATAGAATGTATGCATACATATGGCTAATATTACGCAATAGGAGTGTCTTTTGATATTGGACTATAAACATGAAGAAGCTTTGTACAATATACAATATAACTGATTGAACTTTGTTGAGAATGTTTAACTTCAACTACTGCTTATGTTTTTTGTTTTTCTTTCTTTTCCTTCTTCATTTCATACTGTATTGTATGATTATATATCTGAAAAATTACTCAATAAAAAATATGTTACAAAAATAACATTGTGTGCTATCTTCTTAAAAACTGTAATTATAGCAAGAAATGCTAATGCTCCAAAATCAGGTAGAAACTTGTGATTTTTGGGTCAGTCTTTTGCCTCCCCTGTTCACATGTCATCTCCTGTGTTACCCAGAACTTGTCAACAATTAGCAAATGCAAAAGTGTACAGGGAAGATGGGGAAGATTATTCTTATCACTGTACTAATTCTCATCACAGAGATAATGTAATCAGCCTGCTTTTTAACAGAAATTCACCTCTTCATCAGCATTGAAATCAATATGGCACTGAATAAACTTGTTGGTGCACATCCACGTGGGCCTCCCACCCAATCTCCTTTACCATATATACCCACACAAGCGGTTACGGTGAGGTTATGGTGAGGTTATGGAGGTTCTGAGAAGTGGGTCTACCGGGCAAATTCCTCCAGCAGCAGCAGGTGTAAGGGGCCCGAAGGCTCAGCCAGGGGTAGCGGACCTAGGAGGAAGCACCAGTCCAATAGTTTGAAGCACAGGCAAGGGTTTAGAATAAGAATGGTCAAAGTCCAGGCAATATGGTCAGTTCAGGCAGCAAAGGTTCAGAATACGAAGTCAGACAAGGGTCAATACACAGGATCAAGAATGATAAACACAGGAAGCGCACCCAGGAACTCACGAGGAAGAACCTGTAGTAGGGCACAGTCTGCAGTGCTTCAGCCTCTTTTATAGGCCTCCTTTGGCACCAAAAAGGACGCAGTGGCGTCATGACGCTGTCGTACATTCTGACGCTGCCGCTTCAGCGCCGGCGACCAATCCGACGCCGGCGAATCTTCTGATGCTGGAGTGATGTCACAGAACTGCGACCAGAAGGAAGCACATGGGGAACGCCGCCATCTTGGACTTCCCCATCTTGGGACGCCAGGTAAGAACTCCTTACAGCAGGGTGCAATTAGTCATATCCATATCTGGACATTACGCTTCTGTCATTGTTGAGGCTACACTCAAGGGTATTAAATGGTTCGCTATACTTGTGTTTTGAAGTTGACCATTAGTATAGTGGACTGAAGATCATCAATACTTTGGTCATGGCTACAAAAGTGCTGCTACTGGGTGATTTGTTTTTCCATAACTGATATTGGATCTGTAGGAGGACATTCACTATTGTAGTGTTAGTCCAGTTTCTCTCACGTGTAACCCTGTAGTTGAGCATTATACACACAGGATAAGGTGGAGCACACTGGATGACTTGCAGGAGAATGATCCCTTTGTTATGTGTTCCTGCTGGCAATGTGGTATAGGTACCTAGTCTGGAGTATAAATGTGAGTGCAGCTGTCAAGTACTTACCGAGGGGACGACAGGGACGCCTGTCGCCCCCTCGACGGGGACGCCCGTCTCTCTCCTCCGCCGCCGCCGATGCGGCTAGGCCTCAGGCGCCGGCTCCTATGGAGCGCGCCGCGCGCATGCGCAGCAATTAAAGGGCCAGTCACGCTGGCGCGATTGCGCAGGCGCTGGCGCTGATTCGCCAGCGTCCAATGGCGCCAAATTCAAATCTTTAAATGGCCAGCAGTCCTTTTGTGCCTTGCCCAAGGTAGGTTCTGTTTATTGTTCCTGGGTGTGATTATTTCTAAGATTCTTGTTGTGACCTTTGGCTATTCCTGATTACTGTTTGACTTCCGCCTGCCCTGATCCTTTGGCTTGTTCCTGACTACTCTTTGGATTCCGTTTTTGTACTTCGACCCTGTTAGTTGCTGACCCGGCCTGTGACCTCGACCACTCTGCTGTTTACCGATTTTGTACCACATTTCCGATTGGTTTCGACTCGGCCCGTTACTGGACTTTGTTAAACTTTACGTTTAGTTCCCTTGCTCGCCCAGAGTTCTTCCCTCAGTCTCCTCACTATTAAGTCCTGGCAGCATCCGAGTAGCGGAGGGCTCCACCCGACGTGAAAGGCGGCGGTTATAGGCCGAAGCGTGAGCCGAGCCCGGGACATTGGGGTTTACTCTGGGTTGTGAGATACCGAACGTTACAGCAGCTTTTACACCTTGCTTGCTTGTAGGTACATGTGTCACTTACTGCTGGGCCCCTGGAGACACACAATGAGTTTTTTAAGGTATAGTGAGTGTCTGTTTGCCAGCAGGGGTCTGAATATATTTCACAGTCTGTCATCCGCCTGTATCAGGAGCTTGAGTTCCTTTAAGACGTACAGGTTTCCATTCATAATGGAAGAACGATAGTTCGGCGCCATCTCCCGACCTGCCACTAGTTTAAACAAAGTAGTAAAAGAACAGATCAGATGATGTTCTGCCCTGACAGCAATTCCACTGATATCATCAGATCGGCAATACATGCAGAGGTATTATCAGCAGAGTTATTTTCTAAATTTTCTAACCTGTCGGATCAACTGAGCGACCGATCGCCATCTCACAAAAAATGTTGCGACACTCCACACACGGCCTGAAAATCGTAGAAATGGAGATTCTTACGATCAAATTTTTGTGTCTATGGCCAGCTTAATGATTTTGTCCAAGGTCTCTAGGTGTGGATTATACATGGCAGGAAGGGAGACCCGGTTATTTTTTTGTATATTACTTCTAATAGGGGATTAATATCTCACACGTGGTCTGGATCTCACCCAGTGGAGGGGTCAGGGAGGAGAAGCTAAAGCCTCACACTCTATCCACTGTGTCCCTTCACTGTAGGCAAATCTTACAGCCTGGGGAGCTACTCCCTTCTACACCACCTTGATGGAGCACAAAGCTGCTCTTTCTCTCTTCCCTCACTGTCTTAATCTCCTAGAGAGTTTATAAAATTATATTCCTGACACTCACTAGCCTCATTCATGGGGTCCCTGCTCCCTGACTTAAACACTAGAGGTTCAAGTTCCTCCAGAGCAACTTAGCTGAACTATGCCTTGTTGTACCCAGGTTCAATGGAAACATCCGGATGGGCCAGACACCAGAAGCCAAAGAGGAAGCTCCACCCCTTCTCACTCACTATACCAAAGTATAACAGGAAGTGTTCAAAACAAATCTTTGCCAATAGCTGTGATATGTAAATTACAACTAGATACATGGGCATCTGCCCAGTAACTAGGGAGACCAGGAAGTGTAGGATTTAATGCCAAAGGGGCACATTTACCCTATGGGTTCCTACATTTGTTTGTATACATATGGGATGTTAAAGCGGAACACAATTTTGTGACATTTTTTATTCATTTCAAAATGTTTGTGTTTGTGGGGGTCTTGCAGAAAGATTGAGTGGGGGACAATAAGGGAGAAGGTGGGACCTCCTGTGCCAGGTTGATTAGGTATAATCTGTGTTTGCTTATCCCTACAGTTTGCTAATCAGTCCCTACTGCCTGTTCCCAGTCTACTCTTCCTTCCCTTCATAATTCCTAATCTACTGATTGGAAATTTGGCAACCATGCAACTGGAATACATCTGACAAAGTGCTCTTCTTCTGTCCCTCTTCTACTCCCTTCATTGATACATTCATATAATCTGTGTATATGAACAAACAGTGACTTTCTCTATCACTTTACTTGGATTGGGAGCAGGAGAGGGTGGTTTAAATAACAAAAAGCCAATCATAAAGCTTTTTAATGGAAGGGGAAACAATATCAATGATTTAGTTTCTTATTTAAGATGATCAGTTTCCCACACAAAATCATTCCTCTTAAGCTATTTGACCAGAACACTATAATTACAAATCTTTATCTTTGCCAACCAATCCATTAGGTGATGTTTCTAACATTAACCCTTCATCTTCTACATATAAACCTAAAGGCTGGTGCCCCTCACACCTTCATCCATTTGTGAAACTGATCTCAGCTGCTGCTCGTAGAACTATTTTTAAAAATTGGATAGAGACTTCCCTTCCTTCTCTGAATGAGGCTCTTGTACAATTGAAAGTTCTATGTACTAACAAAACACTCAACTGTAGATTTGAAAACATAAAATAATCTAAAATTCACCTCAAAATGTAAAATGTATTACAGTCCCTGAATACTGGTTAAAGAGACAGGATTCATTCACTCATTTACAGCTCCATGGACACAACAATTCCTTACTTTATATGAATTCATTGCACATTCTTATATTTCATATATTGTATTTACAACCATATTTTATGGTATCCATATTATTATATTATTTTCTACCCCATTCCCCCCTTGTTTTCACACTGGAAAAATATTGGTGCACACATAAACATTACTGAAAAATCGTTGGCCTACGCAAAAATGTGAAATGGCTTTGCATTTTGTTAGTGAAATATTGGTGATTTCTAAAGAATAATCAGGAATATACAATAACCATGAACCCCCCATCTTATTTACCCCTGTTTCCAAACATTTATGTTGGAGGGCATGAGTTTTTTTTTTGTGCAGTACACACAGCACTAGAACAGCCTTCCCCCTGAGGGAAACGTCTACAGCCCATCAATAAACCAGTTAAACCAGTAACATAGACGTGACTTCACTTCCCTACACCAAAGACCAATGTTCTCAGTCAGGTTTTGAGCAACAGACCAAATTCATTAATATTTCAGTTCAAGGTTTTCCATGTCATCTGAAAAAAATGGTCACAAAAGTCCGATTTGTGAAATGTTGGCAACGTAAAGCTGATTAGTTACTTAAAGTCAATGGGGAAGTGTATCTGAAAACCTGACCTGTTTTAAAATTTGTGAATCCATTAAAGTTATTGTTATGATTGATATCCCAAACTGCCAGGTCAAATACCAAAAGGGAGCAGGCAGTACAGATTCAGGAGGCGTTAGTGTAGTTGAGGTCCCAGGCCCAGTCAAACACACTGAATACAAAGTACAGAACAGGATCCAAGAGAGAAATCAATATACAGGCTAGGGTCAGGACAGGCAGCAAACTTGGCAATGTCAGAAACAGGCAGGGTCAATAACAGAATCAGAATACATGAACAATAACACCCAGGAACTAATAAAATACCTTTGCGTTGGGCAATGAGCAGTTGGACTTGATCCCTTTAAATGTGTGAATTTTACGGTAATGAGCGATGATGTCACTTGCATTGGCACATAAAACCCAGAAGCGGCTCCCACACACCGGATTTGGAATTGCTACAAGAATCATTAGAGTTGGCACACCCACTGCACCTCCACTGAACCACCAGGTATGTTTCTCACATTACACCCCCTCCAGAGGGGACCACTGGACCCCTAGGCCTGTCAGGAAACCTGACATAAAACTGTCACTTGAGGTGATTAGCATGGACATTTGAGACTGGAACCCAAGGCCTCTCCTTTCAAGTGTACAAGATACTGTACCTTGCCTCTGGAAAGGCGAGAGTTAACCAGCCTCTGAACCTCATACTCAGGCTGACCTCCCCTCACTCTGCTTAACTACCAAACACAACACCACATACTGTACCACATCTCTCACCCACTTCATTTTGATCTTGCCCACTCCCACACCTTGTGTCTTACTCCCTTCCCTTTAGATTGTAAGCTCTTTTTGCACAGGACCGTCTGAACCTTTTGTACCTGTATTGATTGTGATGTATGTAACTCCATATGTTCTATGTATGTAATTCATGTGATTTAGTTGTAAAACACATTTACTTTACAGCGCTGCAAAATATGTTGGCGCTATATAAATACATGTTAATAATAATAATAATAATAACAATAAAATATATTATTTCTGGTGCTCCTGTCTCCACTACAAACACATAGAAGAAGGATAATTGGGTATTGAAACAATTGGCTCTACTGTGTGTAAATCTGACATTAGATTGTCAGCTTACTGGGGCAGGAACTGAAGGGATGTGATTGGGACCTTAGAGTGGGATAGGGGCTGATGGGAATGGGATAGGGACCTTAGAGTGTAAGCTCAGTGGGACAGGGGTTGATGGGAATGGGATAGGAACCTTAGAGTGTAAGCTCAGTGGGACAGGAACTAATTGTAATGTGACAGGGACCTTAGATTGTAATCTCCCTGTGGCAGTGGCAGGGACTGATGGGAATGTGATAGGGACATTTGATTGTAAGCTCAATGGAGCAGGGACTGATGGGAATGTGATAGGGACCTTAGATTGTAAACTCACTGGGGCAGGGACTGATGGGAATGTGATAGGGACCTTCAGTGTCGGGCCAGACCACCTCTAATATTATAAAAACTTTGAAAAAGTTTCCGGCGATGCGCATCGCGTCGCCGTTTGCGCATGCGCATTGCCGCTTGCTCAACGAGAAGCGCTGCTCGCGCATGCGCATGGCGGCGGTCGAGCGGCGCAGTAGGGGGGCGGGGGGCCCTGGACCAGCAGTCCCGGTGGGCCCTGGGCCCCCCAGTCCGACCCTGGGGACCTTAGATTGTAAACTCACTGGGGGTCATTTATAAACTTCGCGCAGGGCAGATTGGTTCGCAAAGTGAATATATTTGCCCTGCGCATGGTTATATTTATAAAGCTGAATAAGAGGGTGCATACAGAATTGCGAATTTTTTATTCACAATGCGAATATCTAAAGGGGCTTTATAAATATGTCACAATTTGCAAATTGCGAATCTTTATGCGCACACTCTGCGACTCAATTACGCCACAACTTTGGTGGCGGATAAAATATTCGCAAAACAGTTTTGCAAACTGCGAATTTAACGCAATTTTCGCACACAACAACCTCGCACATTGGGTGCGCTCGCGCAAACTCCTGTCTAATTTGCGCGCCATTTGCGAAAATTTATTCACACTGCGAATTCGCAAAAACCGGAAAGACGGGCAGAGCAGTGCAATATATTAGCGCTCAGCAAAAAACATGCGCAATACAACCATTTGCGAAAAATATGCGCTGCGCAAACTTTATAAATGACCCCCACTGGGGCAGGGACTGATGGGAATGTGATAGGGACATTTGATTGTAAGCTCAATGGAGCAGGAACTGATGAGAATGTGGATCTTAGATTTTCAGCTCACTGGGAGAGGGACTGATGGGAATGTGACTGGGACCTTAGATTGTAAGCTCATTGATGCAGGGAAAGATAGAAATGTGACTGGGACCTTAGATTGTAAGCTCATTGATGCAGGGAAAGATAGAAATGTGACTGGGACCTTAGATTGTAAGCTCATTGATGCAGGGAAAGATAGAAATGTGACAGGGACTTTAGATTGTGAGCTTATTGGGTCAAAGGCAGATGGGAATGTGATAGATGCCTTATATTGTAAGCTTATTAGGGCAGATGCAGATGGGAATGTGGTAGATAAAGAAGGGGTTGGATGGTGTTTAGCAAGTGAGGGAATACAGGGACAGTTAATTTAGGGACTAGTCTAATTGTATCCTGGAGTCAGGAACTATTTTTTCCCCCTGAGGCAAATTGGAGAGGCTTCAGATGGTTGTTTTTTGCCTTCCTCTGGATCAACTGGCAGTTAGGCAGGTTCTATATAGACTTGAGGTTGGACTTGATGGACTTTTGTCTTTATTCAACCTCACTTACTGTGTGACTATGAGAAAAATCACCCATTGACTCTAAACCATTTGAAATAAGAAAACACATAACAATATTTATTTATATATATATATATAGGTAAGTTGTACATCTAATGCATAAGTAAGTTTCTTTTTTTAATTTTTTTTATTTTTAAAGGAAGTTCTTTTCCCCAAATCATATTTCAGAATGTCCCTTAGGGGAAGTTCCTCAGATTTGTAGAAGTGACTTGTAGTTGGGACAAATCTGTTACAGAGCTCATGAATTACAATGATGTACTCACTGTTGGTGGTTCATAGTGAGGATCACATTTTTCACCTCTTATGAATTTCCAGCAAAATATGCGTTCCCCCCCCACAGTCAAATTTATTTTCGAGTTTCCCACCACATTTTAATTCACATTATCCTGGCAATTGACACGTTTCTATGCTAACCATTGAAATTTAATCATCATTGAATGCGCCCATGAGATCTCACACACAGTTTCCACTTTCAGGCTGACTAGTGTTTCTTTATTTTTGTTGAGAAAAGTAGAAGTTAGAACTTGATTTATTGCCTTCATTGGACCTCTTCCTTTAGTGAAGCTCATTTAAAAAGGAACACCACCCAAACACAACATAAACATTTTGAAAAGTAAACACAATGTTATGCAATTTTGCATTATCCATCAATTAAAAAATATTCAGTCTTTTCATGATTTTTAATGTAATAATAAGGTTTGGAACAGTTACCTAAGCCTGGCCCCCCTATTCTCCTACTGAACTGACTGACTACTTTGAGACTCATATTATTTATACTTTGAAAGAACAAATTACAGTGATAGGTGTAGTGGTTTCTGTGTTGTGTTGGGCCAGAGTTCCCCTTTAATGGGTAATGGGAATTCTGGAGAGAAGTTGGAGGAGCATATAACTATAATTTAGGGTTTGTGAGGTCCCTGCTAAATAATATAAAACCTGTTATATATACATATAAAATATATTCTTTTTTTGTTTCATTATGATATATAACTAAAACATTGAAAACTACATGAACACATTATTTTAATACCCTCAAGGATTGATAATTATATCAGAGTCTTCAGGAGATTTCTCAGTAGGTTTCTCATCTGTAAATGTTACTGGCACTGGTTAATAAAAGGAGATCAGTTCTATCTTGTCAGTACTTGGGGCAGTTCTGGTAGGTGCAAATCAGGTGAGTATAACATTCCAAGAACATCTTGTAAATCCTGTAAAGTGATTTCATTGGAAAGAAATGGTTGGGATTGTGTTAGCAAAATGGCAGGAGAAATACAGAGCAGGTTACACATTGGGAGAAGCTCATGGACATCTTCCTATGGTTCCACAGTAACTGGGGTGGTTCTGGTAGGTGCAAATCAGGTGAATATAATATTCCAAGAACATCTTTCCTGTAAAGTGATTTCATTGGAAAGAAATGGTTGGGATTGTGTTAGCAAAATGGCAGGAGAAATACAGAGCAGGTTACACATTGGGAGAAGCTCATGGACATCTTCCTATGGTTCCACAGTATCTGGGGTGGTTCAGGTAGGTACAAATCAGGTGAGTATAATATTCCAAGAACATCTTTCCTGTAAAGTGATTTCATTGGAAAGAAATGGTTGGGATTGTGTTAGCAAAATGGCAGGAGAAATACAGAGCAGGTTACACATTGGGAGAAGCTCATAGCCATCTTCCTATGGTTCCACAGTATCTGGATCTTTTACTTTATTCCTTCCCTTCTCTTTTGTTTATGTGCGTATTGGTTATTTTACAGTATACACACATTCTACTTAATTGGAATTCTATTTCAAAAATATGTTCTCTAAAACCGTTACTTTATGTTGTACTGTAATATTTCATGAATGCAGTTCATCCGATCTTTGACTTTATTTAAGTGTTCTATATTTGTCCTTGTGGTTCCTGATATAAAATAAGATCCAAAAGGGAATCAAAATCTGTTTCTAAAATAATTTTTTTTATAAATTGCAGATATAAACATATAATCGAGTAAATATTTTTTCCAAAGAACTTTGTTGTTATAAAAGTGGCAAAAAGACATCTGTTGGGAGAAAGAATGAATCCAAAGTATTTCTGAATCAGGTGAGTAAAATATTTCAAGAATCTCTTTCCTGTAAAGTTTCATTGGAAAGAAATGGTTGGGATTGTGTTAGCAAAATGGCAGGAGAAATGCAGAGCAGGTTACACATTGGGAGAAGCTCATGGACATCTTCCTATGGTTCCACAGTATCTGGGGTGGTTCTGGTAGGTACAAATCAGGTGAGTATAATATTCCAAGAACATCTTTCCATTAAAGTGATTTCATGTTAAAGAAATGGTTGGGATTGTGTTAGCAAAATGGCAGGAGAAATACAGAGCAGGTTACACATTGGGAGAAGCTCATGGACATCTTCCTATGGTTCCACAGTATCTGGGGTAGTTCTGGTAGGTGCAAATCAGGTGAGTATAATATTCCAAGAACATCTTTCCTGTAAAGTGATTTTATTGGAAAGAAATGGTTGGGATTGTGTTAGCAACATGTCAGGAGAAATGCAGAGCAGGTTACACATTGGGAGAAGCTCATGGACATCTTCCTATGGTTCCACAGTATCTGGGGTGGTTCTGGTAGGTGCAAATCAGTTGAGTATAATATTCCAAGAACATCTTTCCTGTAAAGTGATTTCATTGGAAAGAAATGGTTGGGATTGTGTTAGCAAAATGGCAGGAGAAATACAGAGCAGGTTACACATTGGGAGAAGCTCATGGACATCTTCCTATGGTTCCACAGTATCTGGGGTGGTTCTGGTAGGTACAAATCAGGTGAGTATAATATTCCAAGAACATCTTTCCATTAAAGTGATTTCATGTTAAAGAAATGGTTGGGATTGTGTTAGCAAAATGGCAGGAGAAATACAGAGCAGGTTACACATTGGGAGAAGCTCATGGACATCTTCCTATGGTTCCACAGTATCTGGGGTAGTTCTGGTAGGTGCAAATCAGGTGAGTATAATATTCCAAGAACATCTTTCCTGTAAAGTGATTTTATTGGAAAGAAATGGTTGGGATTGTGTTAGCAACATGTCAGGAGAAATGCAGAGCAGGTTACACATTGGGAGAAGCTCATGGACATCTTCCTATGGTTCCACAGTATCTGCGGTGGTTCTGGTAGGTGCAAATCAGGTGAGTATAATATTCCAAGAACATCTTTCCTGTAAAGTGATTTCATTGGAAAGAAATGGTTGGGATTGTGTTAGCAAAATGGCAGGAGAAATGCAGAGCAGGTTACACATTGGGAGAAGCTCATGGACATCTTCCTATGGTTCCACAGTATCTGGGGCAGCTCTGCTATTTGATATTAGGACACATTTGTATTGATCTCCAACTCTCCAACTGACCAATGAACTGTCCTTCCATGGGATGCAGTGCAGTAAATATGTCACTAAATTATGGAATATATATTTTATCCATTATCTTGGAAAACATCAAACATCGGGTTATGGGATTCCCTACCAAGAGAGGGGAATGAATGATTCATTGGTGGGGAGGATAGGAGATTTCACCATAGCATTTGAAAGGGTTCTTTAATATAAGGGCAGTTACGTTATGGGATTCCCTACCAAGAGAGGGAGAATGAGTGATTTATTATTGAGGAAGAATGGAGATTTCATCATCAATATAGAAGAAAAGAAAGAAAGGTACTTTACTGTAAGGGAAATCAGGTTATAGAATTCCCTAGCAAGAGAGGTAGAATGGGTGATTTATTGGTGGGGAAAGAGACAAAGGAGAGATCACCACTGTGAGGTCAGTAATTATATAGGAACAAACATAGGAAGGGATTTTTGTACCATAAAGAGTTAACCATGTAACGGGGATAAGGGGGGGGGATAAGTCATTCATTGTTAAAAGGAGAAAGGAGATATCATCATCAGCATGATAACAGGGTTGCTAAGCTGAGTAGTATGATCAAGGGCCCATCTAGCTTTTTATCAATTGTTATTTTGATTTTTTTGTAACATTTATTTTAATTTGCACTGCTGGGTCCAGTCATGCACAACTGCTGGGAGAAGAAGACCCAGTCAGGTGTAGAAGGCTTAGGTGCACATGTACCTGGATCTGTGTGCATCCGAACCCAGCAGTAGCCTCCAAAGGAGGCCTGAGTGGAAAAGATT
This sequence comes from Xenopus laevis, assembly GCF_017654675.1. NCBI lineage: Eukaryota > Metazoa > Chordata > Amphibia > Anura > Pipidae > Xenopus > Xenopus laevis. Next base: position 160,384,874 of record NC_054375.1, read on the forward strand.
GTAAAGAGTTGCTGGAGGTAGAATATTTTGGGGAAACTGGCTTCCATTGCCAGTCCTACTCTTTCCATAATTGTGGCACATTTAGCAGCAAATTGTGGGACTCAAAAGAAACTGCAGACCCCCTACTGAGCTAGTCCACATATCAGCAATAGTGCTCTCAGAAGTCACTGCAACCACTTTAGATGTTCTATCTTATGGTCCATCTTAGGACTGGTGGTGACATCTATTATACACGTGAGGTCATTCTACCTCCAGAGATTCTTATATGTAGGTTGGGGAACTTTGCTTACTGCTACTGAACCCCCTAAATAAATGTTGACTGTAGTGGAAGAGTCTATAAACACTATACAATATGAGTGGGACAGCAATGACAGCAGCCATTACAGCAGATCTTTCTCTCAATTCTATGGGAAAAGGAGTATGACATTTGTATAACAGAAATCCCCAGTGAGTTAAATGAAAAATAAAGATGATGGAAAATGAAACAGTTGCTGGTAAACGTAAGTAAATGTGAATATAGATGAAACTTTCAATTATGTTTATGTTCCCAACAGACAATGCATGAGAAGAACCAGACGTTGGTCACTGAGATTGTTCTCTTGGGATTTCAGAATCTCCACAACTTCAAGATTCCCCTGTTCTCTCTGTTCCTTCTGATTTACCTTCTGATAATCTGGGAGAACGTCCTCATCATAGTGTTGGTGTTATGCAATCGGAACCTCCATTCCCCCATGTACTTCTTTCTACAACAGTTGTCCCTATGTGATCTAATGGAATCCACAAATATTGTGCCCATTCTGCTCCAAACTGTAATAAATGATGGAGCTGTATTGTCCATTGTTGGTTGTATAACACAGTTGTATTTTTGGGGTGTCTCAGAAATTTCTGAGTGTTTCCTTCTAGCAGTAATGTCCTATGACAGATATGTGGCCATCTGTATCCCACTGCGTTACACTTCTATAATGTCCCACAGGGTTTGTGTTACATTCATTCTCATATCATGGGCTACAGGTTTTGGCATTGCAGTCCTTTCAGTAAATCTAATAACAATGTTACAGTTTTGTGATCGAAACACCATTAATCATTTCTTTTGTGATTTCTTTCCCCTTCTTGGGCTTGTTTGCTCAGACACTTCTTTTGTTGAAATAGAAGTAATCATACAGTCATTCCCTGTGGTTATTTGTCCCTTTATACTCATCATTGTATCATATATGTGTATTGCCCATGCAATCCTAAAGATAGTGTCCAATACCGGGAGACAAAAAGCCTTCTCCACCTGCAGCTCCCACTTGGCTGTGGTCTCCTTATTTTATGGGAATTTCATTGCTATTTATGTGGTTCCTCCCAGAAACCAATCACAGACCATAAACAAAGTTCTCTCTCTGATGTTTACTTTGGTGATCCCTATTACTAACCCCATTATTTACAGCCTGAAAAGTACAGACATCAAAGAAACCCTTAAAAAAATCAAGGAAAAGGTAAGTGGAATCTATTAGTACAAGTAAATGAAATGTGATTCATGAGATATGTTCCATTGTTTATTGTTTAGTGGTTATTTACTAAACTCAGGCTTTTTGGGGTAAACCTCAAATTTTTGGGGGTTTATTAAAAACACATTTTTTTGAGATGTCAAAAAGCCTGAATGTCACGGTTGGCACCCTAAATTCAGAACCGTTGCTAAGCACCCTGTTCTCGGCCTTTAACAGCCGCCTTTCACCTCAAGAGGAGCCCTTGGCTAATTGGATGCCGCCAGGTCTTATAAAGAGAGGTGCTAAGCGAGGCGTTCTGAACAAGCTAAGGGGCACATCTGTAAAGCAGAGTCTTTTGGGCAGAGGGTCACGGTACAAGGCTTAGGCAGAATTATAGTCAGATCAGGCTGGGTCGGGCAGGCAGAATACAAAACGGAGTCAGACAGGCAAGGGTCAAACCAGGAGATCAACCAGTAGGGATATACAGTAAGCGAAGTTGGATATCAAGGGGGGGTCAGGATACAGATGTCAAAATGGTCAAAAGCCAGGCAGGGGTCACAACAGTTGAAGTGATATCTCCCCTGTCCCTTCAGCACATCAACAGAACAGTGGGGGTGCAATGTAACAGGTTAACAGCTCCCTGACACATGCATTGCTAGAATGCTCCCATGCACCACCTAGTGGTGGATATTAGAACAGCATCTCCATTGCATCCCCCAATGACTGAGAATATTGGTTCCACACTTTTTTCTATTAGCAGCTGACTCTGTCCATCACTCCATGTACTACTTCCATCCACCCATCATACAACACCCCTCATTAACATAAATCTTATGGATAGTTTTCTGGCTCTTTTAGACCTTCACTTACATCCCCTGATATAATTGACCCTAAGCCTAACCCCCTGAAAAAGTTCAGAAATGGCCTTCTCACAAATTTAAAATCACAATGTAGTTAAACTTTGCTTCTTTTTTTCATATTCTAGATGAGCATGTCTTCCTTAGAGATGGGAACAATGATTGCCCCTACAGGAATGATATTGTGAAGAATTATCACTTTATAGATGACCTTATACTTATATGGAATGGTGGAGAAGAAGATTATGCTTTTGGGGCATATTGTAATGAGAATCCATCTTTGTCTATAGAGGTGAGAAGGAGAAAATGGACTTCCTTGATGTTTCCTTCTCTCAACTTGATGAAAATGTTAATACATATGTATGTAGGATAGAGATTAGCCACATATTGTGTTGTGATGATCTAATAGTCATCCACAGACACTCCTAGAAAAGTATCTCTGAATATGTTCAACTTGAGATGCCTTCCAGGACAAAGCTATGGCCGTATAGTACAGATTGATTAATTGTGAATATAGTAAAGATATTATGAAAAGAGAATAAGATAGGGCAGTAATAAGTGATAGGGTTAAACTATTGGTATGTGAGAAACAGAAGAGAAAGAAATCAAGAGGTGAGGACTAGTCTAAACAAGGAAGAACATGACATATTAGTCTGAAAACATTGAAAGATTCCAAAAGCAGATCCTATTCTGTCTAAAATAACAATAGAAAAACTACAATTCCAATTTAGGAGGAGAGTTACTATAAGTAATATTCTATCACAGAGTTTATTGCCAGATAAAAGAAATGAAAATAAGTGGTTGGAACATGTAGGCACATATATGGGTTGGGCATGCGATTGTTTTGAAGAAATCTAATGAGTTTATAGGTAGTTGTGATTTGTCTGGCAAAATGCTCATGTGGACAACAATATGTTGGGAAGGCAGTTCGAAAAATAAAGGAATATAAGAGCATCAAGAATGTTTTTGGACAAACAATAAGGCAACTGCTATAGCTGAACATATTATTAATGATCATGGTGGATAGGAGACATGGATTACGTTTCAAGGTATAGAGCAGGTAAGTTTAGGTAAGAGAAAAGGAGAATTTGAGAAACTTTCATCAAAAGGGAAATTTTGGTGGTTGTTTACCTTAGAAACTAGAGCTCAAGGCAGAATTAATAAATATTGGGATAATTAGAGTTTTTTGGAGTTTTAATTTGAGTAGTGTTTTTTTTAAAAAAAAATCAAAAATGGAAAATGATATTGATTTAAAAGGTTTAATAAGGCTGTGAAATATTACAGAACTGTATTTATGCACTACTTGCTTACATATACTGTATGTTTAATGTTTTTTTATTTGTGTTTATATGTATGGGTATATTAAGCTTTGTTTCATCCTGTGGTATTCACGTGTATGTCCCTTTAACCTTCATGGAGGTAATGATCCCTTTAAGAAAAGGATCTGATGTAAAGGGCTATATAAGGGGTTAAACATAATGAAAATTCACTGTTCAGAGGAAGTGCTGCTGGAAGTCTGAATAGAGATTAAAAGTATATGCAAAAATCCTAGTCAAGACACTATTGCCTATACTGCCCCAAGTTATCCATCTCAATTGTATTACTTGTCTCCTGGTAACACTCAAGCTTCAAGCCAAACAGTCTAGACATGGGTCAAATGGTAGATTGAAACCCTTCCCACAATCTGTGTGTCTTCTGCAAAGGACACAAGTGGATCTACCATCATCATCATCATCATTTATCTACCATACAAGTAAGGTCTTTGGGTTGGTCCCAGTTGGAGCAAAGGTAAATGTGGCCCAAGGGGGAGTGAATTTTAGACATACAGGTAGACCTTGAACAACTTGAGTTCATTTGAGTTCATTCAAGGTGAAAAATCTCAATAAAATTCAACCTTTAATAAATAACCCCCTTAATATATGACCTTTTGTGATATCTTTATGTTTATATTCACTGTTATACTATTTTAATATAAATTGAATATCTTTTGCCCGTGTTGTACTAAAAGAACCCACAGCCTAAAAGTGTATAACTATGTGCCCATCTGACTGTTGGTAGGAAATGTGAGTTTTAATTACATTAATCCTATTATCATTGGAGGGCTTGGTATGAATCTGACGCTTCTCCTATCAACTACTTTTGAGTGGCTGCAAGTTGTGTGGGTATTGTGGGTGTTGGTTGGTCTTTGGGGTGATGTTACTCTAGTCTAACCTGTGTGTAAGGTGGGTGAGAAGCTGAACATGTGACCCCTTAGGGCCACATCTAAAGTTACATGTTTCTGAGGAGGCCTTTTTGTGGCACATAGTACCTCCATGTTTGAGAAGTTTATTAGAGGTGATTAATAGAGCCAAGAAGGCACTGCTTTTGCCACTAGATGCCGTTTCATTAAAATCTATAGGAAACATAGAAATTTCCTCTGTTGCAAAGTGAACCAAGAGAAGTCTTGTAGCACAATAATATCTACATATTCAGACTTCATTGTTTTCATGTGGTGGGTTTTTTCAAGAATATTTTCCTTTACTATAATGATGTCCCTATACTTTTCTGATGGTAAGCCTTTAAGCCTCAGTGTCCTGTTCAGAATCTACAGTTTCTGCTAGGCCCCAAATTCTAAGGTTGCATGACTGTCCTATTATGTCTAAATTGTCAATTCTGCATTTAAGCAATTGCACAGTTTTACCTTGAGATATGACTGTGACGTCCATTGTCTCATTTCTGCTTTAAACAGCTGGGTTTTCTGTTTTATAGTTTAATTACAGTTTTTTGGGGGGGATACAACCTATTTTTCTCATGGAAGTATTTAAGATAACCCAGTGTCCACATGTGAGTTTTTATTCTAATTATCTTTATATTTCTATAAATATGAATCAGAAATAGGAATGGGCGGAAAAATTTGCCATAGTCGATTTTTTTTTGCTAAACTGTGTCATTCACCACGCGGCTCGTTTTGCCAGATTTTGACGTTGAAGGTGCGCGCAGCAAAAAAAGGACACGTGACAAACAGTAATTTTTGACTTTCCTTCCACAGCAGCCAATTAGATCTGAGCCCTCCCACTGTCTATATAAGGAGGTGCAGAGGCGCCATTACTAATGGTAATGGTTAGAGTAGGGGAGTTTTGTGTACTATTTAGAGGAGTTTGTGGCGTCAGTGCAAGTGGAAGTTGTGGATTTCAATTTACTGTTTTCCCTCTTCTGCTTCCCTGCTAACCTCCCTAGAGCCCTTGTTAGGGCTACATTTTTTGTAGGTTTGTTTTGGTGTATATCCCTTGTAGGTGCACGCTTTTGCTGAGGGGTTTTAGTTTAGGGTTCTATTTTTTTCTCCTTTCCTTCCCCCAAATATCCAAACAGACCCTTATTTATATTTTTTAGTTTAGGTGCTGTCAGTATGATGGGCCATGGGAGAGGGAGGAGGGGTAGGATGGGAGGTCTGGGTAGTGGTGGGAGGAAGGGTGGGATAGGGAGGGGTGGAAGTGGAAGAAGCCATAGTGCTGGCGATGGACATGCCACCCCACAAGAGTCCAGCCCAAGTGTCATGCTCAGTCTGGGCATTGTAGTGCAGTAGCAGCACCCGTAGCAGCAGGTGGCATTGGGTCGAAGTGGGGCAACTGGCACATGTAGGACTATGCCAAATATTTTTGCCATTTCTTTGCAACTGATACAATAGCAGCAGTCAGAGGCAGTGGTAGACTCGCTGACCCAGGTTACCTCATCTGCATCAGGCACCAGTGAGGTGGTGTCACCTGCCGGCTCAGTGCTGGGGGACACCATATCCCCCCTTAATGTTTGATCCTGAGGTGGACTTTGGCCCAGACACCCAGGATCTTTTTTATAAGCAGACAGGAATGGGGGGTACATTCATGTCTGATGAGGAGGAGAAGATCATGGCACAGCCCACATCAGTAGGGGATATTAGGCAGGGTCCCTAATGGCAGGGCAGCAGGCTGCTGGTGTGGGGTCAGACCCTAACATGTTGGATGTGGGTGTGGATGACAAATATGATGACAGGGACAGACCCTGGGAACCGTCTCAGGAGCAAAACAGCAGCAGTTCAGTGGGGGAATTGTGTGTTGTTGATGAGGATGAGGCAGAAAACCCCACCAACTAACAGGGCAGCAGTGCACCAGGGTCCAGAGCCTCTGAGCATATGGATGAGGACCATCTCCAGGCCTCCACAGCAGGCAAGTTAGAAGGTGGCAGACAGGGTCACATCCATGGGAACATCGGCTTTAAGTTCCCATATAAAACATCATCACAGGATGACTTCTGGGCAGCACCAAACTTCCAGGCCCCCAGGGGTCAGTGGTGCTTCCCCAGTTCCTCGGCCACAAGGCACCTTTCTCCCCCAGCCACCCCCAAGTGCAGAGGTTCAATGCCTGCCTTATTTATCTACTTTTCCTGTATGTAATCACATGTACAGTATATATATGTATTTATATTAATATCTACATTTATAATTGTTATAATTAGGTTAAATTAATTGAATACACAATGAATTTATTAACTTATCAGTGTATAATTAGGCTTCTATACCTAGCAATTGGTGGTTTACACATCTGTACACCTATATATATTATTATAGTTATGAACATTGGAGACTATATAAGGCTACTATCTAATGAATCATTTCATTCTGCTGTTTAATATGTAGATTGCACCATAATAATTATGAATATTGCTTACGCTTGAATTGTGACTTAATAACATTACATTAATTGCGTGCTTTTTATTGATGTGGTTATATAAGGTGTTCACCCACAGGGGGCACTTCATGCTTCTGATGAAATGCGTTAAGCTAAATTCCCCTGCCTGCTCCTACTGTTGTATTTTAACATGGATTAATAAAGATTCAACTGCTTTTACTCAAGCTTGGTTTCCTTGCAAATTGTTGGTCAGGTGATGTAACTCTCACCATCAAGGTTGGTGGCAGAGTGCACTACACCACAGACACGTGGACCAGCAGGCATGGGCAGGGGAGGTATATAGCATATACAGGGTCGGACTGGGGAGCCCGGGGCCCACCGGGACCTACTGTCCAGGGCCCCCCTCTGACCAACCGTGATGCGCCCCCCCAACAGTAAGGCAGAGGGCGCATGCATAAAGGCACACCGCTCTCATGACGCTCCCATTAAGGGTCGGGGCTCACCGGGTTTTTTCCCGTTGTCCCGCCGGGCCAGTCCGACACTGATCATATACCACCCACTGGGTTACCCTCATGAGTGCTGGGGAGGGTGCAAGCAGGGGTGCTCCCCTCAGGTTAGAGGTGCCTCCCCGTGGGGTACAGGGCAACCCCCACATGGCCACTTCCTCCTCCTCCACTATGGACGAGCCACCCCTGCTGTGTCCCTGCAGTTATGCTCCAGGAGGTCATCAACCTCCTCCTCCACCTACTCTGTGTGGCTGACAGGGCACAGATCAGGTGGAGGAGGAGGTAGATGACCTGCTGCACCTGGAGAGCAGTCGAGAATAGGTTGGTCGAGGCACCTCTTCTACATGTCTGCCCATTGCAGATTTGCCTCCAGAGGAAGACTGGGATGATTACTGGGTGGCCACTTTGCTTGACCCACGGTACAAAGGAAAGGTGGGGAGTTCCTTGTACCCAGCCAGAGAGAGAGGAGGGTGGGTCAGTTGAAGAGGACTCTGTGTGCAGAAGTGGTGTAGTCCTTCCCTCAGTCTGACACTTCTCAGGCCTCCACTACTCCACACATCCAGCAGAGACAGGGGCCTAGCAGCAACAGCAGCAGCAGCAGCAGCTTCAAATACTGGCACATCATTGGCAAATTTCTTCTGGTTAAGGCCTACCTCTTCTAATTCTAATTCTAGTAATGTTGTTTCTAATACTGCCACATAGTTGGCAAATTTCTTTTGGACGGAGTCTGTTAAGACTCCTAATAATTTTACTTCTGATACTGCCGTGTAGTTGGCTTATTTCTTCTTGTTGAGGCCTACTTCTTCTAATTCTAATAATGTTGCTTCCAATACTGCTACTGTTGCTACTACTGCCACATAGTTGGCAAATTACATCTGGTTGAGGCCCACCTCTTCTAATTCTAATTCTAGTAATGTTGTTTCTAATACTGCCACATCGTTGGCAAATTTCTTCTGGTTGGGGTCTGTCAAGGCTCGTGATCATTTTACTTCTAATACTGCCGCATTGTTGGCAAATACTTTTCAGGTTGGGGCCTATCAAGGCTAATGATAATGTTACTTCTACTACTGCCGCATGTTTGGCAATTGTAGTCACACTATTATTACCCAAAGTCCTGCTAAGTGCTGCCTCTAAGTGAGATGTCTGCAAGTACACAAATAACTTCTCTGAAATGAGTGCTGCCAAAAGTCCTGCTGCCTCAATCATCATACAAATAACAAATTAACAATCAGCAAATGTAGCAAATTAGCAAATTTCTTCTGGTTGAGGCCTACCTCTTTTAATTTTAATTCTAATAATGTTACTTCTAATACTGCCACATGGTTGGCAAATTTCTTCTGGTTGAGGCCTACCAAGGCTAATAATAATTTTATTTCTAATACAGCCGCATAGTTGGCAAAATTCTTCTGGTTGAGGCCTACCTCTTCTAATTCTAATTCTAATAATGTTACTTCTAATACTGCCGCACACTATTAATCAAAGTCCTGCTAAGCACTGCCTCTAAGTGAGATGTCTGCAAGTGCATAAATGAGGTCTCTGAAACGAGTGATGCCAAAAGTCCTGCTGCCTCAGTCATGTGAAAAAAAGTAACCAAAAAAAGCATAATGGATTTGAGTGCACTTCAATTCAATAGCAAATTCATCTAATTAGGCGCCTGCATGTCAAACTTGTATGCATCACGTGACAAGCTCATCATATGCACATCAAAATTGGGCATCACCAGTATAAATACCCAATGCCCTGCCCTTACACTGGTAGGAGTGGAACATTTTTCCAGCAATACGATGGCAGGTCTTGGCATGTTGACTGAGGAGCGGTTTAGATACTTTAATCAATAGCTGCACAGGGAGGGGTATGATAACATCCCCTTGGGACCCCTGGGATACAGTCCCTGTGCCGGAATATAATAGAGAGGCTGCGGCACAGGCTGAGGAGGCATTTTAACATCTGTCTGAGGCTGCGTGTCGTCCATCGGTACTGGAGTGATGTTAAGAGGTGGCACACAGATCTCGTGAATCAGCTAAGGGCACAAGTAGAAGGTAGATTTATTAAACAGAATAAATAGATTTCTCTTCTAAACTACGACAAAGCCACTTGATTCCTATTTATTTCCCTATTTTTGAGCAAAAGTGTGTTTAGGTGAATAGTTTAGTCCCCAGATGTCAGGAGAGAAAGGAGATGTTGTAGCAGTAGCTGTAGCAGCAGCTGATTCTGCAATGCAAATGGTGGAAGACCATCACCACCACCACCACCACAGTTCCCTGATATCTGGAATGGTCCAGCAGGTCACAGAGATGAGGATGGAGTTGCAAGAAGTGAAGGACATTCTGATAACATTGAGGGATAACCCTCCTCCTCCTCCAGTCTAACTGAGTTCATCATTATTTATTAAGCACTGTTGTGCTATTCTTTATATTAAATTTTCTTTATAAAACCTGTATATTTGGAGTTCTTTTTCATTTAACTACCACTCACATGAAGTTGTTTGGAAAATATGACACAACTATGACTATTCTAATTGGAGTCCTGTCACATTAAATAGTATTTCAGATTCCTTACATTTACACAAAAATATATGTTTCATTCACATAAATAAAAGTTTTGGTTTATACATTTTAATGTGGCATAAAAATCACCCAGATATTATGGGGCAAATTCACTAAGCGTCGAAGCGCCTAATGCTAGCGTCAATTCGCTAGCATTGGGCATTTTCTTTACTTCGCAAATTCACTAACGAACGCTGGCGTAAATTCGCTAGTGTTACTTCCCACCCTTACGCCTGGCGAATTTGCACAACGGACGTAACTACGCTAATTCACTAACGCGCGCAGTGTACTGAACGCTACCTTTTACACCAGACTTCCTTTGCCACCTCAGACCAGGCGAAGCGCAATAGAGTAGATAGGGATTGCTTCAAAAAAAGTTCAAATTTTTTCTAAGTCCCAAAAAATGCTGGTTTTTTTTTCTATATTATGGGTGATAGGCTGAAAAAGATCGAAAATTTTTTGGGGCTCCCCTCCTTCCCCCCTACATTTCCTAACTCATGGCAACTTAACTATACAGTGGGCACATGTGTAGGGCAAAATAAACATTTTATTTGCTGTTTTGAAGGTTTTCTAGGCATTTGTAGTGCTGATACGTATTCCTCCATTGAAATTTGAATTTGGCGCCGTATGCAAATTAACCATCGCTAGCGTAACTTCACTTCGCTTAGCGAATCAACGCTAGCGCAACTTCGCAACCTTATGCTACCCCTGTGCACAACTTCGGATTTTAGTGAATTTGCGGAGCGCTGGCAAAACTACGCCTGGCGATGTGTGGCGAAGTGTGGCGAAGTTACGCCTGGCGCAACTACAAATCTTAGTGAATTTGCCCCTATGTGTTCAGATGTAGTATTAGTTGTGCCCTTAGTAAACTAATAGTAATATATAAACTATAGATGGTACTTTTTGGTTAAACAGCAATACAGACTGAGCAGTAGTAAATACCATTACCAGTTAACCAGAGCTAATGTAAAAAACCACAGATGTTTTTAGGAAACTGGCAAAATGTGAGCACTTTTTTTCTTTTGAAAAGATAGGAGAGGAGTCATGTAACAATGTAGGACATGTGTGTAGCATTATACTGAGCGAAACATAAGTGTGAATTGGTCTTCCCATTGACTCCAATGCAATTCACCACATTTTGACACATAACAACACATGCCATATTCATTTATTATAGTCTACAAAGCTTGAAAGTAAGGGGAAATTTGCACCAAATCTGAAAAAAGGTGACACAAAGAAAACACCAATAGACTCTAATTTAGTTTCATCAGATTGCATTGTGTGCTGAGAAAATATCACGCATCAAAACCGATCAAGAAACAGATGCGTGTCAAAAGTACGATTCATGACGAAATAATTTTGACGCACAATAAAATCACAGTTCGCATCAAATCAGTTTCACGAGTTTTCCGCCGGTTCCAAATTTTTTGGAGAATTCACAATTTTAAATCAGTAAGTCAAGTGGAATTAGTGATTCCTTTCCAGAAAAGAGCTGTGTGTTATTTCTCGTGTAGTTCACATATGATCTCCTGTGTAATATCTGCCACACGCGTGACCATATCAGATTTCCTTGGAAGAGTAAATGTACAACAATCAATTCATTCATTGGCAAATTGGTTCATTGTCTTTGTGATGAGAATAAGCAGAGTGAGAAGGACAATTTGATTCCCCATTTTAGGTATCATTGGGCCAGATTCAATTCAGTGAGAAAATGTTTTATCATGTTAAAAGTCATGGATGAGATTCAATTAAAAATGCAATTCAATTCAGAAAACCTTATCTCAAGGTTTATCCTCTCTATTGAAGTCTATGGGAAAAATGTGGAAATGAATTTGGAAAAAACTCCTCAAATTAAATCGTGTCCATGACTTTTTCTGTGATAAACCATGAGATAACTTTTTCTCCCTGAATTGAATGTGGCCCTAAGTTACAAGTTATAAAAGTCCCTGGGAGCAAGAGCTCAGCAAGAACATGTCCACTCAGAAGTCTTCCAACTACAAGTCCTCTGTACCTTTTTCTTATTATCTAATTGTTGACAAGGTCTGGGTAAGATGGGAGATGACATGCAGAACAGGAGATTTTGTAATTTTAGCTGTTCTTATTATAATGACAGTTTTTGGGGATAAAGCACACATGTTTAATACAAGAGTTGAGATCACTCAATGTCCCCACTCATATCAATTTGTTTATTGCTAAAATAATTGTTATATTTGTATAAAACATTATTTATTCATCTAAAGAAAAATGAATGAAAAACAAAGGTGAATCATTCACATATCATATATAAATGTCCATTTTTATATCTAAGCATATTTGCATAGTTTATTTAATTTCTTGAGAAGGGCTTCTTTCAAATCTTTATTTCTCAAGCTGTAAATAAGGGGATTAACCATAGGAATTACTATTGTGTACAACAGAGAGAGAACTTTGCTAATGGCTGGAGAATGTTTTCTAGATGGAAACAAGTAAATGGAAAGTAGAGTCCCATAAAATATGGAGACCACAGTCAAGTGGGAGCTGCAGGTGGAGAAGGCTTTTTGTCTCCCGATATTGGACACTATCTTTAGGATTGCATGGGCAATACACATATATGATACAGTGATGAGTGTAAATGGTAGAAAAATCAAAGTGACTGATAGAAAAAATGCTTCAATTTGCAGTGAGAAAGTGTCTGAGCAGGAAAGTTCTAGTAGAGGTAATAAATCACAATATAAATGGTTAATGGTATTTTGGTCACAAAACTGTAGTGTCCCTATTAGATACACTGTAATTATTGTAATACCAAAGCCAAGAAGCCATGAAATTAAAACTAATTTGACACAAACACTGTAATTCATTATAGAAGTGTAACGCAGTGGGATACAGATGGCCACATATCTGTCATAGGACATTACTGCTAGAATTAGAAGGTCAGAAATTTCCAAACTGCAGAAAAAGTAAAATTGAGTGATGCAGCCAACAATGGACAATGTGGCTCTGTCATAAATTACAGTTTGGAGCAGAGTGGGGACAATATTTGAGGATTCCAGTAGATCAGACAGGGACAACTGCTGGAGAAAGAAGTACATGGGGGACTGGAGGTTCCGGCTGGAGGACACCAACACTATGATGAGGACATTCTCCCAAACTGTAATAATGTAAATCAAAAGGAACAGAGAGAACAGGGGAATCTTCAAGTTGTGGAGATTCTGAAATCCCAAGAGAACAATCTCACTGACCAATGTCTGGTTCTTCTCATTCATTGTCTGACCAGAAACAATGTACAAAAGATTAAAACGTCAGTATTATCTTTCCATTATTTCCATTATTATCCAGAAAGTTTGCTGCATCCCTATCTGCTTCTCATTCATATTATAATGATTTAATTTTATTTGGTATCCAATGTAGACTTTGCTGTTGTTTTTGAAAAAAAAAAAACTCTACACGAAGGGGCAGATTTATTAAGGGCCAAATTGAAAATTCGAATTCAAATTTTTGAAATTTTTTATGGTCAAAACTCTCAAATTTGAATTGCGAATTATCCAAACTCGTTTCTAATTTTAATTTGAATTCGAATATTGAGATTTATCATACTCTGGCCTTTTAAAAACTATAATTTGACTATTCACCACCTAAATCTGCCTCCAAAATAACAATATATTTCTTAAATGAACCTAAGCTCTTGGAACATAAAAAAGAATATGACTGGGAAAGGTACATAATGTGGCAAATTATGATGTTTTGTTATGCAGTGCAGTATATGAATAAATCGATATTTTACTTCTGTAATTTGTGCATTTTTAAATATAATAACATAGATAGACAGTAAATAACAAACAGACTATTTACTAAAATCTGAATTTATCTAATATTTAATTGATTCAATTGAGTAACTGAAGTCAAGTACTACAAAGTATCAACACACCCGCAGGTTAAATAATGTATCAATAGCCAACAAACGTTTGAGGACTTACTCAGTGGTAACAGAGTTCAGGTTCAGGTGCTTTCAGGTGTAATTAAAATTCCATTCATGGAATTTTAATTACTTGTGTAATTCTGAAAGCACTTGAACTGGTTAACTAGAGGACTGCAGGGTGGCGACAGTCAACACAAACTGTTACCACTGAGTAAGTCCTCAAACGTTTGTTGGCTTTATCTAATATTTATTTTAAAACCAAGCTCCCATCCCTGATTTTAGCTTATTTATTAATAAAAAACACAATTTAATTGAAATATGGAAAAAAAAAATCTCAAATTTTTCTGGCTTTGTACCGAATTACTCAAATTTTTTGAGTTTTTGCCTGAAAACCCAGAAAATCCAGAAAAAGAGGGATTTTTGGGCTAAACCCACCGCACAACACTGAAACTTCAAATAGAAATAAGTGCCTCTCCCATTTACTTATACAAGACCTCGACAGGCCTGAGATGGCGTATTTATGGATCTGGGCTTTTTTTTAGCATTAAGGTATAATAAATCTTGATATTGATTTTTTTTTCTCTAAAACAATTTTCCAGTAAAAAAAAAGTTGGATTTTAATAAACAACCCCCTACAATGTAGACACAAGGATGAAAGGATGAAATCCCAGAGTAAAAACTTCAGATACTGTGGAACCATAAGAAGATGTCCATGAGCTTCTCCCAATGTGTAACCTGCTCTGCATTTCTCCTGCCATTTTGCTAACACAATCCCAACCATTTCTTTCAAATGAAATTACTTTAAAGGAAAGATGTTCTTGGAATATTATACTCACCTGATTTGCACCTACCAGAACCACCCCAGATACTGTGGAACCATAGGAAGATGTCCATGAACTTCTCCCAATGTGTAACCTGCTCTGCATTTCTCCTGCCATTTTGCTAACACAATCCCAACCATTTCTTTCCAATGAAATCACTTTACAGGAAAGATGTTCTTGGAATATTATACTCACCTGATTTGTACCTACCAGAACCACCCCAGATACTGTGGAACCATAGGAAGATGTCCATGAGCTTCTCCCAATGTGTAACCTGCTCTGCATTTCTCCTGCCATTTTATTAACACAATCCCAACCATTTCTTTCCAATGAAATCACTTTACAGGAAAGATGTTCTTGGAATATTGTACTCACCTGATTTGCACCTATCAGAACCACCCCAGATACTGTGGAACCATAGGAAGATGTCCATGAGCTTCTCCAAATGTGTAACCTGCTCTGCATTTCTCCTGCCATTTTGCTAACACAATCCCAACCATTTCTTTCCAATGAAATCACTTTACAGGAAAGATGTTCTTGGAATATTGTACTCACCTGATTTGCACCTACCAGAACCACCCCAGATACTGTGGAACCATAGGAAGATTTCCATGAGCTTCTCCCAATGTGTAACCTGCTCTGCATTTCTCCTGCCATTTTGCTAACGCAATCCCAACCATTTCTTTCCAATGAAATCACTTTACAGGAAAGATGTTCTTGGAATATTATACTCACCTGATTTGCACCTACCAGAACCACCCCAGATACTGTGGAACCATAGGAAGATGTCCATGAGCTTCTCCCAATGTGTAACCTGCTCTGCATTTCTCCTGCCATTTTGCTAACGCAATCCCAACCATTTCTTTCCAATGAAATCACTTTACAGGAAAGATGTACTTGGAATATTATACTCACCTGATTTGCACCTACCAGAACCACCCCAGATACTGACTGGGCAAGAAAGAACAGATCTCCTTTTATAAAGTAGTGCCAGCAATAACCAAAGCTGGGAAACCTACTGAGAAATTATTAGGATACACTGGGGCTTGTAATGATTGCCAATCCTTGGGGAAAATCTAATAATTTATGTTAGTAATAAACAATTAAAGATATTTTAATACAAGGTTTTTTTTTCTTTTCCCACTATGACAGATGTGTAAATTCCATCATAAGGTGACCAGTTCCTTACTGACCTGGTGATTAACGACCTTGCTTAGTACTACAAGGAATCCAGGAGTGTTTGTCCTGTGTTGAAAAATACTCACTTTTTATTGTCATATGCTCATCTGGTTGCAACTTTTTCTTAGAGAGAAGTGACTCCACTAGCCCAGCAAGGCAGATCCTGGGGAGCTTACTAAAATAGTAGAGATTGGTAACATACTACTGTGCCTATATTTTTATAGTAGCAGAATGTTGCACCATGTTAGTTATAGATCAAAGTCAGAAAATATAGTTTAGGTGATACCTTTAACTGGCTACCTTAGAAGAGTATAAAATGAAGCTTTCACGTAGATCCCTGCTTCAGACACGGTTAATTTAGAAACTGAAAAATAATAATAAATATAAATACTAGCACAGAATTAAAAACAATATCAAACTGACAATCATGTGTAAAATCAGATAGTGATCAAGATCCCTCAGTAAAGTTCCTCTATACAGGTCAACATAATTAATGTCTATTTGAGAGGTGATGGAAGTTCTGAGAAGTGGGTCTACTGGGCAAAGATCTCACATTCCTCCAGCAAAAGCAGCAGTAGGGTGCATTTAGTCATATCCATATCTGGACATTACACTTCTGTCATTGTTGAGGTTACACTCAAGGGTATTGAGTTTTTACACGAATTTATATTCTCAGTCCGTTCACTCTTCTTGTGTTTTGAAGTTGATCATTAGTATAGTGGCCTGAAGGTCATCAACACTTTGGTCATGGCTACAAAAGTGCTGCTACTGGGTTTGATTGATTTGTTTTTCCATAACTGATATTGGATCTGTAGGAGGACATTCACTATTGTAGTGTTAGTCCAGTTTCTCTCACGTGTAACCCTGTAGTTGAGCATTATACACACAGGATAAGGTGGAGCACACTGGATGACTTGCAGGAGAATGATCCCTTTGTTATGTGTTCCTGCTGGCAATGTGGTATAGGTACCTAGTCTGGAGTATAAATGTGAGTGCAGCTTTTACACCTTGCTTGCTTGTAGGTACATGTGTCACTTACTGCTGGGCCCCTGGTGACACACAATGAGTTTTTTTATGGTATAGTGGGTGTCTGTTTGCCAGCAGGAGTCTGAATATATTTCACAGTCACAGTTAACCTCCTGTATCAGGAGCTTGAGTTCCTTCATGATTTTGCCCAAGGTCTCTAGGTGTGGACTATACATGGCAAGAAGGGAGACCCAGATCTTTTTTTGTAGGAGGAGGATTAATCTGGATTAATTCATCAGTGTTTATTATATTTAGCAGGGCCCTGGCTAAGGTGGATCAATATCTATACAGAAATAATTTTACAGATATGGGGATTTTTCTGTTGCTCTATATACTGTGCCTGAAGCAGGGATCAAAGTAGTTTTGAAAGCTTGCATTTCTTTACGTCCTACAGGCAGCACATCACAATTGGGTAATAGATTCCATTTCCCCTGATAGGACAGAATAATAAACAAGCTTAATTAACCCCTATAAGAGTCACCTCCTCCCCCAGGCATCAGTGTTTTTTTTTTCTGTCCTTCCAAGATAGGATGTAGAAGATGGCCGGAAGGCTGAAGATCCAGGCTTGAGAGCTTGAAGGCCGTAGAAGTGACCACGCCAGCGTGGGTCACTTCGGGGAGGCAGGAAAAACTCCCTTAGGCAATGCAGAGTCCTCACTAGTAACCTGACTGCTGGGGTTGCAAATATACTATTACTCCTTTACAGTTATATTTTATGGTATTGCATCTGCAGTTTACAATTTCAAATGAGTGTTTAGAAATCTGTTATAATGTGATATTCAAATGATTGCAAATTATCATTGCTGTTACCAATTCTAGGCTGTCCTGCATTCTATTTATCTTTACGAGTATAAAACTGTTACTGGTTAGGGAGTAATCATTTATACCAACATGCATGCGTATGAGTATGGAGGGAGTTTAAGATATTTCCAGGAAACTCACAGCTAAGGGTGCGGTATCCCCTTAAGCAGGTATTTGCAGCATTTGCCATTTGTGTGTCGTTCCTGTAAGCGGAAGCTGCTAGACCTGTGATTACGCTGCTAAAGGTACATATGTGTAGCAGATTTACTGGGGTCACATTTAACAAAGTTAATATATGTACTTATGCTCACTTTTCATTATTTTAGGTGTCTGGAGAAAGATCTTCCAGGAAAAAGTGAAAATCCAGATTAAATATTTGTTCAGGATGTGATCAGCCATTGCCTGAAAATTAATCTCAGTCAAATTGTGAATCCTGGTATTTCAAGTGGCCAGTAAATAAAACGGAACGTTTGTTAGCGGGTTCAAGAACGTTGTCAAATATGTTGATGAAGTCAGATCAAATTATAAATACACGTATGTCACCTGCTGACATTCCAGAGATTTGTAATCTAGTTTAAAATCTTGATTCAGTTGTGATAGTGATTCTTCCTCATTAGTACAACACAAATATAAGGAACGGTTTTTTTATTTTAGGTGGAAAAACACACCCAAATTGATAAAAAAGATTCTAATTGATGTTTCCTATAGATGCTAAGGAGGCGCCCTGGGAGGAGCCACTTCAGGTGGATGTTTTGATCGCAAGACTTTCTAAAAGAACAACAATTTCTGTGGAAGAGTCACCATTTAAAGATCCTTGGATAGGAAAGCTTATATGGCAGGGAGGAAACCTCCAGCAGAGTTAAAAGCACATTCAAGGATAGTGTCCACTTCTTGGGCAGAAAGATCACAAGTGCATATTTGAGATATCTGCAGAGCAGCCTCTGGAGATAATGTACTACTTTTGCAAAGTTCTACAAGCTTGTCATAGCAGCCTCTCAAGAAGCAGCCTTTTAGCAGTACAGTTTGGGTATCGGCCTTGGCAGAGAAAAATGAATCCCTCCCTGTGTTTAGCTTGCTAAATCCCAATTGTGATGTGCTGCCTGTAGGACGTGAAGAAAATCAAAGATTTAGTCTTACCTGAAATTTCCTTTTCTTTGTCCGAAAGGCAGCACAATAATCCCTCCCGATAAATTTAAAGTAGTGTTGTGTTTTTATTTAAGAAGCTAGAAAATGAACACTGATGCCTGGGGGGAGGAGGTGACTCTTATAGGGGTTAATTAAGCTTGTTTATTATTCTGTCCTATCAGGGGAAATGGAATCTATTACCCAATTGTGATGTGCTGCCTTTCGGACTAAAGAAAAGGAAAATTTCAGGTAAGACTAAATTTTTGATTTCTATAATCTACTAAATTAACCAATAAAAGATATCACTTATTCTAGATATTATTAGAGTCACATCTATTTCTATTACCTAATGAAACACATATCACATAGCACCTTTGTGTAACATGATTTTGGGCTATCCAGGCCAAAGGGATTAACAACCAGCTAGTATACTAGAGCATGGCTTACATTTGACTCTTCAGTAAAAAATATTTTATTTAAGTTCACATTAAAATTCAGATACATACTGACCCCACATGGCCCACCTTACGCGTTTCGCACCCTCCGGTGCTTAGTCATAGGTGTCTCTGTTAACAACATATCCTATGTGGTATTTAAACCCTGTTAATCCCGCCCATTTTTCTGTTAAAAGGGATTAACCCTACTTTCTTAGTAAGATCCCAAAATCACCCCTGTGTGGTGTTCGTATCCTATTCCATAAATCACAAATTGTAAATTTAAGTAATATTTCAAGTTTAACAATATTCATTAAGTCAGTGTATAGCATATCACATTAAATTTATATAATTCCAAAGTAATTTACATTCACCTCTTTGCACATATTATTAGTTATAAGTTGTAAAAGCCGTCACTAATTCTCTCTATTGAAAACTCCCCAGTAGAGATATTTTAAGTACTTAGAGCTGGTATTCTACTTTATCCTCTTCAGGTATAGCAAGTGACAGCAAACTCATGATTAAGTCCTAGGGGCAGACGTGTTCCCAAATGAAAAATCCAAAACACCTCTCTCCTTTCTGAAACTCCCACAGGCTACTATGTATACATTGAATAAAGAAGAGGGCACCAGGAGGTTCTTGCAAATCAAACAGAACAGAGACAAATGATCCACAGGGTTACTTACAGAGGCTAAGGACAGTACAGAATATATTCACAGGCTAGGACGGTTCATCAGAGCCAACTGTATATGAATTCCCTGAGGATGTAGTCAATGCAGTGCAGCACCTCCAGGCAGAAATACCTCACACGTGGTCTGGATCTCACCCAGTGGAGGGGTCAGGGAGGAGAAGCTAAAGCCTCACACTGTATCCATTGTGTCCCTTAACTGTAGGCAAATCTTACAGCCTGGGGAGTTACTCCCTTCTACACCACCTTGATGGAGCACAAAGCTGCTCTTTCTCTCTTCCCTCACTGTCTTAATCTCCTAGAGAGTTTATAACAATTATATTCCTGCCACTTACTAGCCTCATTCATGGGGTCAGGCAGTGGGGGATGGAAACATCTGGATTGGCCAGACACCAGAATCCAAAGAGGAAGCTCCACCCCTTCTCACTCACTATACCAAAGTGTGACAGGAAGTGGTCAAAACAAATCTTGGCCAATAGCTGTGATATGTAAATTACTAGACATGGGCATCTGCCCAGTAACTAGGGAGACCAGGAGGTGTAGGATTTAATGTCATAGGGGCACAAAATGAATTTGTGCCCAATTAATTCTCTCAATATAATACATGCCTGGGGAAAGTTTTTCAATAAATATTTTTTGTTTTTGTTTTAACACTGGAAAAATATTGATGCACACAAAAACATTACTGGAAAATCGTTGACCTTCACAAAAATGTGAAATAGTTTCGCATTTTGTTAGGAAAATCATAACTCTCTGAAATATTGGCGATTCCTAAAGAATAATCAGGAATATACAATAAATATGACCCCCCCATCTTTTTACCCATGTTTCCAAATATTTATGAGGGCATGAGATAGGAAATGTTTTTTTGTGCAGTACACACAGCACACCCCACTAGAACATCTACAGCCCATCAATAAACCAGTTAAACCAGTAACATAGATACGTGACTACACTTCCCTACACCAAAAACCAATGTTTTCAGTCAGGTTTTGATCAAACAACCAAATTCATTAATATTTCAGTTCAAGGTTTTCCATGTCATCTGAAAAAAATGGTCACAAAAGTTGTGATTTGTGAAATGTTGGCAACGTAAAGCTGATTAGTTACTTAAAGTCAATGGGGAAGTGTATCTGAAAACCTGAACTGTTTTAAAATCTGTGAATCCATTAAAGTTATTGTTACGATTGATATCCCAAACTGCCAGGTCAAATACCAAAAGGGAGCAGGCAGTACAGATTTAGGAGGCGTTAGTGTAGTTGAGGTCACAGGCCCAGTCAAACACACTGAATACAAATTACAGAACAGGATCCAAGAGAGAAATCAATATACAGGCTAGGGTCAGGACAGACAGCAGACTTAGCAATGTCAGAAACAGGCCGGGTCAATAACAGAATCAGAATACATGAACAATAACTCCCAGAAACTAATAAAATACCTTTGCGTTGCGCAATGAGCAATGGACGTGATCCCTTTAAATTTTTTAATTTTCTGGTAATGAGCGATGATGTCACGTGCATTGGCACACAAAACCCAGAAGCGGCTCCCCCACACCGGATTTGGAATTGCTACAAGCATCATTAGAGTTGGCATCCCCACTGCACCCCCACTGAACCACCAGGTATGTTTCTCACATTACCCCCCCCCCTCCAGAGGGGACCACTGGACCCCTAGGCCTGGCATAAAACTGTCACTTGAGGTGATTAGCATGGACATTTGAGACTGGAACCCAAGGCCTCTCATTTCAAGTGTACAAGATACCTCTGGAAAGGCGAGAGTCAACCAGCCTCTGAACCTCATACTCATACAGTACACATATTCAACAGAAACTGTAGGAGGAGGAGAAAAGTGTTGGACATTCCTGGCAGGCTTTGATAAAGGAATGTGAAAAGAATTAGAAATGTTTAGTTCAGGAGGTAGTTCCAAAAAGAAAGTAGATGGATTAATAACTTTGGATACAGGGAAAGGACCAAGAAATTTAGAACTCAACTTGGCAGAAAGGACTTTCAATGGAATGTTCTTAGAGGACAACCAGACTCTATCCCCAACCTGATCAGCAGCTTTCTTTTGGGCAGCTACAGCAGAAGATAAAGAGTCCTGCACCTTCTGCCAAATTTTAGACAAATGATCACCCAACAAGTCAACAGCTGGAATATCAGAAGAACATTCAGAGAACGAAAAAGCTCTAGGATGTTCTTTGATCTTTCAGTCTGGCCATTAGTCTGTGGATGGTAAGCTGAGGAGAATTACAAATCAGTACCCATCACAGAACAAAAGGACCGCCAGAACTTTGACACAAACTGAACCCCTCTATCTGAAACAATATTCAATGGGGACCCATGAAACTTAAATAATAGAATTAAATATTAGATATAAAAAACTCAGAAAGGAACTTAGCAGAGGGGAGGATGGGGGGTGGGGGTGGGGAATAAAGTGAGACATTTTACTAAACTTATATACCACCACCCAAATAACAGTAAAACCTTTAGAGGGAGGCAATTCTACAATGAAATCCATGGAGATATGGGTCCATGGTCTTTCGGGAACAGACAGTGACTGCAACAACCCTTGAGGTAAGGCTCTGTAAGGTTTAGATAGTTGACAAACTGGGCAAGAGTCAATATAATTACCAACATCCTCTCTCAATGGTGGCCACCTGTCGGGATCCAGCAGATCTGGCTCAAGCTGAGCCGACATCTCCTCAGGCCTGTGTTCCCACTCCGGTGCCTGTTGCTGGGTCGAGCGCGTGTCCTGATGCGCGCGTGCGTTTAGACGCGGGCGCGCATTTACGTGCGCGCGCTCTGACGCGAGCGCGCGTTCTGCCGCGGGCGCGCATTTGCATGCGCGCGCGCGTTCTGACGCAGGCACGCGTGCTGACGCCAACATGCGGCCTGGGGTAAAAAGGTCACTCCGACCTAGGCCCAGTGCGAGGTGATCGTCTTACTGACACTAAGCGTATTCTACTGATGTCTGTTCTGATTTCGACTACGGCTTGTTCCTGACTACTCTTCTGATTATCCCTGGATTCCTGCATTTGCTCGTCTGATCTCGACCTTGGCTTTGGGAAGTGTGGGGGAGGCTCATACCTTCGGACTCGCCTCGACTCCTGACAGTATCACCTCGCCATGGAGTCCGAAGAACCAGCGCTCTCCCCTTTAGAAATCGTTGCTCAGCAATTAGCTGGTCTTACTCGGGCTGTTCGAGATTTACAAGGGGGCTATCAACAACTACAGACCCAGATGCAAGACATGACTGTTGCTGGCCGCTCCTCCTCCTGGACCCCCAGTTTCGGTTGCTTTCCGGAGTAGCTTTTCTTCCACACATCCGACGCCCGAGCCAAGATTCCACTTCCTGAACGCTTTCAGGAGATCGAGCTAAATTCAGGGCTTTGAAATGACTGTCGACTCATGTTTTCCCTGAAAAGTCAATCTTATGCTACAGAACAAATAGGGTGGGAGGATTATGTCCCTGTTGTCCGGAGAACCGAAGACTTGGGCTCATCGTCTGTTTGA
Organism: Xenopus laevis; assembly: GCF_017654675.1. Taxonomy (NCBI): domain Eukaryota; kingdom Metazoa; phylum Chordata; class Amphibia; order Anura; family Pipidae; genus Xenopus; species Xenopus laevis. The sequence continues at coordinate 160,408,372 of NC_054375.1, forward strand.
AACCCAAAGTCCCCTACTGGCTAGTGGGATATATTTTTTTCAGCTATGGCTCAAGATCTATGACGATCCTAAGAGGTCCGACACTGCTGAAACTATGATCCGGACTCTTTGTCAGGGGAAACGCCCAGTAGAAGATTATGTGACGGATTTCCGCACCTATGCCACTGACAACCGGTGGAATGACAAGGCCCTCAGACATCAATTCCGCTTGGGTTGAGTTCCTACTCTGAAGGATGAGTTAGCCAGAGTAGGAGTACCTGATTCATTGGAGTCTTTGATCGACCCTGTGAGTACAGATTGATCGTCGTCTAAGGGAAGACGCGCAGGAGAGAGCTGCAAACCTTCTTTTGGAGCATCTGGGTACTACCTAAGGCCCCTCTGCCTTCATACGTCTCTGCAACTTCGTCATCTATTTCCTCCCCTGCTTCGATAACAACTGCTCCTGAACCTATGCAGATTGGACTTTTGAGAACAGCTATCTCAGCTCAGGAGAGGTCTCGCAGAAGAGAGAACAATTTATTGCCTTTACTGCGGCCTGTCTGGGTTACAATTTTTTGAGGGAACTGTCCTACCCGACCAGGGGGTAAGCATATTCATCCGACTTATTTTCCGTCCTCTTCTCCTCCTCTCGAGAATTGCCTATGCTCTTGTTCTATTTCTCTACAGTGGCCAAAGGGTTCCTAAGGAGTAAAGTCGTCATTGACTCGGGAGCTGTAGTTGTTTTGTCGATAAAGAATTTATTAAAGCTCACATAATATTCCGACCCGCCCAAGAATCAAACCATTTCTTGTGAGGAAGCAGATGGCTCCCAACTTTCCTCTGGACAGTGATGTTAGAACCACAACCAATTATTGTTATCACTGACTCTAATATGTTGAGACTTTATCTTTTGATGTGGTGTCCTCTTCCTCTTTTCCCGTTAATTTTTTGGTTTCCCTGGTTGAAATTACACAATCCTCAATAAATTGGAGCACTGGGGCATTACAATTTTCGTTCTGTGGCTTGTATTTCTCATTTCTTTTATGCCCAAGACCACTTCTAAAACATTTGCTTTGTGTTACCTCAAGATCCTCGTTTTTCAGGCTATCCTTCTTTTCTTCAGGACTACATGATGTCTTTGATCAAAGGGAGCTGAACACTACCCCTCTCATCGAATTTATGATTGTCCTGTGATTTGCTTCCTGGGCTCCAATTCCTTTCGGACATATTTAACCCTCTGTCTGAGCCTGAACTGTTGGTCCTGAAAGAATTATATCACGAGAATTTGAGAAAAGGGTTTATTCGTCCTTCCACTTCACCTGCAGGGGTGGGTATTTTCTTTGTGGAGAAAGGGACCATTCCTTACGGCCCTGCATTGATTACAGACACTTAAATCAAATCACTGTAAAAATCGTTAACCCGTTACCTCTTATTCCTGAGTTATTTCCAAAACCTTCGTGGGGCCAAGATTTTTTCTAAATTAGACTTGCGAGGGGCATATAATTTGGTAAGGATTCGTCAAGGAGATGAGTGGAAGATGGCTTTTCGAACCGTTTTGGACATTATGAGTACCTCGTTAATGCCATTTGGTTTGTGCAACGCCCTGCTACTTTCAGCATTTGTTAATGACATTTCAGAGATTTCTTGGATCAATTTTTGATTGTCTATCTAGACGATATTTAATTTTTCTTCCACCGAACAAGACCATGAGGTGCAACTAAGGAAGGTTTTTAACCGTCTGCGAACTCATCGTTTGTATGCCAAACTGGAGAAGTGCGAATTTTTTGCAAGTCTTCAGTGGAGTTCCTTGCGGTTTGTGATCTCTTCTGATGGAGTTTGCATGGACAAAGAAGAAGGTGTCCGCTATTCTAGATTGGCCTGTTCTTCTTCCCGGAAACAGTACAAAGTTTCGTCGGATTTGCGAATTTTTATAGAAAGTTATTAAGGACTTTTTCTAAGATCATCGCTCCTATCACAGATTTAACCAGTTCCACTAAACACTTTCAGTGGACTACACAAGCACAAGAGGCAATTTGATCAACTAAAACATCTGTTTACGTCTGCTGCTGTCTTAAAGCATCCCTAACCCTGTACTGCCTTACATTCTAGAAGTTGAATGCGTCTGAAACTGCTATTGGTGCTATTTATCCCAGAGGACCGGCAATAACAACGCTCTTCATCCTGTGGCTTTTCTAAGAAACTCTCCATTTCAGAGAAGAATTATGATGTTTCTGACCGGGAAATCTTGGCCATTAAAGCAGCATTTGAAGAATGGCGTCAATTTTGGGAAGGAGCATCGCACCGATTATTATTTTTTCAGCCATAAAAATCTGAGCATTTACGAACCGCCAAACGTCTCAAACCAAGAACAAGCCAGGTGGGCATTGTTTTTTTCTCATTTTAATTTCCATATAACCTTATAGGCTGGCTCTAAAAAAGAAAGCTGATGTTCTTTCACGGTTACACAGTCAGGAAGAGGATCCTTTTCCCCCGGATACGATACTTCGTCCTCAGAATTTCTTTCTTCTTCAGAGTGAACTTTTTTCAAGATCAAGGACGCGTCCTCTTCTTTATCTCCACACGGGGAGTTGCAAGTTTGTGATGGGTTATTTTTTTTGAAAGACAAAGTTTTCATTCCAGAAACACTTCGTTTAGAGACCCTAAGATTACTTCATGATCATCCATTGGCCGGTCATATGGGATATGTTAAGACTTTAGATCTTGCTCAAAGGTTCTTCTTCTGGCCTCACATGGCTAAGGACTGCAAGGATACGTTTCTTCTTGTGAGACTTGTGCTTGGTTTTAAGGATTCACATTGTTAAACCTCTGGGGTTGCTACGTCCTTTACCAGTGCCTACTCGATTGTGGGGTTCCATTTCCGTTGATTTCATTGTAGAGCTTCCTCCCTCGCAAGGATACAATACAATTTTTGTAATTGTGGATCGACTCTCCAAGATGGCACATTTTGTTCCCTCTCCGGTGTACCTTCTGCATCTTCTACGGCTGAGATGTTTAATTAAAGAAGTCGTCAGACTCCATGGAGTTCCAGACGAGATTGTGTCGGATCGGGGAGTTTCAGTTTACGTCTAAATTTTGGGGGGGCATTGTGCAAAGCTCTAAAAATCAAGTTGGCTCTTTCACGGCTTTTCATCCACAATCCAATGGGCAGACAGAGAGGATAACAAACTTGGAACAATACCTAGTTGTTTTTTCGTCCTTCCTCCAGGACAATTGGAGTGAGCTGTTACCGTTGGCTGTTAGTTCTCCTACAATAATGCTCTTCATTCCTCCACCAAGCAAACTCCTTTTTTCGCTAACTATGGTTTCCATCCGCACATGCTTCCTAATCTTCCTAAGGTATAGAGGTGCCCGCGGTTCAAGAGAGACTTTCTTTCTTCTCAATAATACCCTAAGAATTCAACAAGCAATGGCCCAAGCAAGAACACTTCAAGGGTTTTGCTGATCGTAAGAGAAGGAAGGGTTCTGAGTTTCAAGTTGGAGACCTGGTGTGGTTGTCTACCCGGCACATCAAACTTCCGTGTCCGTCTAAGAAGCTGGGTCAATGAATTTTGGGTCCCTTCCCCATTATTCGACGCGTGAACGAGGTAACTTTCAAACTTAAATTGCCAGCTACTTACAGAATTCATCCTGTTTTTCATGGAGCTTTATTGAAACCCGTGGTGAAGAATACTTTTTCGGGAAGAGACCACAGTCCCCCAGCTCCAGTAACTATTGAAGGTGTCGAGGAATTCGAAGTGGAGGCCGTCTTGGACTCTAGGTACCGGCGAGGTCGGCTTCAATATTTAATCCAGTGGAAAGGTTTTCCTCCAGAAGAGAATTCATGGGAACCCGTGAGTAATTTACATGCTCCTCAATTTATTGAGTTGTTTCATAGATCTCATCCTGACAGACCGGCTTCCACATGCACCCGGAGGTTGCATATTGAGGGGGGGCAATGTCGGGATCCAGCAGATCTGGCTCAAGCTGAGCCGACATCTCCTCAGGCCTGTGTTCCCACTCCGGCGCCTGTTGCTGGGTCGAGCGCGTGTCCTGATGTTTAGACGCGGACGCGCATTTACGTGCGCGCGCTCTGACGCGAGCGTGCATTTGCGTGCGTGCGCGCGCGTTCTGACGCAGGCGCGCGTTCTGACCGCAACATGCGTCCTGGGGTTAAAAGGTCACTCCGACCTAGGCCCAGTGCGAGGTGATCGTCTTACTGACACTAAGCGTATTCTACTGATGTCTGTTCTGATTTCGACTACGGCTTGTTCCTGACTACTCTTCTGATTATCCCTGGATTCCTGCATTTGCTCGTCTGATCTCGACCTTGGCTTTCCTGACTACTCCTCTGGATTTCCCTCAACTGGTACCTGGTTCTTGTTCGTTTTCTGTGTATGACCCGGCCTGTTCCTGACTTTGCTTCGTCACCTGCAGATAAGTGCTGACCCTTATTACGAACTGTTATTTCTGCGGGCTCACCTAGCACTCCTGCTATTCCTTATCTGGGGGCGTCCTGTATCAACCCTCAGGGCGCAACCCAGTGGGAAGCGTGGGGGAGGCTCATACCTTCGGACTCGCCTCGACTCCTGACACCACCAGAGAGTACGGGACAGTAGAGAGCAGGTTTTACTATGACCAGCATGCCCAGCTACCTTAGAGTTGTGAGACTCAAGTGATGCTGCCTCACAGAGGTCTTCAGGAACAACAAGTTTGCCTTGAGGGACATTAAAGCTGGCCATAGACGCAAAGATCCGATCGTACAAATCAACTTACGATCGGACTTTCCAATCTCCCGACCTGCCACTAACCATAAAGATCAAAGTCTTACCATTCAGAAGTAGTAAGAACAGATCAGCCGATGTTCTGCCCCTGACAGTAATCGTACGATATCTATGTCTGACAAAGCTGGTGACAGTCTCCCACTGAAAATCGTACGATGGGCAATACACGCAGAGATATTACCCGCAGCCGACAGAAATTTTCTAACCTGTCCCATCGACCAAACGACGGATCTCCGTCGGACAAAAAATGTCGGGACTCTCCACACATGGTCCGAATATCGTACGAATCGAGTATTCGTACGATCGGATCTTTGCGTCTATGGCCAGCTTAAAAGACAAATTAACCTGGGCTTCAGACAAGGCAGCATACAGATCTGGGCTCAGAGCTGCCACAATCTCTTCCTTGGGAACTATAAATGCAGGTTCAGATTCTTCCCTAGGGCTGGAAACAAAGCTTCTAGAGAGCATCTGCTTTAGTATTCTTTTCCCCAGGCCTGGATGTTATAATAAAGATAAAGCGGATGAAAAACAAAGCCCATGAGGCCTGTAGGGATTTAAGTGCTTCAAGGATTCAATATAAAGAAGGTTCTTATGATCTGTGAACACAGGCACGACATGTTTAGTGCCCTCTAAAAGATGCCTATACTCATTAATGACCATTTAATAGCTAAAAATTTCCTGTTACCAATGTCATACTTAACATTTCTTAGAAAAAAAGCACATGGGTGGTTCTTACTGGTAACAGGGTCTCGCAGTGACAAAATTGCTCCGGCTCCAATTTCTGAGGCATCCACTTATACCAGGAAGGGGAGGGAAGAATCAGGATGCTGGAGCACCAAAGCTGAAATAAAAGATGTTTTAAGTAACTCGAAAGCTTTAACAGCCTCTCCAGACCCAATGCTAGGATCTGCCCCATTCTTAGTGAGGTCAGTAATTGGGGCCTCCAATGAATAAAAGTTATTTTTAAACTGCCGGTAATAATTGGCGAACCCCAAAAACCTATGAATGGCCCATAACGAAAGTGGCTGTGCCCAACCTAGATTGGACCTTCATTGGGTCCATCTCTAGACCTAGGTGGGAGATGAAGTACCCAAGTAAATTAACATAAGGGCACTCAAATACACATTTCTCAAGTTTGGCATGCAGCTGATTCTGCCTAAATCTACTTAACACCTCCTGGACATGACCTCGATGTTCAATTAGATTAGAAGAATAGATTAGAATGTTGTGAACTCTTGGAAGATGGCTGGGTCATTGCATAGGCCAAAGGGAATTACTAAATACTCGTAATGTCCATCACAAGTATTAAAGGCTGTTTTCCATTCGTCCCCTTCTCGAATTCAAATTAAAATATATGTGCACCTCAAATCCAGTTTTGAAAAGATGGTGGCGCCTCTAACCATATCAAAGAGTTCAGAGATCAAGGAAAGGGGGTAACGATTCTTAACTGTGACCTTGTTCAAACCCCTATAGTCAATACATGGCCTTAAACCTCCATCTTTCTTCTCTACAAAGTAGAAGCCTGCCCCTGCAGGAGAAGAGGAGGGCCTTATGAATCCTCTCTCCAGGTTTTCCTTAATATATTCTTCCATGACTTGGGACTCAGAAAGAGAAAGAAGATAAGTATGACCCTTGGGTGGAGTGGTACCAGGAATTAAATTGATAGCACAGTCATAAGGTGTGTGTGGGGGCAGGGTTTTAGCAGCTTTTTTTGGAGAAGACATCATAGTAGAAAGAGTAGACTGAAGGTAATCATTCAAGAGAGGTTGCAGCTAGTACATGGGACACTTTAAAACATGACTGCTTACATCCAGCACCCCAATGTAGTACTTTACCTGTGACCCAATCAATTCGAGGATTGTGACCCCATAACCAGGGAAGACCAAGAATCACATGGGTGTGTGGACAATGTATGACATAGAAGCAGATTCCTTCAGAGTCATCCCCCACAGACATATCAAGCTTTTTCAACTGGAAAGACACTAACTCATCATCAAGGGGACTACTATCAATGGCCATCAGTTTCAGTGGAGAGACAAAGTGTGGTCTAGTGGGCGGCAGGGTCTCAGGTGGGACGCCCGCCCTTGCTGTGCCGGCTTCCCCATGGCGTGCCCCTCACTCACTTCCGGGTTTTATGCGCTACGTGATGGCAGGTAGACCCTATTGCATGAGTTGCTTAGATACAGACCCAGGGAGACTGTTATAAGGGGTAACCACCAAGGATTCTTCCTGACGTCTCTCCCTATGTCTCCTGTCTATCTGAATAGTTAGGTGCATGAGAGAATCTATGGAGGACAGAGCAGGAAAATTCACAATATTATTCTTAAAGGAATTTTTCAGCATAAAAATAATAATTAGGTAAATAGGCTGTGCAAAAAAATGTATCTAATATAGTCAGTTAGCCAAAAATGTAATGTATAAAGACTGGAGTGAGTGGATGTGTAACATAATAGCCAGAACACTACTTCCTGCTTCCATCACCCTCACTCCACACTCCCCAATCTCTCCTGTGCTCCTTCACCCTTGTCACTGATGAGGAATCTCAAAACTGTTGGCCTCTTCTCACCTTACCACCTGCCCGTTTGATCCAATTCCCTCAAAACTTCTCCCCAATACCAATCCTTGTCTAATTAAAGCCTTAACTCACCTATTAAATCTCTTGCTCTCAACTGGAATCTTTCCTTTTCAACTAAAATATGCTCTTGTCAACCCCATTGTGAAAAAAACTCTCCAATCTTGACAACCTCTGACCTATCTCTCTGCTACCTTTCATCTCTAAACTATTTAAGCGCCTAGTTTACAACCAACTAACCTCAGTCCTTTCTGACAATAACCTGCTGCATCCACTACAATCTGGTTTTAAGCAACAACACTCCACTGAAACTGCCCTTACCTGACTAACTAATGACCTTTTTTTTTTTTTTTTCAATAATGTTTTTATTTATTTATATGCGTTACATGTTAAATGGCATATTGCAGGTACAATAATGTAAATAACAACAAAACAAACAAAAAAAAAAAAAAAAAAAAAACACAAGTATAACAAAATAAAAGTCAAGTGAGGTAGTAGAGTTGTGACTTCACAAGTCATGATTAGGTAAAGATATTAAGTATCACCAAAACGACCAACAATTGTATCTTTGGTTCCCTTATTCAATCATATCATACAACCGTAGTCTTCTTTCATGCAGATGGCAGTGCTAAATCATAAATCGGTATTTTGCAGGTTTGATGGTTGACTCGATAATATTCTATTGAGACGGTGACTCCTGGGGGGTTCCGTTAAGCTTTGACTTACTGAGGTGATGAACAGTTGTTCAGCCTCCTGGACAGATGCAGATCCGCATAGCAGTTCAGTTTCGTACCAGGTAGTGTGTTGAAAAGTCTGTATTGTTAGTTGTCTGGTGGTTGGTGGTAGTGTGTCTTTGTATGTTGACCACGTGTTAAATTTTTCTGTGTGTTTTTCTTTGTCCGTGAGGGTTTCAATCCAATCCATATGGAAAATGTGTTGCAGCTTTTGTAAAACTAGAGACATGGGTGGGGGGGATTGAGATAGCCAGTTGTGGAGTATGGCCTTTCTGGCTGCTGCGGCTAAGCGTTCAGCTAGGATTTTTTCCTGGTTTGGGGGATTGTATGTCTGACGGGAATTTGCTGAATATGGCCCATGCAGCTGTGATGGGCATCTTTTCCCCGGATATAGTTTCCCAATAGCTGGCGATTTCCTCCCAGAATATTTTGATTTGTGGACAAGACCATAAACAATGAATTAAATCTGCTCTGTCAGCACCACATTTTAAGCATCTGTCCGAGGTGGCAGTTCCGATGTGGAACCTCTTTACAGGTGTGAGATAAGTTTGATGTAATATTTGTAGTGCCATCTCTTGGTATGTGCTGGCGGGCAGACTTTTCATGACGTGTGTGTGGTAGTTTAAGATGTCTTCATTTTCTGCTTGTGGGATTACCGTTTTCCATTTTGTAAAGTTGAAAGCGGATTTGGCAATATCTAGGGTCGTCCTGATTTGTCTGTAGATTTGGGATGTTGATTTAACTGCGTCTTGTCTCAGCCAAAGGGAGTCTAGGGGGTTATTTTTGTCGTTTTCAGTGAGTTTGTTCAGGTGCTGAGTAGTGAAGTGGGTTATTTGTAGCAATGCGAATTGATGGGGTTGTAGGAATGGGTATTTTTGTATTAGGTTAGAGGTAGTTAGTAAGGTGAATTTGTCCGTGACCATATCTTTTATGTTTTGTAGGCCATGCGTTTGCCATATGTTAAAGACAGTATTGGAGCGACCAGGAGCAAAGTTTTTATTCCCCATCCAGGTCAAGTGTATGGAGTTGAATTGAGAGATGTTGATTTTTTTCCGAATTTTGTGCCAGGTGTTGTATGTGTGGATAAATAGTGGATTATCTTTCATGTTTTTTGGGATATCTTTGAGAGGTGTATGTAATAGACAGTTAAGTGAGATTCCTTCTGAGAGTGTATCATCTAAGGAAATAGTGGTGAAAACGTTTCTATGGTGGAGCCAGTCACCTGCAAATCGGAGAAGGGCAGCATCATTATACTCTGTTACGTTTGGAAAATTAAGTCCTCCTTCATGTTTTTGTAGTTGAAGTTTAAAAAGATTGATTCTGGGTCTTTTTTTATTCCATATGAATGTTCTAATTATGTGTTGTAATCTTCTGATATCTGTGGATAGTATCCTATATGGTAGTAGTTGTATTTTGTAGAGAAGTTTGGGAAATGCAATCATCTTTATTAAGTGGAGTCTGCCCGCGAATGACAAGTTTGTGTTAATCCATTTGCGGGTTTCTTGTTCTATCTGGTCTATTGTATGCCTAATGTTTAGGTTGTAGAAGTCTTGATGGCGTTGTGGTAATTGGATCCCGAGAAATTTAATGTGTGTTTTCGCTTTTTTAAATGGGAAGGAGGTGTTCCAGTCTGCAGGGGAGGTATGTTGTAGACGTAGTGCTTCCGATTTATCTAAGTTGATTTTAAATCCTGCTATAGTGCCAAATGTTTCTATCTTTTTTAGAATATAGGGTAGTTCGGTTTGTGGTTTGTGTATAAATAGAAGAATGTCGTCCGCATAAGCTATTAGTTTGAGTCTTTGTGTGCCTAATGGTATACCTTTGAAGATATCACTATTCAATAGATGTTTTAGGAGGGGGTCTAGCGCAATGTTGAAAAGCAATGGTGAAAGAGGGCATCCCTGTCTGGTCCCTCTTTGGATCAGAAATCTAGTTGAGTTAAGGCCATTTGCTGTGATATGTGTGTATGATTGGGAATATAGGGTCTTAAAGAGGTTTAGCATTTGTATGCCAAAATGTTGGAACTTAAGAAGCCTTTTGATATGTGTATGAGTTATCCTGTCAAATGCTTTGTCCGCATCTAAATTAATTAACATACCGTGTTTTCTTTTTTCCAGGGTACATTGATATATTGCCGCTATTACCTGTCGTATGGCTTGGACCGAGGTTCGTTGTTTAAGGAATCCTACTTGTTGCGCGGTAAGTATTTGCGGGAGAATTAATTGTAATCTGTCAGCCATGATCTTAGTTAGTAATTTTAAGTCCTGATTGAGTAGGGATATTGGTCTATAGGATGAGGGTAAGGTAGGGTCTTTTCCTTCTTTTGGGATGAGTATAATCCTGGCCTCATTGGCTTCATTCCATAGGGGGGAGCCTTGCAAAACGTCATTAAAGATTGTGGTAAGTATGGGGGTGAGTTCTACTATGAGGGTTTTATAGTACTCTGCACTGAGGCCATCAGGTCCTGGTGATTTCCCATTTTTTAGGTGTTTTATTGTTGATATGATTTCTTGCTCTGTTATAGGTGCGTCGAGTATTTCTCTGTCCTGAACTGAGAGCTTGGATAAATGGGCATCGCGTATGAAGAGGAGACCCTCATCTGGATGATCTAGGTTTTCCTCATAAAGTGTTTTAAAATGTGTTTCCATTGTCTTCACTATTTGTTTTGTGTCTAGGGCCCATCCCTCCGCTGTTTTCAGTTTTTTTATAAAACTATGTTTGGTTTGAAGTTTTGATATTTTAGCCAATAATTTCCCAGGTTTGTTTCCCCATCTATAAAATTTGTTCTTCACATGAGATATTTTATATTGTGCATTATCATGTAATAAAGTGTTGAACAAATTCTTGGTGTCAGTGTATTTTTTCTTATCTGCTTCTGAGTTTGTGAGTTTAAATGCCCTATAATGATTAGTGAGTTCTTTTTGCAGGGCTGAGTATTTTTCAGTAAAATGCCTTTTCTGTTTTATTAGATATGCCGAAATATGTCCTCTCAGGACAGGCTTAGATGCGGCCCATAAGAGGTTTTGGTCGTCCCAATGCGACAAATTATCGTCAATATAATTTGCCCATTGTTGTTTTAAGAATGTTTGAAAATCAGCATTATTATTTAAGTAGGAGGGAAATCGCCAGTTGTACGATGTTGACCTTGTAGCCAATTGCATCAAGGTTAATGTTACTGGGGCATGATCAGAGACATCAATATTGTTTATGGTGGCCAATAATATCTTAGAGAGTTGTGTGGTTGACAGAAAGAAGTAATCCAATCTGGAGTGCGTGTTATGGGCTCCTGAATAGAAGGTGTAGTCTTTGGTATCTGGGTTTGTGTATCTGAAGGTATCTTGAAGATGTAAAAACTCACAGAACGTGTGTAATGGGGTAATCCGTCTCATTGGGTATCTGGATGCGGCATCCGATCTGTCCATGAAGCGGTCCCATACTGTATTCATGTCTCCACCGATAATTAGATTCGCGGATCCCCAGGAGTCAAGTCTTTGCATTAGTTCTGTGAAAAAAAAGTTATTATCATCATTAGGTGCATATACATTCACTACAGTATATTTCATGCCTTGTATTTCTATATCTATGATTAGGTAGCGGCCATTTTTGTCTTTATACGTTTTGGTCACTGTACCATTCAAAGATTTATGTAAAAGTATTGCCACACCCCTAGATTTAGTTGAGTATGATGCGGTTATCTGTTCCTGTATCCAGGTGTCCCTTAGTATATTTTTGTCTATGTCTCGCCAGTGAGTTTCCTGCAGGAGAACAATATGGGCGTTTTCCCTTTTTAATAGGGATAATACTTTGCGTCTTTTTACCGGAGTATTAAGGCCACCTACATTCCATGAAAGCATTTTAAGATTTTTAGGTTGTTTATCAGAAGAAGTATTATCTATAGGTTCACCCATGTGGTCTGCGCTAACCTATACCCTGTTTAGGGGTTGCGTAAATCAAGGTTTCCTGTATTAGGGTGGGGACCCTGTCCCAGTGAGCGGGTTCCATCCCTTGGTGATGATTGTTATGGGATTGGGAGCCGGAGAATTGGCAGTGGTCTTCTATTTGGTTGTTGGTTGTAATCACTTGAACATTTAGTATCACATTAACTATGTACATAAAAAACATTGCATTTTGAGTAATGAAAAGTCGCAAACCTCGCAGTTTGTCTGTGACAGGAGTTAAAGAAAAAGAGAAAAGGGGAAAAGAAAAACAGGGTTTAACCTACAGAATAGTCAAACTATAGCATATTCAGTAGACAAGTTTTATATGAAATCGTGAGGCAGTAAGAGCAACAAGGAAACTATAAGGAGGAGATTCCAATGCCCTCTGTGGTTAGGGGGAAAAGTCAACAGTTCGGTTCAACTTGTAAGGTGAATGAATAACTTGGTGAAGTCTCCGATAGAAATAAAGCAGGTAAGTGGAGTTCGTGTTAAGTTATAGAGAACAAGGTTCCAACAATACAATTTGCATACTATGAGAGATTCAAATGGTAAGTAACGTATCATTTAGGTTGCCCAAAATAAAAATAAATGAGAGAAAGAAGTAAAGTCAAGTTATTAAACGTTAGTCTGTTCACTGTTCAAAAGCATGTTTCGCTTAACCTTCATCAAATCTGATGGTTCGTGGTAGGGCTTGTGATATTCATCAACTATGTTATAATGAGTTGTAGTCTTTCACGCACGATTCACCGTCCCTCTTATTTTCGAATGGTGGTGTCTATGTAAGCAGAAGCTTGTTTGTGGTCTTCGAAGATATGTATTTTGTTAGTATCTTTTTCGATGATTTTTAGTTTTGCAGGAAAAAGCAGGGAGAATTTGTATCCGGCGTTGTATAGAGTTTTGCAGAGTGGTGCAAATTCTCTGCGTTTGGCTGTCACTGAGGCAGAGTAATCTTGGAAAAGTAGAATTGAGTGTCCATCATAAGAAAGATTTCTGGTCGCTCTGTGTGCTTCCAATATTCTGGTTTTGTCTGTAAAGTTCAATAGTTTAAATATGATTTGTCTGGGACGTTGTTGTTCTTTGTTAGGTGAGGGTGGGGGTCCAATTCTGTGGACTCTTTCCACCAGAAAGGGAAGATACTTAGTATCCAGATCAAGAGCCTTGGGTAGCCACTCGTGAAGAAGATGCTCCAGATCCCTGGTTTTGACCGACTCGGGAACCCCCACTAGTCGTAGATTGTTCCTCCTGCTGCGGTTCTCTAAGTCCTCCACTTTATCAGATAGGATTGATATTTCTTTTTGTTGAAGATCAATGGTGGATTGCGCAGTGGTTAAATTGTCCTCCAGTGTGGATATACGATCCTCAGCTTGGGAGATTCTTTGAGCTTGGTTGGTGATTTGTTGTAATATCTCCGAGACCGATTCTTTTATGCCAGCCAGTTTCTGGTCCAGTAAGGGACCCAGGATCTGGACCATTTCCTCCATGCGTGCGGTTGTTTCTGAGTCACTCTCCGCTTGGGGAATTTCTGCTGTTTGTTTTTTGTCTTTTGACTTGGTTTTTGGCGTTTTGAGCGACATAGTAGTTGTTGTTGGGCCCAGGAATTTTTCCATGCCTTGAGAAGGATCTGTGGACAGTTGTTCCCCGAGTAGGAGAGTTCCTGGGAAGTAGTATATTTCCCGGTTGTCTTAATGCTGGTAAGTTGTCTACTGAGTTAGGTTGTCAGAGGTGGTATTTCCGTAGGTTGTAGCCTCCATTTGTATTATCTCATACCGTATGGCGTTACTTACATTCCACAGAGGAACGTGTATGGGTTGTTTTTCAGTCCATGTTTATTGTTGCCATATGTGCAGCGAGGTTGTGCGTTCGGAAATGTATGTGCTGGTTACATTATTACAGCTTGGTAGTATTAGGACAGGTGGTCCAGTATTGACAACAATTGTACGCCTTTAGGACCGATTAAGATGTTGGGTGTTGGTTTGGTTAGGGTCCCTTGCAGCAGTAAAGCTGTATAAGTACTGCCCTCTTGTGGTAACTTTTATTTACTCAGTAAACACGCTATGGCCTTTGCAGGGTGTAAATTGTCACTGCGTCACGTAAAGTATATGTCCCAGAGTAGGTGTATGGGCCTGCTCCCTTGAATAAAATACTGTCAGGCTTTTAGTTGAGCGAATATTCGCTGTTTTATGTTCGTGTCCCCAGGGAGTTATGTGGGAGTAGCTCCGATATCATGCGCTGTGGGGTTAGTACGGGTCCGGGTCCGCGGTTGTGAGCCGTGTAAGCTTTTGGCCCCCAGCCGTCTTCCCGTGACCTAAGTTACTTATCTGTGTTCCGGTCGCTGCGGATCACACTTCTGTGCCTGGCGTCAGATATCAGCGCGCGTATTGATGCAGCGTGGCGAAGGCTTGTTCGGGACCAAGGCCTCAATCTTGCGTGGAGGCTTCCGGGGCTGCAAACGGAGGGAGAGCTGAGCGATGGTGAGTCTCAATTTGCCCTCAGGTGTTCCGCTGCCGATTCTGCCTCTTTTAAGCGGGGATTATATGTGGCTGAGCAGTTTTTAAAAGAGCAGAGCGCGGAGCTCTTCTATAATGCGGCCATCTTAGTGGGCACGCCCCCCGGAAACCACTAATGACCTTTTAAGTGCCAATGATCATTTCTCACTACTATCATTGCTCTATCTCTCAGCTGCATTTGACACTGTAGATAGCCCTCTCCTTCCTCCATTCGCTTGGCCTTTGTGACACGGCCCTGCCCTGGTTCTCTTCTTAACTCACTAATTGTGCTTCAGTGTCTCCTACAAAAGCATCTTCTCCCCTACTGTAATGGTCGGCACCCAACACCAGAACAAATGCCAAGCACCCTGGTCTCGGCTCGTGCTGCACCTGTAGTGTGATCTCCTTTGGCTTTGGGAGGATCCCTCAGTTACTTGGATGCCACCAGGACTTAAACGAGAGGTACAAGGCCAGATGTTCTGGATAGGCAGAGGGGCACGACTGTTTAGCGAGAGTCTTTGGGCAGAAGGTCGTAGTACAAGGCGTTAGGCAATAGAGTAGTCAGATCAGGCCAGGTCGGGGCAGGCAGAGAAAAAACTTAGTCAGGCAGGCAAGGGTCACACCAGGAAGTAAGTCAGAGGGGTTAAGCAGAATCAAAATAGGTAATCAGGCAGGGGTCAGGATCCAGAGGTCAGAATAGTCAAATAGCCAGGCAGGGGTCAAAACAGGAATCAGAATCAGAATAACAAGTTAGCACAAAGCTTAAAAAGTACCAGGAACAACTCCTATAATGGGCAATGTGTAAAAAGAACTTTTAAATTTCACGCCATTGCGCATTGACGTATGACATACTTAAGACACAAGGAGCACTGCGCGCGCCCTAGGAATCTGGCGCAGCACACTGTAAAGTAGGGCGTCCCTGCTTGGAGTGCGGCGGGCATCCCCCACAAACCCCACCAGGGTAAGATTTTATTACATAACCCCCCCCCCCCGGGGGGGCCTCTCAGGAAACTTACAATGGAATTGGATCCTGAGACGGTCAGCCCTAACATCACAAACAGGAACCCAAGAATTCTCCTCAGGGCCATAGCCCTTCCAATGAACAAGATATTGTAACTTACCCCGCACAAGGCGAGAGTCAAGGATTTCTTGGATTTCAAATTCGGGCTGACCTTCTACCAGCACTGGGGAAGGAAAAGACTGTTGACGCACCTGCGTGGCTGGTTTCAGGAGGGAAACATGAAAGGAATTAGAAATTTTGAAATTATCAGGAAGTTTGAGACGAACAGAAGAAGGGATAATTATTTCAATGATGGGGTATGGACCAATAAACCTGGGACCCAACTTGAGAGAGGGGACTTTAAGCTTAATGTTCTTAGTAGATAACCACACAGAGTCTCCTACCTGATATCAGCTGCTTTTTTCTGAGCGGCTGTAGCTGCAGAAAGAGAGTCATGCACCCCGGACCAAATCTTTGCAAACTGTTTGATAGAAGAATTAACAGAGGGTACATGGGACAATGCATCAGAAAAAGAAAATGCTTTGGGATGTAAACCATTAACTATAAAGAATGGAGATTCACCAGTTGAAGAATGAGTAGCATTATTGTAAGCAAATTCTGCCCAGGGTAATATTTAAATCCATAAGGACTGGTTGTCAGATACGTAACAAAAATTGTTCAAGCGACTGGTTAACCCTTTCAGTTTGACCATTAGTTTGGGAGTGATGTGCGGTGGAAAACCATGTAACTTAAAAATATTGGAAATGAATAACTCAGCTAAAGTTTTGGCAGAAGGGAGGTGTGGGAGGGAAATGAAGTGGCTCATTTTGCTGAACCTACTATCCACCACCACCCAAATCACAGTTTTCCCTTGAGACGGGGGAAGATCAACAATGAAATACATTGAAAGATGGGACCAGGGTTTATCAGGGATAGGTAGCGGCCTCAACAACCCCTGTGACAAATTTCTAGAAGATTTAGACCTCTGAAAGACTGGGCAAGAACTAACAACATTTTTAGCGTCTTGCTTAAACAAACATTGCGGGATAAAAGAGACACTGTTTTGGCGATACCAGGGTGTCCTGCCATTTTGGAATTGTGAGCCTCACCCAAAACCTGTTCCCTAAGATCCTCAGGTACAAATAATCTCCCAAGAGTTTCTACAGGAGCGGAAGACTGAGCTGAGGATAATAATGTGGCAAGGTCTGATCCCAGAGCTGCTACAATTAATTCACCAGGAATGATGGGAATACACTCACTAGATTCTGACGAATTAAATTCGAAATTCCTTGAGAGTGCATCCGCCTTAGTGTTCTTGAAACCAGGCCTGTAGGTAAGGGAAAAATTAAACCGGGTGAAAAATCTGGCCTGCCTAGGATTCAATCAATTGACAGATTCAATGTATAACAAATTTTTGTGGTCGGTAAAGACCGTTATCAAATGCTTAGTACCCTCCAACAGGTGGTGCCATTCCTCAAAGACCCACTTAACAGCCAACAATTCTCTATTCCCGATATCATAATTAGCCTCAGCTAATTTTTTTAGAGATAAAGGCACAGGGGTGTACCTTGTTGGATGTTGGATGCCTTTGAGAAAGGACTGCCCCCACCCTGACCTCTGAGGCATCAACCTCAACAATGAATGGAAGAGTGGTGTCAGGGTGACGAAGAATGGGGGCAGACACAAACTCCTTCTTGAGGTGTTCGAAGGCATGAGTAGCATTGGGGGGCCACATACTTGGATCCGCACCTTTTTTATTTAAATCAGTGATAGGGGCCACTATCAAGGAAAAGTTTTTAATAAACTGGCATTAATAGTTGGCCCAGTTTCCACTGCCCTCCAGCAAAATTCGGTGCAATACACCTCCGAATCCCGTTTCCCCTGGCGCAATTACGAATCGTGGAGTCGGCAGAAGATGCAGGATCCCGGTCATCATAAAGTACAGCCATGGTTTTAAAGAATGTATCAATGGAAAAATGGGCAAGATCTGAGAGGGGCAATCTGAGGGCCCAAATTTTGGGATCACTCTGTAATAGGGTCATTACGAACCTCACTTTTTCTTCACCAGTAGCAAAAGAGTAGGGGAAAAAGCTGAGGTATAATTTGCATGCCTCTTGGAATACAAAGAATTTAGTCCTGTCCCCATTGAATTTGTCGGGGAAGACAATTTTGGGTTCATGGGTTTTAGATACATTACCCATCAAAGCAGGAGAACCCACAGGAGGGGTGACTACTGGAGCTGGAGACTGAACAGAAGCATCCTTGGGTTCCTCAAGGCTCTGTCCTGGGCCCCTTATTATTCTCCCTCTATACTTCCTCCCTCGGCAAACGAATCAACTCGTATAAACCTTGCATTAGGTAGTCTTGCCTCTTCTCATGTTCTTCCAGGCGCTGCAACAGTGTGGTGAGTAGCTCTTCGGTGGTGGAAGGAGCAGCAGCAGCACGAAATTCTTCGTCCATCTTGGGCCCGTTGTAATGTAATGGTCGGCACCCAACACCAGAACAAATGCCAAGCACCCTGGTCTCGGCTCGTGCTTCACCTGTAGTGTGACCACCGTTGGCTTCAGGAGGAGCCCTCAGTTACTTGGATGCCACCAGGACTTAAACGAGAGGTACAAGGCCAGATGTTTTGGATAGGCAGAGGGGCACGACTGTTTAGCGAGAGTCTTTGGGCAGAAGGTCGTAGTACAAGACGTTAGGCAATAGAGTAGTCAGATCAGGCCGGGTCGGGGCAGGCAGAGAATAAACATAGTCAGGCAGGCAAGGGTCACACCAGGAAGTCAATCAGAGGGTTTAAGCAGAATCAAAGTCGGCAGGGGTCAGGATTCAGAAGTCAGGATTGTCAAATAGCCAGGCAGGGGTCAAAACAGGAATCAGAATCAGAATAACAAGTTAGCACAAAGCTTAGAAAGCACCAGGAACAACTCCTATAATGGGCAACGTGTAAAAAGAAAATGTACCTTTAAGTACTTTATAATTTCGCGCCATTGCACGCTGATGTCATGCGCCTTTAAGACTCAAGGAGGCTCGCGCCGCATGCGCCCAAGGAAACCAGTGCAGCACACTGTAAAGGTGGACGGGACGCTTGGAGTGCGGCAGGTGTCCACGCCGACCCCCACGAACCCCACCAGGGTAAGATTTTATTACACCTACCTTTTCTGTTGGGGTTCCTCAAGGCTCTGTCCTGGGCCCCTTATTATTCTTCTTCTATACTTCCTCCCTCGGCAAACGAATCAACTCGTATAGTTACCACTACCACCTCTATGCTGATGATACTCAGATCTATCTCTCCTCTCCTGATCTCAACCCAGAACTGGGTTAAAGAGGAACACCACCAAAACACAACATAAACGTTTTGAAAAGTAGACACAATGTTATACGACTTTGCATTATACATCAATTTAAAATATGCATTTTTTTCTTGATTTTTAATGTAATAATAAGGTTTGGAACAGTTACCTAAGCCTGGCCCCCCTATTCTCCTATTGACGTGGCTGACTACTTTGAGACTCATATTATTCATACTTTGAAGGAACAAAGTACGGTTTATTAGTGGTTTCTGTGTTGTGTTGGGATCTTTAACACATTTTGGTTTGGAAGCCAGAGTTCCCTAATGGGTAATGAGAATTCTGGAGAGAAGTTGGAGGAGCATATAACTATAATTTAGGGTTTGTGAGGTCCCTGCTAAATAATATAAAACCTGTTTGTTATATATTTTTGGAAAGGCCTGTGTAACATAAAGATGTTATATAAACACTGATGATGATTTATGAAGATTATAATTTCATTGTTTTGCTGTTATATGTGAAACACTTATTAGTCAAAGAAAATTGTATATTGAACAATAAAATATATTCTTTATTTTCATATCATATATAATTAAAACATTGGTAACTACACAAACACTTTATTTTAATTCCCTCAAGGATTGATAATTGTGACAGAGTCTCCAAGAGATTTCTCAGTAGGTTTCTCAGCTGTGGATGTTACTGACACTGGTTAATAAAAGGAGATCTGTTATTCCCTGTCCAGTCAGTATCTGGGGTGGTTCTGGTAGGTGCAAATCAGGTGAGTATAATATTCCAAGAACATCTTTCCTGTAAAGTGATTTCATTGGAAAGAAATGGTTGTGATTGTGTTAGCAAAATGGCAGGAGAAATACAGAGCAGGTTACACATTGGGAGAAGCTCATGGACATCTTCCTATGGTTCCACAGTATCTGAGGTGGTTCTGGTAGGTGCAAATCAGGTGAGTATAATATTCCAAGAACATCTTTCCTGTAAAGTGATTTCATTGGAAAGAAATGGTTGGGATTGTGTTAGCAAAATGGCAGGAGAAATGCAGAGCAGGTTACACATTGGGAGAAGCTCATGGACATCTTCCTATGGTTCCACAGTATCTGAGGTGGTTCTGGTAGGTGCAAATCAGGTGAGTATAATATTCCAAGAACATCTTTCCTGTAAAGTGATTTCATTGGAAAGAAATGGTTGGGATTGTGTTAGCAAAATGGCAGGAGAAATACAGAGCAGGTTACACATTGGGAGAAGCTCATGGACATCTTCCTATGGTTCCACAGTATCTGTGTCTTTTACTTTATTCCTTCCCTTCTCTTTTCTCCTCTTCCCTTCTCACATACATTCTACTTAATTTAAATTTTATTTGGAAACAATGTTCTCTTATACTGTTACTTTATCTTTAGCAATAATGTAATATTTAATTCCAGGAATGTAGTTCATCCGATCTTTGACTTTATTTAAGTCTTCTATATTTGTCCTTGTGGTTCCTGATATAAAATAAGATCCAAAAGGGAATCAAAATTTGTTTCTAAAATAATTGTTTTTTTATATATTGCAGATATAAACATATAACTAAGTAAATATTTTTTCAAAAGAACTTTGTTGTTATAAAAGTGACAAAAAAGACGTCTGTTGGGAGGAAGAATCAATTCAAAGTATTTTGAATCAGGTGAGTATAATAAGAATCTCTTGTTAGCAAAATGGCAAGAGAAATACAGAGCAGGTTACACATTGGGAGAAGCTCATGGACATCTTCCTATGGTTCCACAGTATCTGGGGTGGTTCTGGTAGGTACAAATCAGGTGAGTATAATATTCCAAGAACATCTTTCCTGTAAAGTGATTTCATTGGAAAGAAATGGTTGGGATTGTGTTAGCAAAATGGCAGGAGAAATACAGAGCAGGTTACACATTGGGAGAAGCTCATGGACATCTTCCTATGGTTCCACATTATCTGGGGTGGTTTTCATAAATGTGGCACATTAAGCAGCAAGTAGTGGGAAACTGCAGACCCCCTACTGAGCTAGTCCACATATCAGCAATAGTGCTCTCAGAAGCCACTGCAACCACTTTAGATGTTCTATCTTATGGTCCATCTTAGGACTGGTGGTGACATCTATTATACACGTGAGGTCATTCTACCTCCAGAGGTTCTTATATGTAGGTTGGGGAACTTTGCTTACTGCTATTGAACCCCCTAAATAAATGTTGACTGTAGTGGAAGAATCTATAAACACTATACAATATGAGTGGGAGAGTAAATGTTTTAGCTACTGACAATATTTATATTAGACTGTAGGATTTTAGTTTGTATATAAAAAATAAAGGATTTATATAACACTTCTTGAATATGAAGAAACTCATTCAACTTATTTTCAGCAATGACAGCAGCCATTACAGCAGATCTTTCTCTCAATTCTATGGGAAAAGGAGTATGACATTTGTATAACAGAAATCCCCAGTGAGTTAAATGAAAAATAAAGATGATGGAAAATGAAACAGTTGCTGGTAAACGTAAGTAAATGTGAATATAGGTGAAACTTTCAATTATGTTTATATTCCCAACAGACAATGCTTGAGAAGAACCAGACGTTGGTCAGTGAGATTGTTCTCTTGGGATTTCAGAATCTCCACAACTTCAAGATTCCCCTGTTCTCCCTGTTCCTTCTGATTTACCTTCTGATAATCTGGGAGAATGTTCTCATCATAGTGTTGGTGTTATACAATCGGAACCTCCAGTCCCCCATGTACTTCTTTCTCCAGCAGTTGTCCCTCACTGATCTACTGGAATCCACAAATATTGTGCCCACTCTGCTCCAAACTGTAATAAATGATGGAGTTGTATTGTCCATTGTTGCTTGTATAACACAGTTATATTTTTGGGGTGTCTCAGAGACTTTTGAGTGTTTCCTTCTAGCAGTAATGTCCTATGACAGATATGTGGCCATCTGTATCCCACTGCGTTACTCTTCTATAATGTCCCACAGGGTTTGTGTTACATTCATTCTCATATCATGGGCTACAGGTTTTGGCATTGCAGTCCTTTCAGTGAATCCAATAACAATGTTACAGTTTTGTGATCGAAACACCATTAATCATTTCTTTTGCGATTTCTTTCCCCTTCTTGGGCTTATTTGCTCAGACACTTCTTTTGTTCAAATACAAGCAATCATACAGTCATTCCCTGTGGTTATTTGCCCCTTTATACTGATCATTGTATCATATATGTGTATTGCCCATGCAATCCTAAAGATAGTGTCCAATACCGGGAGACAAAAAGCCTTCTCCACCTGCAGCTCCCACTTGGCTGTGGTCTCCTTATTTTATGGGAGCATAATTGCAATTTATGTGGTTCCCCCCACAGGACAGTCACAGACCATAAACAAAGTTCTCTCTCTGATGTTCACTTTGGTGATCCCTATGACTAACCCCATTATTTACAGCCTGAAAAGTACAGACATCAGAGAAACCCTGAAAAAAATCAAGAAAAAGGTAAGTGGAATCTATTAGTACAAGTAAATGAAATGTGATTCATGAGATATGTTCCATTGTTTATTGTTTAGTGGTTATTTACTAAACTCATACTTTTTATGGCAAACCTCAAATTGTTGGGTTTTTTTTAAGGCAAGGGTCAAACCAGGAGCTCAATCAGTAGGGATATAGAGTAAGGGAAGTTGGATATCAGGCAGGGGTCAGGATACAGATGTCAGAATCATCAAAAGCCAGGCAGGGGTAAAATAAACAGAATAGCAGTGAATTTTCTTGCAATGAAGGAAACTATGGGGCTCTGTTGTACATTGTTGTGGCTGATTTAAAGGACTAGGAAATGTTATTTCTCTGGAGTAGAAAAAACTTAGGCACACGTAGGGGCACATTTACTAAGGGTCGTTTCGGATTGAAAAAACTTCAAATATTCGACCATTTGAAATTCGAAGTACTGTCTCTTTAAAGAACTTCGAATTTGACACTTTGTCACCTTAAACCTGGCGAATTGCTATGTTAGCCTATGGGGACCTCGTAGAACCTATAGCCAATATTTGGTTAAGTTTTTAGAAGTTTTTTTTTTTGAAAACTCTTCGATCGATCGATTAAAACGTTCCAATCGTTCGATTCGAACGATTTCTATGATCGATCAAATGATTTTAATTTGATTGAAAACAGCTAGATTCAAACCAAAAAAAACTTTGACTATCGAATTTTTTCAACCCTTAGTAAATGTGCCCCTTAGTGAAATAAAATGAATTAAAATAATTCTTTTTCCCTGGGCAGGTGCTCATCTTTTGGAGCATTGTGAGCATTGTACTGACATTTACTTCCCTTGCTTGAGGCATTTGCACATGTCCAGCAGAGTTTATTTTACAGGGGGTTTAACTAACATTGACTAGAAAAACATTTTGTCCAATACAATTTGGGACAGATCTTGGAAACAGATGTTCCTGATTGACTTATTGTATATTGCCGAGCAAACATTCCATAATAAATATTTTGCTTATAAAACCAATTTAAAGGGATTCTGTCATGGGAAAATTTTTTTTTTTCAAAATTCATCAGTTAATTGTATTGCTTCAGCCAATTCTACATTGAAAGCAAACATCTTTTTAACATTAAAAACTTATATCGGGCTAGACATGTTGTTAGTTTCCTATTTACCCTCAGCCATGTGACTTGTGCTCTGATAAACCTCAGTCACTCTTTACTGCTGCACTGCAAGTTGAAGTGATATCTCCCCTGTCCCTTCAGCACATCAACAGAACAGTGGGAATGTAACAGGTTAACAGCTCCCTGACACATGCATTGCTAGAATGCTCCCATGCACCACCTAGTGGTGGATATTAGAACAGCATCTCCAATGCATCCCCCAATGACTGAGAATATTGGTTACACACTTTTTTCTATTAGCAGCTGACTCTGTCCATCACTCCATGTACTACTTCCATACACCCATCATACAACACCCCTCATTAACATAAATCTTATGGATAGTTTTATGACTCATTTAGACCTTCACTTACATCCCCTGATATAATTGACCCTAAGCCTAACCCCCTGAAAAAGTTCAGAAATGGCCCTCTCACAAATTTAAAATCACAATGTAGTTAAACTTTGTTTCTTTTTTTCATATTCTAGGTGAGCATGTCTTCCTTAGAGATGGGAACGATGATTGCCCCTACAGGAATGATATTGTGAAGAATTATCACTTTATAGATGACTTTATACTTATATGGAATGGTGGAGAAGAAGATTATGCTTTTGGGGCATATTGTAATGAGAATCCATCTTTGTCTATAGAGGTGAGAAGGAGAAATGGACTTCCTTGATGTTTCCTTCTCTAGTGCAAGGAAATGAAATTAGATTCATGAGATATGTTTCATATTTTATAGTTTAGGAGGTTATTTGCTAAACTCTGGTTGGGCTTTTTAGGTAAAACCTCAAATGTATGGCTTTTTTTTAAAACTCAATTTTTTCGAGATTTATCAAAGAACGATGCAGCAAAAAAGCTGAATCTGAAAATTCATCATCTCAGACCTGCCGAGGCTGTGTATAAGTCAATGGCAGAGTTCCCTATACTTTTGAAGTTTCAGTGGTCTGTGTTGGACTTCAAAATCATCATTTCTGACTTTTCCGGCGAAAAGCTGAACATTTCTGGCTTTTCGGGAAAAAGCCTGAAGAATGTGTATGATTCGGGTTTTCGATTGGTTTTCAATTTTTATCCAAGCTTTTTTAATAATAAATAACAAAAAATCAGGTATGGGAGTTTGGTTGTGGTTTTTTTTATTTTTTATATTATTTATTATATTTTTGGTTTTTATTTTAAAAATGAGATAAATGTAAAACACAAAAAAACTAACCACAGCAACACAATAACTATATTACAAAATGTATAACATTGAGTAAAATCATGTGACTTCCAGAAGACCCATCACAGCTGGTAAAACAGCCCTCACTTCTGATGAGTTGGAATCAATTTGCACACACTGGGGAGCAAACTAAGCACATTTGTTGAATAGTGTTTTGGGGTATTACACAAATAATCGAGTTGTGTTGCTTGAAAAAACTCTCCAGAACCAACAGCACAATGCAGCAAAGCCCATCTGATGTGTAAATCTTACTCCATGTTCTTTGTTCATGCAACTGGAGCAGGAACCCAGTGTTTCTATCCTACAACAACTATACAGCATTCTGTCTTCCCTCCTGATGTTTGATTTCAAGGTCAAAATGAAAAAAAAAAAAGAAATTGTGAATTTTCTTACATATGCAATGAAGAGAACCATGGGGCTCAGTAATACATTTTTGTGGCTGATTTAAAGGACAAGGAAATGTTATTTCTCTGGGGTGGCAAAAACGTGGGCACACGTATAAATGAAGTAAATGAAAATAATAATTTTTCCTTGGGCAGGTACTCTTTTTTTGCAGCAATGTGAGCATTGTACTGACATTTACTTCCAGACATTCACACTTGAGGCATTTGTCCATGTCCAGCAGAGTCAAATTTTCCAGTTTATTTTACAGGGGGTTTAACTAACATTGACTAGAAAAACATTTTGTCCAATACAATTTGGGGCAGATAATGGAAACAGATGCTCCTGATTGACTTTGTGTACTGTACGTAATGATATGTTGGAGATTTAGAATGTAGGGTTTCCTAGGGTGCACAGGTTCATTACATGAGTGGTGCTTTGGCAAATTGGCAGTGTATTGCTGAGAGTTTTTATACAACTCTCCATAAAACCACACATATTTGGTATTGCATGTTAAGGAGACACAGGACTTTTTAATCCAGTTGTATTTTTTGTAGTATTAAATTATTTTACTCCTTTAGCACCAAAAAGTGGAAATCAGTGCGGAACATTCAGTCGCAGAAGAGGGCAGTCAATAATCGTTATGTCAGACTATGGGGCTTATTTATTGACCAATAACAGTTATTGCTCGTCAAAAAATAAGGGGTTAATATATTCACACATTCTTTTTTTAAATGTAGAAATGCAAAAATTTATTTTACAGATTCAATTTCCAAGGTCAGATTCACAAATCGTCCCCTTACAATCTACAAAGTTAATTTTAGTTTATTCACTCAATGAGGGTTTATAAGCACTAAGCTGAAATCTCTTCGAAAGCCCATCAGCAACTCCCTGTTACCCACCTCCCTATCCAACATTATTTCAAGTGATTTGTCTCAATATGGAATCATTTGGGAAGAAAACGGCCCTGAATTTTAGTCCTTGACTCAAAGGCTAATGATTGATGCATCTGGATAGAATAATAGGTATTAGTGATGGGCAAATTTGGGGCGTTTTGCTGAAAAATTTGGGAATTTCCAATGAAACAGCGAAAAATTAGCGAAACGGCGCCGTCGTCTTCTTTTTTTGGACACCGGTGTCCATTTTTTTTTGACACTGGCGAATTTTCGCATCGGTTTTGTGAATTTATTGGCCGGGGTGAATCGCGGGAATTCGCTGCAAATTCGCACCTGCCGAATAAATTCGCCCATCACTAATAGGTATAACAATTACATTATATTAGGGTTATTGTATAAGCAATATTTATTCTCAAAGGCTCTCTGGTTATACAAACGACTATTCAAGTTCTTCATGGTTCTTCCAATGAGTTTAGTTTATTTCACACAAAACAGAGTTAATTGAATGTTATGTTTTAGTATTAAATTTCTGCCAAACTGGCCATAATAACTTTCTATTCTTTGTTCATGTTTTCAATTGTTTTGCTCTCTGTAATTTCCCCTTTTCAGCTAAAAGCTTCCCCCCTCCCCCTGAATAGGACCGATCACATTTTCATTTCTTTCTTGTTTTAAATTCCTATGAATGAATGGGCGATACATGGAATAAACCATTGTTCCTTTTACTTTTTATTACTTTTATTGAATGAGCCACCTGCTTGAGTTTCTGAGCTCAGTACAACAATATTGCTTCCAGTTCTTATTATATTGTGTTTATAAGATATATGTTGAACAATGTATAAAATAATTTTATTTCATATTTAATAATCATTATAGTGTCTTAACATATTCAATGAAAATTGATATCCTCGCCCTCTGTAGCTCTTTCCAGAAGTATATGGACATACAAACAGGGTGTGATCCAACCATATTCCCACCCCCATTATTATGGTTGCTATGGTGAAATCCAAGGTTTATAAAATGGTGCAATACTTTAGTCCACAAAATCAGACACATTGGGCCCATTTCTCAGTGAGAAAAAGGTTTACCACGTGAAAACTCATGAACGAGGTTCAACTTGAGAAACAATTCAATCTATGGGAAAAAAACTGGAATTGAATTTGGAGAAAAGTTTTTTCTCCTCAAATTAAATCTCGTCCATGAGTTTAAACATGATAAACCATGAGAGAACTTTTTCTGGCCCTTTGTGAGGCCAAACTTTAAAAATAACGGTTGTGTGCACTGTGAATTGTATGATCCCACGGGATCTATTTCAGATTATCCAAGGGCACATACTACCAAAAAACTATATTTTTATGAAAATCATTCATTTAGATGAAGCAGGGTTTTACAAATGAGCTGTTTCATGCAATATATTTGTATAGAGACTTACATTGTTCTAGGGTATAGTTTTCATTTAAGACTGTTTTTAGTTTTTTATTACCCCTAACTCATGTGCTAATAGTTTTTTCATCCTCCCAAAATAATTAGTCATCTCGGGAGGTTTATGCAGCTCTGTATGGTGACACAACATCTGAAGGAATTTACCTGTCTGAAAAAAACAAAATTATGATGCTTGATTATCTTGTTCTCAGAACTCATGCCTAATTTGGTCTTTATGATGGTAACTCTATAACTTGTGAAGAGAGAAAATGTGAAGACTTGAGTATGAATGTCTTAGGGAAAAGTCTTCTGAAGGTTGTACATCTTGTACATGTTGTGGCAACAAAGCATTTTGAAGTAGATAGATTGGCTAAACTCTTCAACAGGTTGTGCACAAAAAAACACCCATAGACTCTAATGTATACTAAACAAAAAAAATACTTTTACAAAGCCCTGATGTTTGGAAACAATGGCCATTGCAAAATGGGACAAATTCACCCATCACTAATGTGCACTTCTCCTGTCTCCTCATCCCATTGAGTTATTGCAAAACATTGTAACTAGAGTGGAATAGAAGACTGTTTAAGAATAACCCCTCTTATGTTTATATTTCTTTACAATTTGATCTTCACAGAGGTGCCACTGGAATGTAGAACCGATCCAATGGCCCTTTTAGGGTATGAAAGAAATTCTAACATTTTTGAGGAAAGTATGGACAGAGATACTTGTTATGTTATGGGATTCCCTACCAAGAGATGTTGCATCTTTTTATTCTCTTCCTTATTCTTACCCCTTACTATATCATGTTTCATTCATTTTTTTTGTCTAAAAGTCTCAAAGGGAATACAGTATACCATATTCTGAACCCAGGCAACAACTTCCGGTATGGCGCCAAGAGGAGAGGCGGCTCACTAGAAGCGCTCCATCGATACCCTCCCTTCAACTAAATTTTCAGTCCCTTTGTGGCATAAGTAAAAAGTGAATATGTCAGCAAACTCACCCAGAGGTAATCCGGTTTCCAAAGGAGCCGCTTCGGGACGTTCTAGTCCTGATAATAAGTCTAAAAAAGACGCTGCTCAATTAAAATCCAAGATGGCCGACGGGAACTCTTTCTCTATCGCGCAATTACCTCACAACTCAAAATGTATCAATTTTGACATCTTGAATTACAGGCAAATTGCTACTGAAGTAGCTAATCTTATTAACCCTGCTTTGGAGAAATCTATTGAGAGAGCTGTAGGCTCAATAAGAATGGATTTAAACAAGCTTACTGAACAGCTTTCCTCACAGAAAAATCTTGTGGTGGAAATGGAGGAGAGGGTTTCCTCTTTGGAGGATAGCTCTTCTTCCATGGCTAATAAAATGCTATTCCTGCAAAAAAAAGTCAAGGAATTAGAAACCAAAAACGATGATCTGGAAAACAGGTCCAGAAGGAATAATCTTCATTTTATTGGGATACCAGAGAATTATAAACAAGAGACTTTGGATGCACTAATTGCTCAGTGGCTACCTAAAGCTTTAAACCTTCAAAAAGACATTCCCATTTTAAAGGTAGAAAGAGCTCACAGAGTCGGCGCTCTTAAGGACTCAAATGGTCAAAAACCTAGAACAGTTTTGGCAAAACTTTTGGACTATGCTGATAAGATAAAAATTTTGCAGGCTTACAAAAAATCCAAGAATCTTTTTTTGGAAAAAAAAAAAAATTCTGATTTTTCAGGATTTTTCTCAGATTAATTCTAAACAAAGACAAGCTTTCTCAGGAGTGTGTCAAACCTTGTTTCGTCTCAAATTAAAATTTGCAATGATTTATCCAGCCATATTAAAAATCTTCCTTACAACAGGTACTCACACATTTGAAGATTCTAGGGAGGCTGAGAGGTTTATTTCTCATTTTGAACGAGATTTGAACAAGAGAAAAGCTACTGATGAAATTTCTGATGAAAGAGATAATTTCACCCATTCAAATCGGATTTCAACACCCAGTGATCAAGACTTTCACATTGCTAGAAAAGTCACCCCTTACAAAAAAAGGGATATAAAATCTTCCTCTGGACAAAGGTCAAGATCTCCTCATGACAAGGATTTTTCTCTGAATCATTCTGCAGAGATGGACACTTGATTCAGTACTTCTAATGCATTGTTATTGCTTCAAAGAGTTTATTAATTACTCCTATTAATTTAGAGGAGGGGGCGATCCTCGTTTCTAGTTGATTAAATTCTGGAAAGAATTTATTAAGCTGACTTCACTCTAGGAAAAAAGTGAAGGTGTTTTTGAGTCTATCATTTTGATTCTCATTCACAATGTTTATGTTTGATAGTTCTAACAGTTACACTTTACTATCTACATTATTTTTTGTTTTAAATTTTATTTTAAAAATTCTGTTTTTTCATTATGATTTGTTTTATGGCATATATATTGTCTCGTATTCCTCTCTAAAGGCTAGAACCCCCATTTTGTTCACTTCCCATCACTTGATG